>NC_142651.1:105219500-105547250 GCF_055504915.1 Nelumbo nucifera
AAGAAAATGACATCACATGGATGACACTTTGAGCTTGGGCCTTTTCTTTTCAAACCAATAGATAACCCATTGGAAGAATAAAATTGGGCACTCGGTATCTTTCACTTTACCTAAAAAATTGGGTTGAAAAAAAAAAAAAGAGGTTTGGATGAAAATCGGATAGGGACATTATCCGAATCCTGTCCAATAAAAATCCAAAAGATCCGAATTCCATCATATTAAAATATCAATAATCCAATTTAATTGGATTCAATCTGATTAAATGATTAAAAGGGTATTTAAATCTGTCTTAAATAAGTAAGGTTTGAAATGAAATGAATCTGATCCATTTGCATTTGCAGCTGTAAGACCCCAACGCGCCCAAGTAGTAAAACAACTGAATAATTACAATTTTGTCTCCATGGTGGATCAGGTGGTTCTGTCGATTCTAATACTTGGCTGTCAGTCTGTCTTTTGTTGCCCTCAGCCTGGCGCCACCTAATAAATAGCAATTCGGATTCAACAAATAGATGGTATTTAGGAGTGTTAATTGGTTTTGATTGGATTAATTTGGACGGATTAGATGGACCATCAACACATTGAATTTGACCAGTCTAGGTTTAATGGTCTAAAGTATTTATTAGATTGGATTGGACCTGATTTAATCATAATGAATTTATATTGGATCGAGTCAATATCTAGTCCATCGATGGAAGATAAAATATCGGTGTCAATTGATCAGGTTTGCATTAGAATTAATTTAAATTAAAACAAATTTGAACAGATTGGATGGTCCAGATGTTGAATTGGATCGGTCCAAAATGGTTAAAAATATTCATTGTTTGGATTGGACCTGATTCATTTGTAACAGATTCACAATGGATTGGATCAGATTGAACCAAATGTAGTCCAATTGACATCAAGGACAAGTTTGACCAACCCGATCTAGGGGTGTTCGCAGTCCGATTTGGTGAGGTTTGAAGAATTTCTCAAATCAAATCAGCAAATTATGGTTTGGGAAATTCTCAGACCAAACCAAACTGTTTAAATACGGTTTGGTGCAATTTCTAATATGGTTTGAGGACTTTACATCATTCTATGCTTTCTTTGGACTACAAAACTAGTATAAAGAAAAACTAATTAATAAAACAAGAATAACAGAGTTTGACAAATTCAAAAAGTGTTTTTTTGAAGTGCAGAACTCTTTAAGCATAGAGAAATTACATATCCAAAAGATAGTATTTTGGTCACTTCAAAATGAATCACTCATCCACATATCCAGAAGCATGAAGAATACTTACCTGGATCACTTGAACATCAATGACAATAGGGGCCAATGTGATAGTGCTAATATCCGTATACCAAGAAAATTAAAATAAATCAAAATACAATGGAAAGTATAAAATCATGAACATGAAATAATGAAGAAAAGACAAACTATTACTGTATTCCTTAAACAAAGCATACAAGCTTTGCTTCACACTTTTGTTTACTGCAAATGCTTTATCAGTTTTATACATTTGAGAGATCCCAAATTCTAAATAATCAAATTTATATCTAGGATAAAACACCAGTGGAATGAATAATGTCACATTTAATTTCTCTGGGTTCCCCCAATATTTGTTACACTTGTCCCTCATTTTCCAAGCCATAGGACTAAAATGGACATCATCACTTTGACACCATTCTCTTGATTGCATAGTCCAACAATTTTGTCAGGTGCCTAACCATATCCCAATCAGCATCTTAAAGTAGTATCCCTTCATCCTTACCAAGTTCAGTTCCAAAGTAAGGATCATGCTTCTCATATCTTTCAAAAGCTTTTTGAAATTTTTGGGTAGTTTCTAATATCAAGTAAGTTGAATTTCATCTAGTGGGGACATCAAGACACAATAAACTCTTACATTTTTATTTTTCCTCCTCCACACATAATTTGAACTTTTGTAATCTAGATGAAGACTGAGTCATTTATTAGCTTCAAACCATCATTCACAGATGTGTGCAGTACATCTCATATTTGCGTTTGATTACTTTTCCCCTCTATCCCTTTTTCCCCCAAAATGCTGATTGCAAGATTGGATTCCGCGTCAATGCTGGAACAATCCAGCTAATGTGAACAAGGTTGGGTTTGGTCCATTGCTCTCTTAAGTCTTATCCTTGACCTACGTACCTCAGTAACGGACAACGAGCATGATGGCCGAGGGCCTGAGGCTGCTATACCATTATGGCATTATTCATTAACTCAATTCAAGATTTTAAGGCTCCAGGATACACGCAACAACGAACAAAGCCACACTCCACACATCCTATGGTGAATGGACTATATATGGAGGCCGGTCTATGCATGCTTTGGATTCCTGCAGTAGTAGGAATGCAAATTAACTTTGGCAAATGCCAAACCCAGCTATTTATGTGGATATGGGCCCTCCTGCAACTTTTCTCCTTGTTGTTTTCACGTGGGAATCTCGACTTAATATTGAGCAACTCAATAAAAACAATAGCTGCATGATTGTGTGGCTGTGCGTTGAATCTTGAAATCGTTTGGATTTGTCTTTTATACAATCTCGAAAGTCAAAGGTAAAACCAAACCGTGAAAGAAATCACTTTGGTAGCTCTCTGATTAGCCTGGGGCGCCAGGGCCAAAGTCTGATGAGCTTGGCCCTGTCCATTTATTGAATTCTACAATATTAAGGGTGTCCAATAAATTACTGTTTTCAGAAAATTTCAAATTAAATTAAACCGTTTTAGTCTAAAAATCAAATTAGATTAAGCTGTAATAATATGGTTTAGTGTGATTTCTAATACGGTTTGAAATAAAAGAATTTATTATAAAATTTAAACTTTTATTTTATTATTTATTATAAAATAAAAGAATTTGTTATATATTTAATTTTAGATACATTATATTATATATGGTTTACAGTTTAGTTCAGTCTACATAATCCAAAAAACCAAACTATTTGATTTTGTTTCATCCGGTTTTGGGATTTGAATCAAACAATCAATTCTGTTTTCTATACTTTGTAGTTTTGTTTCAAATATATTTCTGTATATGCTTTTGTTTGTTTTTTTTGGAAATATGTCTATATATGCATGGCCTTACAAATTGATTCTAATTTTTGAGCTGAAATGTTTAGCTGTTAGTACAATAATTGAACTGAAATGTTTAGATACTATAGTCATATTCCGGTTTGCGTCAGATCTTTTGAAGCTGAAGCGTATAAGGCAGTTATATTGATTAATGCATGGAACTTAATAATTGTACGACTTGAACCTATTTTGACCCTGCAATTCTTAGACTGAGCACTGAGCAATCAATGAGTTGTTTCGGGTCAGGGGTGTTCATTATACGGTTTAAACCGTAAAATCCAACCGAAGCAAACCGAATTTGTGGTTTGGTTTGGTTCGGTTTTATGAATTTAAAAGAGGGTTCTGGCATATAAGGGTAATTTTTTGTCCTAAATATCAATAAAAGATAATATTTTTATAAAATAATAAAAATGAGATAACTTTTTATGAAAAATATGAAGGATGGGCAATGATACTGTTCATCGTCTTCCTCTGCATGATTGTAAGAGAGAAGCGAATACACCGGTTTCATCTCTCCGTCTCCCCTTCTTCCGCCTCCTCTTACTCGTATGCGTCGCCGCTACCATCATCACCCTCGTCAGCGAAACTGACCACATTGTCGGAGCCAGCCGCGGCTGGAACCCTAGAATCAACTATACACTCTGGGCCAACAACCACACTTTCTACATCGGTAACCTCATCTGTTAATGCCTCCCCCCTCCTCGCAATCCCTGATAAAACCCCACCTTCAGATCTCACGAGACGGATAAGGACAACTGCACTGTCGAGAACTGGAGCAGCGGCAAGGACTTCATGCCGCTTGACAAGGCGAAACGTTATTACTTCATCTGGCCCAACGGTTGCTATAACGGCATGAACGTCTCCGTCCTCGTTCACCCTCTCTCTTCGTCGCCAACAGCTGCCATTTCTTCTAACCATTCATCATCCCACGACAGCTCCAGCCAAGATGTCTTCCTACCGGGATTGTCGATTCTGGGGCTCTGCTGGTTTCGTGCGAGAGAGCAAAGAACGAAGGGCAGATGAAAGCAATGAACAGTGTATTGCCCTTTTTTGATATTTTAAAAAAAAAATTACCTTATTTTAATTATTTTTAAAAATATTATCTTTTATTCTTTTATTGATATTCTGCAAAAAACCCATTTAAAAAATATGATTTACGGTTTCCGGTTTGGTTTATTAAATTTTATGAACCAAACGAACGACAGTCAACACTCTTGACAGAGCCGAGACTCTCTCTCTCTCTCTCTCTCTCTCTTCTTATTATTCATCGACTCACCTCCGGCCACTCCACCACTGTCGCTGACTCGCTGCTCCCGTCTCCGTAGTCTACCCTCTTCCAAACCTAACAAAACACCCCTTCGCCGTAGTCTACCCTCTTCCTCTGTTCATCTGAAACTTATCCACCCGAGTCCGACTGGCTGCTGCAATATCTTTAGTCTTTATCATCTTCCCATCTCCTCTCTAGTTTATTCTACTATTTGAGAAAGAAATTCCCGAATCAGTGAGGTACATTCAATTGTGAACACATAGGAGCATAATTAGAACTGGAAATCTAGAAATACAAGAACAAAATTCGAATTCGGGCTTGAGAGACAGGTAAAATTCTAAAATATCAAACAATTTTAGAATTTTGGGCAAAAAATTTTAGGATTTATTTACTTTTTAATTATATGTTTATATATGCATGTTTTTAGCATTAGAATGCAGATGTTTTATATGAGAATGTTTTTATTAATGTTGAGATTTATTTAATTGATTATTTTACATGAAAATGCAGATGTTTTATATGAGAATTTTGGACAAAAATTTAGGATTATTTTGGTTTTGTTATGCATTGTATACATTTAAATTTTCAACAATAAACTGATTTAATGTTATTAAAATTTTATTAACAGATTTGTATATAAAATATATTCTATTGTTCTTTGTTCAAAAATTGTTTAGGTCATAATTGTTAATATAATTCATGATTAACATATTTATGATTTATTAGTAAAAAGTATATGCTTTATTAATTAGGGAATTCTATAATGGTTTTCAAATGTTTTCCATTTTACATTTAATAATGGTTTAGATGTTTTCCGTTTTAGATGTTGGGTTAGACTTTTCACAACAATGTCACCCTCAGCTTGTGGATCTTGAAGTGCAAGTTAAAATTTTTTATTAAATATTCATATTTTTATTTAATTTGTGAACTTGTGTTGTTTTATTAGATGTCGAAAAACGGTGACACTCCCCAAACAAGAAGAGGACAAGTATGGCTCTCAATAAACTCTTGAGACGAATACAAATGCAACTTCACAAAACAAGGAAGAAAATGAACGAGAGAGCAGATGTATGGTTGCATTTTATAAAGTTCTACACAAGTGATGGTCCACATAAATGTAAGTGCAATTATTGTAGTCAAGTGTGCAAATGTGATCCTAGGCTCAATGGCACTAGCACACTTAGAGGGCATTTGGGTAGGTGTCCAAAGTGTCCATTTAGCAATGTCAATCAACCTAGTTCTAAGCAAATAGAACTGAATTTTCAAGCATCTTCAAAGGACCAAGAAGGGCAGAGTGAAATCAAAGGTACCTTGAGTACTTGGAAATTTGATCAAAATGGGATTAGAAAAGCATTAGCATACATGACCATTGTTGATGAACTTCCTTTCAAATTTGTTGAGGGTCAAGGGTTTAGATATATCTGTAGTAATATGCAACCAAGGTTCTATGTTCCTTCATGAATAACATGAGATTGCTATGAAATATTTGTGAAAGAAAGGTTGAATCTAAAAAGTTTTTTGAGACTAATTGCAGAAGGATTTGCCTAAGCACTGATACAAAGCAATTCTTACAAAGAATCAAATATATGTATCTAACGACTCATTTTGTTAATAATGATTGGAAATTGAACTAAAGAATATTAAACTTTTGTCAAATTTCTAGTCATAAAAGTGAAGCCATTGATAAGGCAATTGAGAAGTGCTTATTTGAATGGAGTATTGAAATTATTACAAAAAGCAATTTCTTAAAAATCAGGACCACTAATTGTCATTTTTATTAACGATACCGTTTATTTGCTGATGTAGCAGGCATGACACATTAACATAAACGAAACGGTAGTAAACACCCAGTCCCAAGCAACCTGAAAATTTGCAGAGACAAAACGAGTAATTTCCTATTCAAATCCGCCATCAATAATAACATTTCCAAGGGATAAAACTTCCACTATATAAATTACCAACTCCAATTCCACTACTAAAACCATTTACAGGAAAGGAATCAGAATAAGGGATATACATCTTTAGGCCTTCCGAGCTTTCTTAGGAGTGGGCTTCGAAGACTTACTAGACACAGAGATGGAAGCCTTTTTCTTAGGTGTTGAAACCTTCTTCTTCCGACCATCGGGAGTCTTAACCTGACTTAGCCCCTTCGTCTTCACCAATTTCGCCGAATTCTTCCCCTTAGGCATCAATGTTTTGCTTTTACCCGTGGGAGTTGATGATAGCTTCTTCGACACCCTCATCTTCGCTGTTTCCACCCCCTTATTCTTCTTTACGGTCTTCTCCGTTCCACTCTTCCCCTCCGCATTGCTCTTCTTCTGCTTTTGTTTGATCTCAAATGCAAAGCACTTTGCCTTTTCGATCGGAGAGATCTTAAATGAGTTCTTGACCTTCACCAACCTCTCCGATTTCAAGAATTTTTTCAGCTGCACAGACAACACCTTCTTAAAATTTGGGGAAAGTTCTGTTTTGTACTTGTCTTCGATGAACTTAGCAATGGCATATTGGCTCGAACCCGTTCGATCTTTCAGCGAAGATATGGCTTCGGTAATCATCTGGAAAGACAACCCCCAACATTAGACAAAAACGAGAAATGAAAAATGAGGAAGTGGAGGAAATAAGGAGAAAACAACCTGAAAGTAAGGGGGATGGAGAGGTGAAGGGAGCTTTGAAGATTTAGACTTCGACTTCTTCGTCACGGCGGGAACTGCACTCGCTTCTTTCGCCATTTCTTCGTGAAACCCAAACGATTGCGGATGATTTCAAAAATATTTGAATAATTTTCAGCCAGAGAGCGAACCAGATTTAAAAGGAGCTGCAATGATAAATGAGGTGGCTCGATTTTATTGGCTACGTACAAAGTAAACGGATCGAGCTAGCCAACAACTTCCAGCCATCCCAAGTTTGTTGATCCGACGCTTCTCATTGAGTTTCAATTTTCCTTTTACAAAACCGGAAGCTTTCAGTCTTCGTGCCCGTTTGGGAGGGCTTCCGCACAGCAGCTTCTTGCGTTTCCGAAGGAACCCTATTGGATTTCTCATTAAAGATTAAATCGTTTGATTGGTCAATTATATGACAAAATAAATATGAACACATGTTTTGAAAAATAGCTTTTCTTTTATTAAACCTAGTTTTAACTTGTTCCATTGTAAAATTACAAAAAGTTTTATGGGTTTTTTAATAGGAGCTGATTTACAATTCTTTAGTATAAAAGAGGAGAGTATGGAGACCTGTTACCGTACAATGTGTGTGTGTGTGCAGGGCAATGAGGCACACTTTGCTCGCCGTTAGTATGATTGATGGGCACGATTTGATTGGGTGTGGAGTTCGCTTTGGCTTTTTGGTGCAATGTTCACTGTTGATGCGATCAATGCCCATTACTTGATCGAGTGTGATCAAGAGTTACAATTCAAACTTAACCGTCATTAGCTGTTAATTATCTTTTCTACAGTCACAATGTTTGAAATTGTGATTGTTCAAAATGTCTTTCCCTGAACCGGCACCTTCCTCTGCTTTATAACTCTTTAGAAACTATTTAATCAGCGTGAATCAAGCATTCCATACACAATTTCGAGAAAATCACTTTCTTTTTCATTCTTAGTCTGGTCTACTACTATCTCATACAAGGTTTCTCAAGAAACTCCTCAACTTTGTTAGTTGCAGATTCTCTCCCAAAGCTCCGTTGTATCCTAGGAATGAATTTGCTACTAACCCAACAGCAAACTCAATGAAACTGAGTGGAACAAATAATGTTCTAAAGACAATGTCTTCAGACGTGCCGCAAAACTTCTCTTCCAAGTTTTAGTGCCCCATTTCCCAACAAACCCTACCCCACCATGTAAAATGCATAAGTTATGTTTGGTATAAATCCTGAATGCACACAAGAAAATGCCATTTTTATGACTATTGAGTGAAGTTACTCCAACTGAACATGCATGCTCAGCCATCGCCGCTTCTTTCTAATTGCAGAATCCCTCCCAAAAGTCGGGGTATCAATTGGGTTGGATTCGGTCTAATCTAATTTGGTCCAATATGAGTCTATTACAAATGGATCGGGTCCAACTCAATCTAATGAGTTTAAGATCATTTTGGACTAGGCCATTTTTAATGTTCGGACCCATCAATATGCTTAAATTGGTTTTAAATTTGATTGATTTCAACACAAATTTGGTCCATTGACATCTATTCTTTATCTTTTTATCAAGGGATTGAATATTAGTTCAATCCAATCCAATCCACCATAAATCCATTTCTAATGGACTAGATACAATTCAATCTCATAAACATTTTGGATCATTAAGTCTGGACTGGTCTAATTCAATGTGTTATTGGTCCATCCAATCCATCCAAATTGATTTTGATTTAAATTGAGTCCAACCCCAAAACCAATCATCATGATGTAGTAACGTGGTGGTAGTTGTATGTAATTGTACTCTAAGGACCTGTTCGTTCACTAATTGGTATTAGTGAACTTTTTTTTCCTCTGAACTCTAAATGTAGATAATGTTGTTCTGAATTCTGAAAAATGTCAAATGTCCAATTTAACCCCATATAAGAGAATTTATATTTATCTATATAATTCAATAAATAAACAATATTATAAAAATATTATAAAAAATATTACCTAATATTAATTATTAAAAATTATTAATAATAAATAATAAATTAATGATTATTCATTAATTACCAATTAATAATTAATAATTATTATTATTAATTAATATTTATTATTAAAAATTAATTAACTATTATTAATAATCATTGATTAATTAATTATAATAAGTAATAATAATTAATTATTACTTAATTATGAATTACTATTATTAATTAATTAATGAAATATATTTAATAATTAACAATTAATTAATAATTAATACTTAATACTAATAATTAATAATTAATCATAATCATTAATTATTAATTGATAATTTCTACAATTAAATAATGCATATTATTAATAATTCATTAACTATTATCATAATAATTGATTGATTAATTATTAATAATAACATCACATAAACTTTTGCCAAATCCACTTGGGCTAGTCATGAACTCCCCACGCCGGGTCAGGACCCCTAACACGAGGAGTGGGGGGCAATTGATGAGGGGTAATTTGGCACGACCTAATAAGTAAAGGTCATGGGGACGCGATCTGCCCGAAATATGACAACTTAGCAAGATCAGCCTACTCAGCTGTTTTTAGAGCTCGGGTGTTCAGTCACCTTGGCATAAAGGCACCTCGGTACCTAATCCAGTTCGGGGCCCAAGAACCGAAATGACAAAAATAACTCTAGAAACTTCCCAACGGACTCCGAACCTCATGGGATCACGCCACATAACGGTTGTCCTTATCCTCTCCCCGCCTGGATTGGGCGGAGATGATAGACTTCATTAACTAACATGTTAGTCCCCAACTAAAATGAAAACGGATATCATCAACTCAGGCCGAAGATCTCGAAACCGTTTCGTGAAACCCATGGCAATTCAGTTATATAAGGGCAACAACCCTTCCAGGGCCCAGGTACACGTGATTATTTGCTCACTAGTACACTTATCATTCAACTTTCAGATTGCAATACAAACTTAAGTAGCGGAGCGACCTCGCCGGGTTAACCACCCCGGGTTCTCTGAGCTTCACTGTTTTGCAGACCGAACCAGCTCACCACGCATCCAAGTTAAAAATCATCCTCCAGCTAGGAGCATCCAGATCGTGCTCCATCATTTGGCACAGTTTGTGGGAACTGATTGAAAGATCAGTCCAACCTCTATCTTACTCTCAATGGACTCTTCCAGCAACATCGGGAAAGGTATCAACATTAACGTCACCGGGGGGCAAGATCAACAATCAACTCTCCCTCAAGGTCCTATGGTGTGTACCGGTCAGTTTACCATTCCCCTCATAGCTTCGGGGGTCCCATCATTGTCTATGTCGCAGACCACCCCGCAAGTGAGTGTCCTGCTCCCCCGGGTGGGCACCGCCTTCTTAGAGCCATCTGTGATTCCCCTTGGGGTCAGGCACTCTCAGTTCTATGACCAAATTCAATGTGTCTGGACAGTGCAGATCCAGATGCAACAAGTCCAGTAATTTCAGCAATACTTTCTCTACTAGTACCAATTTCCACTCCTGCACTCGAGCCAACAACCGGTTCTGCCTCGAAATACCACTCAATGTAAGGGGTGGAATCGAAGCCCGCATAGATCCGTGTAGGATGTCCATCAATCTCCCCATCGGGGTGAGGAGACATCGTAGGTATCAATACTTCCCAGGAACCAGACTCCACCACGAGGCAAGACGGACGGGCAACGCACTTCCCCGGTCTCTCAGAGGGGGAACTCAGGAGACAGGCTTGAAGTCAAGTAGCTTGACAGAGCCAACCATCCGCAACACTCGCGGCCTGAGAACGACAGGTTACAAAGAAAAGATCATCAATTCAGAGCCCAGGGCGTAGACTCGAGGCAAGCCCCCTTGGTGCCTCACCATGACCAGCGCAGGCTTCATAACCAGGAGGAGTTAGCGAGAAGGAACCCCAATCCACCTCGCGATAGTGTTCGGCAGTACGAGAGAACCAGGGTCGAGGTACTAGACCAGACTGAGGTCAGCAACACCAATGCCGATCCAGCGAAGAAGAAATAGCGGCAGCGTCGCAAGACTCATCGATCTTCAGCCAGAAACAGTCCTCAAACAAGGCCTAGTCAGCCAGTGGAGCGGACCAAAGAAAGAGAAGAGGTGAGCTCGGTGGTGACGAAGACTACGCTTGCTCTCCTGAGCCAGCCATCCCACCTGTCACCCAAGCACCTAGTGGACCCGATACCAAAGGACTTCAAGGTCCCCCTTCTAGACAAGTATGATGGGTCGTTCGACCCCACTGACCACGTGGATGCCTTCCAGTCTCAGATGCACCTCGGTAGGGTTGACGATGCCTGCATGTGTGTGGCCTTCTGCACCACATTCAGAGGAGTAGTTCGGACCTGGTATAGGAACCTCACACCAAGCTCCATCAAGAGCTAGGCTCAGTTTCCCAACCTGTTCATAGCACACTTCATCACCAGTAAAAAGTGCCCGAAGTCATAGGAGAGTCTTCTGAAAGTGGTGTAGAAGGAAGGAGAGTCTATCAGAAGCAACATCAAGCGCTTCAATGAGACGTGCTTGCAGATACCAGACCTCGATCCGGCGGTGTGCCACACTGCAGCGAAGAAGGGGATCACCCACAGAGAGTTCAAGTGGCAAGTGGTAGCAAACAAACCAAAGAACATCACTGAATTCCTCAAGTTGGTTGATCAGTTCATCGGCACCGAAGAGGAAATCAACCAGAAGATTGACAATCCGCTAGGTGAAAAGAGGAAGAGAGAAGACGAAGGGACAAGCAATAGCAAGCAAAAAAAGAGCTAGGCTCCATCAAGAGCTAGGCTCATTTTGCAAACCGAAGTCACAGGAGAGCCTTCTGAACATGGTGTAGAAGGAAGGAGAGTCTATCAGAAACTATATCAAGCGCTTCAATGAGACGTGCCTGCAGAAACCGAACCTCGATCCAGCGGTGCACCTCACTGTAGCGAAGAAGGGGATCACCCATAGAGAGTTCAAGTGGCACGTGGTAGCAGGCAAACTGAAGAACATCACCGAGTTCCTCAAGTTGGTTGATCAATTCATCGGCACCGAAGAGGAAATCAACCAAAAGATTGACAATCCACTGGGTGAAAAGAGGAAGAGAGAAGACAAAGGGACAAGCAACAACAAGCAAAAAAGAAAGAAAAATAAGTCCCCGAGCAGAAAAAGAAGCAAATCCCCACATTCGAGAAGTCCCCCTCGCGCGGCTACAAGTCAGATCGGCGTTCCAGGACCCCTCTAGTAGAGCGAACTAACTACACCCCCCTTAACGCAAAGATAGGAGAGATCCTAATGGCTATCAAGGACTCCTCCTTCGTCAAATGGCCACCCAGGCTAAGGGGAGATCCAACAACAAGAAACCCGAACGCCTACTGCCACTTCCACCGGGATCACAGGCACAACACGGAGATCTACAGGAATCTCCACGACGAGATCGAGGAGCTCATCCACCACAGGTATTTAAAGAATTACATCCTGCAGGAAGAGAGAGGGCAGGTAGACCGACAGGGAGATCGTTTGGGAGACCAGAAAAGGAACGCCCCCAAGACTAGTAGGTAGAATGAGAAGCCACCTCGGCAGTTACAAAAGGAGAGACTAATCCGCAGTGCGATCAATATAATCATCGGGCTGTTGAAACGGGCTTTGCCCTTATCGAAGCTGAACTCGCAACCCTGAGGCAATAGTGAGTTGGCCTCCATAAATGCATTATCACTCTAAAAAAGATAGTTCAATACCAACCATACCACCCTTTTTCCAAACCATGAACTGAATAACTTAGAAAGCAAAGAACAATATCACAATTAGTAGACCCTTCCACACCAAAGTTCACTCGTTGACTGCCATTCAGAAATTTGTGGGATAGTAATGGTTGAGTCTCACCAATCACCACCAATCCAAATCCTCAAACTCATAGAAATATTCTCCACTCCTCCAGATATTCAACAATTAAATTTCAAACCCCCACAATTAGAGGAGGTTTTGGTTTGTGTTTACATTTGTTTCACAATGTACGTATTAGTGGTAGTCAAACGAGTCCAAAGAGTTCAGAACGACACCCCCATAGAGTGCACCCCAAATGCGCATATCAACATGCGTTGACAACATCTCCCTCTTGACCAACATTTCTGAAAAACTAGAACAACCTCTAATTTCTAAGTCACACGGTTCGACTATCTGGTCTGGTCCAAGTCTTAAACACTAGTTTCAAGTCCTACATCACATATATAATATATAAATAACTAGTGCAAGGGATGAATTCGCAAGAGGAGAGCAAATCCGCCCCCCACAAGATTGCCCCTCAAAATGTTAGCACATCCCTATTGTGTATTGAGAACATTTCCCAATGATGATGTCATCATTAGGAGATGTTCACAATACAAGGCAATGATGTGTTGTGGGACGTTGTAGGGGGCAATCTGGTGGGGGGCTGATTTGAATTCTCCTAAGAGGCATAAGGAGATGTTTCCAATGCACTAAGATATGCATGTCACATGGGGTGTCAATCTATAAGGTTGCGTTTGGTATCGGTATAAAAGTATACCAATTTACATCGATGACGTTTTATACTAAACCGTGAAGAAGTGATTATTGTATTTTTGAAAAGCGTGATATAATCAGTGTAAAGTTTTACATCGATTTTATCGATATTTTACATCGATCAATGTAAAATTTTATATTTGATGATATTTTACATCAATTCACGACATAAAACTCCACTCCATCGAAGCTCATGCAAAAATGAACAAGATGAGAGTTTTACGTCAATCATGTACACTCCTTCTAAATACCAACAAAATCAAACCAATATAAACTTTTACACCAATTCCAATCGCAACCTAATGGGCACATGTACAAATAAAATGTATTGACATAAGTTGATATTTATTAGAATAAAGTTTTAACACCTGCACCAAAAACCAAAACAAGTATTATAGATAACATTATGGGCAAATTTCTTAAATTACACTACTGTTTAGCTAATTGTTAAACTTTACCCTTATGGTTGATATATTGTCTTAAAGTGTCTTAAAGGCCCTGTGTCTTACAATTGTCTTCATCCTTAGAAAATGTCAAATTTGTCCTTTATTTTATTTCAAAATTTCAAAATAAAACCAATTTGATGAAAATTTTCATCAATCTCTCCAAGCTATATGCCCCCAAGCTCCGCCCCTGCCTATATATGATACCCTTCTGCAACTACCATTAGTGCACTGCAACCCCGGTGGCGGACGGTCTGCTCACCGGATCCTTGCCGAACTCGCAGCAAACAGACGTTGGGTCTCAGCAACAAAAGCGGGAGTCATTTCTCTGGCGAACACCGAATCCCCGTCGGAGTCGCAGCAAACAGACGATGGGTCTCAGCAATAAAAGCGGCGGCCATTTCTCTGGCAAGCACCAAAGCCCTGTCGGAGCCGCAGCAAATAGATGATGAGGTCATATAGGATGTGGTCGACATGTGCATTTGACGCACCGATGAGGTCATACTCGTTGGCCTTGGCTATCGTCGTCGGCCTGCTATGTCTTCCAGCAAACTCACCATCTGGATAGGCTTCAACCGCTGAAACTGGTTTCGTGCCCCTATCGTATACCTGACCTACGCCGACAACTGGTTGTCGGAACCACACTAGACTAGAACGAGAAATAATGAACAGGATGTTGTTGGCAGCTAGGTTAACAACTGGTATATATTTTGCTTTCTCGCTCAATGCAAGGGTCAGCGTGGCAGAGAGCTTTGAAGATGAGGGAAGTAAGGTGATCCATCGGGGCTCCTTCTTCCGAGGGTTCTCGTGTAGCAGTAGAACAAGGGGTCGCCCTTTGAGGCCAACGTGATGAATAGGTGCTTTTTGGTGAAGATGAAAAGTGATGCCGGACTACTAACGTAGGAAGGAGTAGTGTGGTGGCAATGGATTGTGAGCAGTGGATCGTTGCAAAGAAAGGGAGAAAAAACAGGGATTCCCTTCAAAAATCCCCAAGTTTTCAATCAAAGCCAAACCCCGAATTTTCAACTGGGATTAACAGTGGTGTTTTCACTGCAGTTCCAGGGACTGACAATGGTTTTTCCTAGGTCTAGACTTCCTCAGTAGTCAGTTCCGTAACTATGTTATCGTCGTGAAAAAACGGTGCTACAGAGTTGTTGAAAAGATTGTTGCTGAGACCCAACGTATGTCTTAGTCAAGATAAATAGTGAACTAGCCTCTTTTGCAGGAGTCCGCGTTCTATGCATGCCTGGGTGCACTGAACTTATGAACCCACCAATTAGAGGAGACATGTTGGCTTATGCAAGCAAAATATACCGTTAACGGACCTTTACCCGTTAGTTTAACGGATCCGGTTGAACCGGACACAAAAGGACGAAAATCGAAAGTTTTCTTTCAAAATTTTAAGGTCACTTCAACTCTCCCCATTTCTTGTCATCCTCTCCTCCGAGTCCTAACCCAAGCATCTCGCCGGCCACTCACCACACACCTGTCTCCATGACTGTTGAACGGCGGCAAGAACTCCAGCATTCCGGAAGGAACTCTCCAATCTCTCCAAAGATTCCAATATCCCTTATTCTTCTTCTTCATGTTATTTTTGCTCCTCTTCTCAAACAGATAGAAGATCCCTTAGTAGCTCACACCAGCAGTCAGTAGTCACAGGACCTTCCACAGGTTGAAGATCCCTTAGCAACTCATAATACCCTGTTTTAGGTTTCATTTTGTTGAGCTGTAAGCCTGTAATGCTTACTTGAATGTAAGCATTTGATTTGTTTACCCTGAAATTGTGGGTTCAAGGCTTCCAAGTCCAAAACCTCCTAGTTCGACTGGTTTTTATTTGATTCGAGCCATGTCATAATCGAATCTGCTTTCGACTTCGGCGGAAAAATCAACCTCTTCTCCACCTCTTGTTCCACTTGACAGTTTCGGGTTTCGCTTTCTAACGTCTATTGCCCGTACGCCGCGTAGATTTGGACGTTCTTTGTCCTCCGTCGCTGTCATCATCTCTGTAATCGTTTCTGTCAGGAGAAAAACGGAGGTATCAGAAGTTTCTCCAAGACAGTTACTCTAATGGAAGTTACAGTATTTCCTTCCCTTCGTCTCGGAGATGTGAATTACAAGTTAGATTGGCAGACCTGCCAAGTTACTCTAACGGAAGTTACAGTATTTCTCGATTATCTGCCAAGTTCTTGGCAGACCTGCAAACCCAGATGAACGGGCAATTCAGCTTGGAAGATACAACTATTTCCTCTATAAACAAAGATCTAAGAAACCAAGGTCCCTCAGCTTTCTAAGACCAAGTAGCCTATGCTTTAATGTCCAAAACCATACTCCACACACCCGCAACATAAACAAGTAAATATGTAACAAGGAATACAGAGGGGGAAGAGGAGCTTGCAGGGAAGAAGCAAAAGAGGAAGAATAGTAGGAGGAGCTTACCGTTGGTCGCTGGTTAAGTTTTCGCCGCCAGACGTCGGCTGGTGTTGTTCGCCGATGTTTTGGTAACAGGGTAGGGCTTGGGCAGAGTATGTTTGTTCTGCTGCCGGCTTCGGAGCAATAGTTCTTAGAATCGTTGACAAAAACAACAATAATATGAGGATATGAGAAGAAGAAGAGAACGCACCAAAAATACAATGATGACCACCGGCAAATTTCCCTCTCACCGCGGATGGCTTCCGCATTCACGGACGCCGATGTGGAGTGAGATCGCCAATGGATGGGCTAGCCTAGGGTTCGGTGGAGGCGAACCAAAATGGGAGGGAGATCGAAAGTTTTTATTTTTTTTATTTTTGAGAAAAACTAGGAAAAAAATGGCAACTTTTGGGCTCTAATATCACAAAAAAAGGGATAATAGCATGTAAGGGCAATTTTTGGGCTCCAATAAAGTAATACATTTTAAAAATAGGGTACCTTTTGAAAAATAATATCAAAAAAGGGCAGATCTTCTTGCAGTCTATTCACCAGCGCCGCCGTCCATCGCCTCCGGCAATGCTTCCGCCCACCTCCACCTCCGCCTCCGGCAACGTTGATGGAGGTGGGCGGAGGCAACGGCAGCGAGGGTGTTGGTGGTTATTTCTTTGCCCAACACCGCCACTTCCGCCCACCTATGTTGCCGGAGGTGGGTGGAGACAGAGCCAGCAGCGGCGCTGGTGGCGGCTTTGGGTAGAGAAATAACCACCAGTGTCACCTCCGCCGCCTCTGCCTCCGCCCACCTCTGGCAACGTTAAGAGAAGCGGAAGCGGAGGTGGCCAGAGACAGGCGGAGGCAACGATGGGCAGCGGCGAGAGACGGCACTGGTGAATAGACTGCAAGAAGAAGAAGATGAACAACGATTTTGCCCTTTATTGATATTATTTTTCAAAAGTTACTGTATTTTTTAATTTTTTTTTAAATATTACTTTTACTGATATTAAGGCTTAAAAGTTGCCCTTATATGCTATTATCCCCAAAAAAATCATTTATATACCTAGCTCCTTAAACCAATTTTCAGACAACAAGCACTAATACACCACTCACATTTCAAACAAAAAGCACCGGCATCAGGGACGAAGACAAGGGTATTACTATTATTTTTTCAAAATATAACAGCCATGTGGTGTGACATGTGAATGGATTATGATGGAACCCTAGCGGTAGGGGAATAATTACTCAATTTTAAAAAATAGTAAGGGTATTTTAAGATGATATATAAATAGTAAAGGTAAAGTTAGTCAATTAGCTAAACAATAGGGTAGTTTAAGATATTTGCCCTAACATTATATAGGGTAAATTGTTGATGCTAACCCAAACCTTTCCAAACTACCGAGTGATGGCCAATTTTTCACTTCACAAAAATGCTAGCCCAAACCTTCAGCCCCTTCAAGGTAAACCTACTTTAAATTCTCTAATTTTTTTGTTGTTTAAAAAATTTGTATATTTTTTATAATAAAGTTCCGAATAAGTGATTGCAATTACCAAATTCAGCTAGGACACGTACTCAAAACTAGACCGAGCCTATAAATTTGAAGGAAGGGCTGGCAAGGTCGAAAATGATCATCATTTGCCATGGGAAAATATTACTAATTAAGATGACAATATAAAAAAGGGAAAAATTCTTAAATTACCCTAATGGTTTAACTAATTGACTACTCCATCATTCCAATTTACATATTATCTCAAACTACTGTTACTCTATCCATCATGTTTACATATTACCTTAAACTACCCTTACTCTACCTTTCCCGTGTCATTAACTTTATGTCACATATGACAAAATGATTTTTTGGAAGAAGTCTTCATCCCCGATCGCCTCTAGTTTCGCCCATCTCTCAGTTGTATGATTTCCTTTCATACAATGAGCAATCTCCTTGCATATTAAAAACATTGTTCATTTATTCCAGAAAACATCCACCCATGGCTGTATGCACACTATTCTCAACTACAACGCCTACAACTTCAGATATCTGGGTGGTTTCCTTAATAAGGTCGCACCAACGCCAAATATTTAGGGTTCCTTTTTTTCTTTTTTAATTTTCCAGAAGGGGTGTGGTGGTTAGAAGAAGCTCTTGAAAAAAATAGAAGACCCGCTACTCAGTTGTTGTTAACAGTAGCTCTCTGAATTTATGTCTACTAAACCTAATATTCAATAACACAAAAAAGGAAGAAGAAGATGGAGACAACGGGAATAGAGAAACGCCTAAGAACAAAATCTTTGGGAGCAACAAATCTGAAAGAGAAGAAGAACGAAAAAGGAAAATAATTTTGAAATTTCCATCATTTGGATTTTATTTTAGAATTTTGAGAAATAGAGAAGGGCAAACTCGATATATCATTTTTCTATTAGTATTTCACAATTATTCAATTGATTGAAAAATATCAATTAGCTAAACTATAAGGGTAATTTAAAAAATTTATCCTAAAAAAAAAGATAAATGAGAGATAAGAGCAACGGATAAACATATTAATCATAAAAGAGATGACCATTCCGTTCCACAAATGGGCCCAATTCATAAGTGATTGATTTAATTTATTTTATTAAAAAATATACAAAAAAAAAATTAACACTTTTAAGAAATCCCTCCTTTCTCGAATCCGAAAACTAATTATTACAAAAAGCAATTTCTTAAAAATCAGGACCACTAATTGTCATTTTTATTAACGATACCGTTTATTTGCTGATGTAGCAGGCATGACACATTAACATAAACGAAACGGTAGTAAACACCCAGTCCCAAGCAACCTGAAAATTTGCAGAGACAAAACGAGTAATTTCCTATTCAAATCCGCCATCAATAACAACATTTCCAAGGGATAAAACTTCCACTATATAAATTACCAACTCCAATTCCACTACTAAAACCATTTACAGGAAAGGAATCAGAATAAGGGATATACATCTTTAGGCCTTCCGAGCTTTCTTAGGAGTGGGCTTCGAAGACTTACTAGACACAGAGATGGAAGCCTTTTTCTTAGGTGTTGAAACCATCTTCTTCCGACCATCGGGAGTCTTAACCTGACTTAGCCTCTTCGTCTTCACCAATTTCGCCGAATTCTTCCCCTTAGGCATCAATGTTTTGCTTTTACCCGTGGGAGTTGATGATAGCTTCTTCGACACCCTCATCTTCGCTGTTTCCACCCCCTTATTCTTCTTTACGGTCTTCTCCGTTCCACTCTTCCCCTCCGCATTGCTCTTCTTCTGCTTTTGTTTGATCTCAAATGCAAAGCACTTTGCCTTTTCGATCGGAGAGATCTTAAATGAGTTCTTGACCTTCACCAATCTCTCCGATTTCGACAATTTTTTCAGCTGCACAGACAAAACCTTCTTGAAATTTGGGGGAAGTTCTGTTTTGTACTTGTCTTCGATGAACTTAGCAATGGCATATTGGCTCGAACCCGTTCGATCTTTCAGCGAAGATATGGCATCGGTAATCATCTGGAAAGACAACCCCCAACATTAGACAAAAACGAGAAATGAAAAATGAGGAAGTGGAGGAAATAAGGACAAACCAACCTGAAAGTAAGGGGGATGGAGAGGTGAAGGAAGCTTTGAAGATTTAGACTTCGACTTCTTCGTCACGGCGGGAACTGCATTCGCTTCTTTCGCCATTTCTTCGTGAAACCCAAACGATTGCGGATGATTTCAAAAATATTTGAATAATTTTCAGCGAGAGAGCGAACCAGATTTAAAAGGAGCTGCACATGATAGATGAGGTGGCTCGATTTTATTGGCTACGTACAAAGTAAACGGATCGAGTTAGCCAACAACTTCCAGCCATCCCAAGTTTGTTGATCCGACGCTTCTCATTGAGTTTCAATTTTCCTTTTACAAAACCGGAAGCGTTCGGTCTTCGTGCCAGTTTGGGAGGGCTTCCGCACAGCAGCTTCTTGCGTTTTCGAAGGAAGCTGTTGGATTTTAATCTCATTAAAGATTAAATTGTTTGATTGGTCAATTATATGGCAAAATACATATGAATACATGTTTTAAAAAATAGATTTTCTTTTATTAAAACTAGTTTTAACTTGATTTACACTTCTTTAATATAAAAGAGGATAGTATGGAGACTTGCTACCGTGCAGTGTGCAGCGCAATGAGGCACACTTTGCTCGCTGTTAGTATGATCAATCGCCACGATTTGATTGGGTGTGGAGTTGCCTTTGACTTTTTGGTGCAATGTTCACTATTGATGCGATCAATGGCCATGATTTGATCAAGTGTGATCAAAAGGCACAACTCGAAGTTAACAGTCATTAACTGTTAATTACCTTTTCTACGGTCACAATGTTTGAAATTGTGACTGTTCAATGTGTCTTTCTCTGAACCGGCACCTTCCTCTGCTTTATAACTCTTTAAAACTATTTAATGAGCGTGAATCAAGCATTCCATACACAAATTCAAAAAAATCACTTTCTTTTTCATTCTTAATCCGATCTACTACTGTCTCACAGAAGGTTTCTCCGGAGACTCCTCAACTTTGTTGGCTGCAGATTCTCACCCAAGGCTCTGCTGTATCCTGTAAATGGATTTGCTTGTAACCCAACAGCAAATTCAATGAAACTAAGTGGGACAAATAATGTTCAAAAAACAGTGTCTTCAGACATGCCTCAAAGCTTCTTCTCCAAGTTTTAGTGACCCCATTTCCCAATAGACCCTACCCCTACATGTAAAATGCATAAGTTATGTTTGGTATAAATCCTGAATGCACACAAGCAAATGCCATTTTTATGACTATTGAGTGAAGTTACTCCAACTGAACATGCATGCTCAGCCATCACCACTTCTTTCTAATTGCAGAATCCCTCCCAAAAGTCGGGGTGTCAATTGGGTTGGATTCGGTCTAATCTAATTTGGTCCAATATGAATCTACTACAAATGGATCAGGTCCAACTCAATCTGATGAGTTTAAGATCATTTTTAATGTTCGGACCCTTCAATATGCTTAAATTGGTTTTAAATTTGATTGATTTCAACACAAATTTGGTCCATTGACATCTATTCTTTATCTTTTTTATCAATGGATTGAATATTAGTTCAGTCCAATCCAATCCACCATAAATCCATTTCGAATGGACTAGATCCAATCCAATCTCATAAACATTTTGGACCATTAAGTCTGGGCTGGTCTAATTCAATGTGTTATTGGTCCATCCAATCCATCCAAATTAATTTTGATTTAAATTGAGTCCAACCCCAAAACCAATAATCATGATGTAGTGTCGTGGTGGTAGTTGTATGTAATTGTACTCCAAGGGCCTATTAGTTTGCTCTGAAGTTTGACATCTGAAAGTGTGATAATTACATTAAGAGGTATATTGGTATTAGTGAACTTTTCTTTCCTCTCAACTCTAAATGTAGATAATGTTGTTCTGAATACTGAAAAATGTCAAATGTCCAATTTAACCCCATATAAGAGAATTTTTATTTATCTATATAATTCAATAAATAAACAATATTAAAAAAATATTACCTAATATTAATTATTAAAAATTATTAATAATTAATTATTATTAATAATTAATAATAATCAATAATAAATTAATGATTATTCAATAAATACTAATTAATAATTAATTATTTTTATGATTAATTAATACTTATTATTATTAATTAATATTTATTATTAACAATTAATTAACTATTAATAATAATAATTGATTAATTAATTAATAATAATTAATTATTACTTAATTATGAATTACTATTATTAATTAATTAATGAAATATTATTAATAATTAACAATTAATTAGTAATTAATACTTAATATTATTAATTAATAACAATTCATAATCAATTAATTCATTAATTATTAATTAATAATTTTCTACTATTAAATAATACATATTATTAATAATTCATTAACTATTATCATAATAATTGAATGATTAATTATTAATAATAATATCACATAAAGGAGCCTAGTAAGCTGTTTTTAGAGCTCGTGTGTTCGGCCACCTCGGCATAGAGGCACCTCGGTACCTAATCCAGTTCGGGGCCCAAGAACCGAAGTGACAGGTAATCAACTCTAGAAGCTTCCCAGCAGACTCTGAACCTCATGGGATCACGCCGCATAACGGCTCTCCTTATCCTCTCCCCGCCTAGATCGGGCGGAGATGATAGGCTTCATTAACTAACACGTTAGTCCCCAACTAAAGCGAAAACGGATCTCATCCACTCAAGCCGAAGATCTCGGATTATTTGCTCACCCATGGCAGTTCAGTTATATAAGGGCAACAACCCTCCCAGGGCCCAGGTACGCGTGATTATTTGCTCACTAGTACACTTATCATTCAACTTTCATATTGCAATACTAACTTAAGCAGCGGAGCGACCTCGCCGGGTTAACCACCCCGGGTTCTCTGAGCTTCACTGTTTTTGCAGACCAAACTAGCTCACCATGCATCCAAGTTCCAGATCATCCTCCAACTAGGAGGATCTATATCGTGCTCCATCATTTGGCACAGTTTGTGGGAACTAATTGAAAGGTCATTCCAACCACTATCTTACTCTCAATGGACTCTTCCAGCATCACCGGGAAAGGTATGGACATTAACGTCACCGGGGGCGAGATCAGCAATCAACTCTCCCACAAGGTCCTATGGTGTGTATCGGTCAGTTTACCATTCCCCTCACAGCTTCGGGGGTCCCATCATTGTCTATGTCGCAGACCACTCCGCAAGTGAGAGTCCCGCTTCCCCGGGTCGGCACCGCCTTCCTGGAGCCATCTGTGATTCCCCTCGGGGTTAGGCACTCACAGTTCTATGACCAAATTCAATGTGTCCGGATGGTGTAGATCCAGATGCAACAGGTCCAGTAATTCCAGCAATACTTCCTCTACTAGTACCAATTTCCACTCTTGCACCTGAGCCAGCAACCGGTTTCGCCTCGACACACCACTCAGTGTCAAGGGTGAGGAGACATCGCAGGGTACCAATACTTCCTAGGACCCAGACTCCACCACGAGGCAGAACGGACGAGCAGCGCACTTCCCCGGTCTCTTAGAGGGGGAACTCAGGAGACAGGCTTGAAGTCAAGCAACTTGACAGAGCCAACCAACCGCAACCCTCGCGGCCTGAGAACAACAGGTTATAGAGAGAAGATCACTAGTTCGGAAACCAGGGTGCAAACTCGAGGCAAGCCCCCTCGAAACCTCACCATGACCAGCGCAGGCTTCATAACCAGGAGGAGTTAGCGAGAAGGAACCCCAATCCACCTCGCGATAGTGTTCAGAAGCGCGAGAGAACTAGGGTCGAGGTACCGGACCAGACTGAGGTCAGCAACACCAATGCCGATCCAGCGAAGAAGCAATAGCAGCAGCGTCACAAGACTCGTCGCTCTTCAGCCAGAAACAGTCCTCGAGCAAGGCCTAGTCAGCTAGTGGAGCGGACCAAAGAAAGAGAAGAGGTGAGCTCGGTAGCGACGAAGACTACGCATGCTCTCCTGAGCCAGCCATCCCCCTGTCACCCAACAACCTAGCGGACCCGATGCCAAAGGACTTCAAGGTCCCCCTTCTAGACAAGTATGATGGGTCGTTCAACCCCACTGACCACGTGGATGCCTTCCTGTCTCAGATGCACCTCACTAGGGTTAGCGATGCCTTCATGTGTGTGGCCTTCTGCACCACATTCAGAGGAATAGTTTGGACCTGGTATAGGAACCTCACACCAGGCTCCATCAAGAGCTAGGCTCAGTTTCCCAACCTGTTCATAGCACACTTCATCACCAGTAAAAAGTGCCCGAAGTCATAGGAGAGTCTTCTGAAAGTGGTGTAGAAGGAAGGAGAGTCTATCAGAAGCAACATCAAGCGCTTCAATGAGACGTGCCTGCAGATACCAGACCTCGATCCGGCGGTGTGCCTCATTGCAGCGAAGAAGGGGATCACCCATAGAGAGTTCAAGTGGCACGTGGTAGCAAACAAACCAAAGAACATCACTGAGTTCCTCAAGTTGGCTGATCAGTTCATCGGCACCGAAGAGGAAATCAACCAGAAGATTGACAATCCGTTGGGTGAAAAGAGGAAGAGAGAAGATAAAGGAACAAGCAACGGCAAGCAAAAAAGAAGGAAAAGTAAGTCCCCAAGCAGAAAAATGAAGCAAATCCCCACATTCGAGAAGTCCCCTTCGTGCGGCTACAAGTCAGATCGGCGTTCCAGGACCCCTCAAGTAGAGCGAACTAACTACACCCCCCTTAACGCAAAGAGAGGAGAGATCTTAATGGCTTTCAAGGACTCCTCCATCGTCAAATGGCCACCCAGTCTAAGGGGAGATCCAACAACAAGAAACCCGAACGCCTACAGTCACTTCCACCGGGATCACGGGCACAACACGAAGATCTACAAGAATCTCCGTGACGAGATCGAGGATCTCATCCACCGCAGGTATCTGAAGAATTACATCCTGCAGGAAGAGAGAGGGCAGGTAGACCGACAAGGAGATCGTCGGGGAGGCCAGAGATGGAACGCCCGCAAGACTAGTAGGTAGAATGAGCAGCCACCTTGGCAGTTACCAGAGGAGAGACTAATCCGCGGTGTGATCAATATGGTCACCGGTGGGTCCATCATTGTGGAGTGCACATCAATAACAAGGAGGACATCAGTCCGTGAGTTGGAGCATGAAGGCGAAAACCCGCCAAAGTGACCTCAGCTCAAAGAACCTATCTACTTCACCGAAGATGATGTGCGCGAGATTCAGTATCCACATGATGATGCCTTAGTTGTGAAACTCAGAATCAACGACTTTGAAGTGAAGCGGATTCTAGTGGACTCGAGCAGCTCGACGGATATCCTCTTCAAGGATACCTTCGTAAGCTGCAGTTACAGCGAAGCAACCTGAAGCCAACAGATGCACCCTTGGTAGGGTTCAGCGGAGAAGAGGTTAGACCCCTTGGCCGAGTCACAGTACTAGTGGAGACAGGCACGTGACTGAATGACGTACGGTTCAAGCACACTTTTTCTGGTGGTCGCAACTCCATCCCCCTTCAACGCGATCATTGGTCGGCCTATTACACACGTTCTACGTGCGATAGTGTCCACCTATTACTTAGCGATGAAGTTCCCAACTAATTATGGTGTGGGGGTCATGCGATGTGACCAACTCAAATACTGAAGGAGGACGTCAAGCTCGAACAACCAGTGGAGCATACAGAGGAGCAAGCTGCCTCGATAGAAGAAATTGTCCACATACCGGTTTCTAAGACCGAGCCGACCAAAACTCTTCAGATCGGTGCATTGACCAGTGAACCGCTCCGAACGCAACTTGTAAGTTTCTTACCCAAAAATGTAGATATATTTGCTTGGACCGTGGCAGAGATTCCTGGAATCGACCCTAAAATAATAACTCACAAACTTAATGTGGACCCTCTACTTAGGCCAGTAAGACAAAGAAAATTGAACCTCGCCCCTGAGTGATGGAGGGTAGTCGATGAGGAGGTTGAGAAGCTTCCTCATCACAGACTTCATTAGGGAAGTCCATTACCCGAGTTGGGTCGCCTACCCGGTGCTGGTGAAGAGGTCCACGGCAAGTGGCGCATGTGCGTCGACTACCTTGACCTGAATAGAGCCTGCTCGAAATATTGCTTTCCACTGCCCAAAATTGACCGCCTAGTAGCGACATCGGGGCACGAGTTGCTGAGTTTTCTGGATGCCTAGTCCGGCTACATCCAAATTAGGATGGACCCTACTGACCAGGACAAGATCGCGTTATAACTGAACTCGAGTTGTACTGTTATAAAATTATGCCCTTTGGTTTAAAAAACGCTAGGGCAATATTCCAGTGACTTGTAAATAAAGTTTTTGAGCCATTGATCGGCAATAAAGTGGAATGCTATGTTGATGACATGATCATGAAAACCCAATTTTCAAACTTTTTATTAAATGATTTAAATGATGTTTTTCAAATTTTAAGAAAGCATAATATGAAATTAAACCCGAACAAGTGTGTCTTCGGGGTCATGTCGGGTAAATTCCTAGGTTACATAGTGAACCAACGTGGCATTGAAGCCAACCTAGAAAAAATTAAAGTTATTTTTTATATGAGAGCACCCCGAAAAATAAAGGAAGTCCAAAGGCTGACTGGTCGGGTAGCCGCCCTAGGGTGGTTCATGTCTAAGTCGGCGGGTCGATGCCTGCATTTTTTCAAGGCAATAAAAAAGAATGAGTACTTCGAATGGACCGAGGAGTGCCAGCTTGTGTTTGATGAGCTAAAAAAGTACCTAAGTACTGCACTGGTTACTAACCCGACCTGAAGAAGGAGATGAGTTAAAGCTATACCTTTCCGCGAGTGACGAGTTAGTCAGCTCGGTTTTGATCAGAGAAGTAGACCATGTCCAATGACCCGTCTACTATATTTGTAAAGTTTTGCAGGATGCCAAAACTTGGTATCCCGAGATCGAGAAGCTAGAATACGCGCTGGTTATAGCAGCCCGAAAACTACGCTCGTACTTCCAGGCCCACACTATCATCGTCCTCACCAATAGACCCTTGAGACAAATTTTGCTCAAGCCCGAGGTGTTTGGAAGATTAACGAAGTGGTGCATCGAACTGAATGAATATGACATCTGGTTTGAGCCCCACCGAACGATCAAAGCCCAAGTCTTGGCCGATTTCATCGCAGAATGCACGTTCAATACGCTGACCCCGGAACTGATTGAGCCTGCCAGTACCTTCGAGGCATTAACCAATGCGGCACCGGTCCCCGTCAGGGTTGGACCGACATGGGACGAGGAGCTCTGGATCCTCCACATAGATGGCTTGTCGAATCTGCGAGGAAGCGGTGCGGGACTGATGCTATACGGGTCAAGCGAGGTGAATCTGGAGTACGCTCTCTGGTTCGGATTCAAAGCGTCGAACAACGAGGCAGAGTACGAGGCACTAATCGCCGAGCTTAACCTAGCAAAGGAGATGGGAGCCAAACACCTCATCGTATGTAGTGATTCACAGTTGGTGGTCAACCAGGTTAACGTTGATTATGAAGCACGCGACTCGACCATGGCAACCTACCTGACCAAGGTTAGAGAGATTCTACCAAACTTTAGCTCTTGTTTCATCAGGCAAATTTCAAGGTCTGAGAACGCTGAGGCCGATGCCTTATCATGACTAGCAAGTACAAGCGACAAAACTATGCGATAGAGGACCTGCCTCGGCCCAGCATTCTCGGGGGGCAGAAGAGGTTGCTCCCATGTTGCAAGTGGAATTGAGCTGGATTGATCCGTTTGTTGATTATCTGCTCCACGGGACCCTACCTACAGAACGCAATGTAGCTCGTAGGGTAGAGCGCCAATCAGCCCGATACGTCCTCATAGATGGACGGCTGTATAGGAGATCCTGTTGCTCCCCTACCTACATTGCCTACGACTCTCAGAAGTGGAGCTCGTACTTCGCGATATCCATGAAGGTTTATGCGGAGGACACTTAGGGGCAGGGATCTCGCCCAAAAGGCATTAAGACAAGGCTACTATTGGCCCACAATAAAGGTAGACACACTCAAGCTCGTCATGAAATGCGACAGATGTCAGAGGCATGCCAGCGTCCCCCATCAGCCTGCTGCCGATTTGAACTATCTTTCTAGCCTATGGCCCTTCGCGTAGTGGGGAATCAACATCCTCGGTCCTTTTCTGCCAGCAACTAGGCAGAGGAAGTTCTTGGTCATGGCAGTGGACTACTTCATGAAGTGGGTGGAAGCCGAACCTTTGGTAAGCATTACAAACTGAAATTTGCAGACTTTCTTCTAGAAAAGCATCGTGTGCCATTTTGGACTGCCCAAAGTCTTGATTTCGGGTAACGGGAAGCAATTTGAAGACATCAAATTCCAGAACTGGTGCGCCGAGATGGGGATTCAGCAAAACTTCACTTTGGTAGCACACCCACTAGCAAACGGATAGGCCGAAGTGACGAACAGGGCTATCATCCGCAGACTGAAAGCTCACTTCGTGCAAGCTAAAGGCTTGTGGGCGGACGAACTGCCCAATGTCCTTTGGGCCTACCGAACTACCATCAAGACTGCGACCGATGAAACACCCTTCAACCTCACATATGGGACGGAAGCTGTGATTCCGACAGAGAGTGAAGTACTGACGTTGCGGCTCGAAACCTACGACGACGAGCTCAGAACTAACTTAGACCTTGTTAAGGAGGTACACGATCTGGCCCACATTCGAACTGTAGCTTACCAGCAGCGAATAGCTCGATATTATAACGCCCAGACCAGGAAGCAACTATTTCGAGTTGGCGACCTGGTCCTTCGCAAGGTTATGGTACCAAAGCCCAGCATGGGTAAGCTCAGACCGAATTGGAAAGGTCCGTACCACATAAAACAGGTGTTCGGGGAAGGCACGTATGAGCTCCAGACCATGGAAGGGAAGCAAGTACCTCAAGCCTGGAATGTCGACAACCTAAGATGGTACCACCTATGAGTTCACGACTCTAGAGTAGTTGAGAATTTACCAAGTGCACAAGACTACCAAACTGGAGAGAGGACCTTAAGTCACTCCTAGAAGCCTAAGGGCTATAATGCCGAGCTGAAAAATGACCACGGCACAATTTAAGACCTGGTCGCCTCTCTGGCATTGGCAGAGAAGTCCTGGTCGCCTCTTCGGCATAGGCTGCTTAAGACTCGGTCGCCTCTTCGGCACGAGCTCATTAAAACCTTGTCGCTTTGGCATGGATAAGGCAAAGTAGCCCGGGTGCAGACAAGTCAGGCATGTACACCCTACAGTGTCCGCTCACCCCGGCATAATTATTGTTCCTATTCAAGTTTGGGAGTAATCTATACTAGGAAAAATTTCGCTCCTATATGGTTTAGCTCGCGAGCTCGGGAGAAATCTACACTTAGAAAAAATTTTTGTACACAAGGAGTTTAGCAAAAGACTTGTATTCCATTGATAAGATGCTTCGAGTACATAGTAAAAAAACAGAAAAAAAAATGAAATATTACAACTATTTAGCCGAGCTTGGAGGCTCGGGACATCAAGTATTTACAAAGCGAGGTCCAAGAAAAGAGGCATTAGTTAGTTCGGGGCTCCTCATCCCCAACAGAGGCTTCAGCAGGCGGATCTGTCTCCATGCGGTCATCGGCATCATCAACCTCCTCTCCCTCTCCCGTTGTCTCATCGTCGCTATCCGCCTCGAAGTCTGAATCCTTGGCGGCTTCAACGACCATCTCCTTGGTGATCTTGGACGTGGTGATGGCGTTGAGGTCGAGGTGGGGAAATTCACGTTGGGTCAACCACCTACTAAGCTTAAACCCCTTACGGTAGCCCATTGTCCCAGCCTCGACCAACCTCTCTTAAAGCTCCGCCAAAGACTTATACTCCTCGATCGCCTTAACCTTGGCCTCCATTGCCCGAAGCAGGATTTCGGTTCGCTCCTTTACAAGAGCCTCGAGGTTCTCATTCTCCCTCTTCAGATCCACCTTGCGCTCCTCAAGCTGCTTCTTCTCCGCCTCGAGCTCCTTTTTCTCCGCCATCAGCAGAGTCAATAGCTCATTCTTGGCTCGCGCATCATTTTTCAGCTGTCTGATCTCGCTGCGAGCTAAGTTGAGCTCAAAGTGGGCAGTTTGGGAGGACTCCTCGACTTCGAAACCTCGATTTAAGTTCACCTCGAACTAGTAGGCCAAGGCATGGATAAAGGAGTTCACCTGCCAAAAGAAGAAAACAAGTATCAATATGAAGAAAAGAATAAGTATCAAGTAACTTGAAGGCTAAGTACGTACCACCATACAGTGTGTGGCCGCTCGAGCCCCGAGCTAAGCAACCGGCAAGTCAGCCCAACGAGTGACCTCCTCCGCAAATACCGCATCCTTGCTCTTGAGAAGGCCGTACTTTAGTGTAAAAATACTCCAAACTGAAGTATTGCTGCCCGAAGAGGTGGTGGTCGTTGGTACAGGCTGAGGCTCTGAAGACGTGGTCTCCTTGGGCACGTAGGGTGGAGTGGCCTTGCCTAGGTCCTCCTCAAGCAAGTCGATCAAGGGAGGCTGTTCGGGGACGGGTGGGAGTTCGGGGGCAGAGGCAGCAACGTCAGAGGTGGTGGTCTCAGTATGGAGGCGAGCCTTCTTGGAGGCCTTGTTCTTCTTCTTTCCCTTCTGCATGCTCCTGAAGATCTCGATGGCGGGGATGTCATCCATGGCAACTACGACAAGTGATGAACTATGTTAGATACAACACCAAAGTAAAACAAATAGGAAAAAGGTGCAATAGTTAGCGATCTACCGGGAGGGCTCAGACTGGCTTGCACGAGTTTCTCCTCAGTCACGAAGTTTACGAACTTCAGGCCGAGTTTCGCCCAAGATCAGACCTCCTCCCTTGTCTTCAGGTCCAGTCTGACACCATGGTCCTAGATGACTGCGCTCCAGTCAGTTGAGAAAGGCCACCCCTTAGTGTTATGAACCACAAAGTAGCATCTCTTCTAGGCTGGGACCTTGTTAGGGAGCTCGTGCAATAGCTTGTACCCGGGGTGAGGAGACATATAGTGATTTCGCCTGTGCTCGGGTAGAACACAGGATAAGTTCTTTTTTATGGAAAGGATCGATGAGAAGATGACGAGGTCTAGAGGTCGGTTGTAATCGTAGAAAAGGACAATGGTACCTACGATGTTACAAATGGAGTTTGGATATAGCTAGTCTATGGCAATGTTAAAGAACTTAATGACTTCGATTTTGAAAGGGTGGAGTGGAAGACGCCGCTCGGCTACGAGCTTCTCCTCGAAGACCACGATCTCGTCATGACCGTGATCCCAAGGAAAGTTGCCTAACGGAATACAGTATTCAAGGTCATTGGGAAGTTTGTACTGAGCTACTAGAGATAGGAGGATGTTCGTTGTCATGGTAGACGGACCGAAGCTGTACGGCAAGCGACCTCGGTGTGAGGTGGAGGCCGATTTGCTAGAGGCTTCTCGCTCTCGCCGAGGTGAGTCCGCCTCGGACGGATTGGAGTCCACATCCTGTGCCGAAGTGCTCACCTCGGCTGGATGAAGCTCCATGGTTTGTGTCGAGGTCCACACCTCGGACCCTACGGACTCGCCGCTCCCATCTAGAAGGCTATCTAAGCTAAGACAATACATAGTAACGGAAAGGACAATGAAATCGAAAGCAAAGGAAGGCGAACTCACCAAAGGAAGACCGAAGAGAGCAAGATGACCTTAGATCTAGGAATAGCTGACATTGAGCTGGGATACTTGAACGCGACCTCAAGGACTCTGGATTCGCGGTTTTTTGGCGAAGAAAATGGGCCCTTTGGCCCCTATTTATAACCAATATATCCGGGAATCAATGGCCAAGATCTGCACGATCCAATGGCTCCTAGGAAAATCGACTACACGCTTCTTGAGGTTGAAATCAGTTTAGCGTGCGTTTTGACGTCCGCGGAGACTATAATCCGCTTGACGTCCGTGCGTACCAGATACGCGATCTGGGTCACTTCCTGGTTGAGTCAAACGGTCGAACAGGTCCGACCAACGGTCTGCCCTCCAAACCACCTAGATTTCGTGCCAAATCCACCTGGGTTCGTCATGAACTTCCCGTGCCGGGTCAGGACCCCTGGCACGAGGAGTGGGGGGCATTTGATGAGGGGTAATTTGGTACGACCTAGTAAGTAAAGGTCACGTGGACGCGATCTGGCCGAAGGATGACAACTCAACAAAAGGAGCCTACTTAGTAGTTTTAGAGCTTGGGTGTTCGGTCACCTCGACATAGAGGCACCTCGGTACCTAATCCAATTCGGGGTCCAAGAACCGAAGTGACATGTAATTGACTCCAGAAGCTTCCCAGCGGACTCCGAATCTCACGGGATCATGCTACGTAATGGGTGGCCTTATCCTCTTCCCGCCCGGATCGGGCGGAGATGATAGATTTCATTAACTAACACGTTACTCCCCGACTAAAGAGGAAACAGATCTCATCCACTCCGGCCAAAGATCCCAGAACCGTTTCGTGAGACCTACGACAAATCGGTTATATAAGGGCAACAACCCCTCCAGGGCCCAGGTACGCACGATTATTTTTTCGCTAGTACACTTATCATTCATCTTTCAGCTCGCAATACTAAGTTAAGGATAGCATCAAATCGACCTCGCGAAATTAACCACATCGAAAGCTCATCAAGCGGCTAGAAAACGACATGGTGAGCCGGCAGCTCTCCTGATAGCGTATCACAATGGCTGACTTGATAAGTGCTAATGGAGTTTTAATTGTAGAAGAAGAAGATTACGTAACAAGGGACCAATTAATAAACGAATCGGTGCTCAAACGAAACTAGTTTAACAGGGACGTGGCCAGCCATGAGTCTCAACAAGTCAACACAGTCGTCCCTTGTCCAACTACGTGCTAAACTAGTTTTTGTTGGCCGGTTCCAATCTTCTGGAACCTTGAAATAAATCTACTTTAAAACATCTCTTTTGCTTTCCTTAAGATCGATGTCAATGTTAAGAACGTCGCTATACATATAATTGATGCATAATAAAAATATGAGACGGAATAAAGTTGATGTTGGCCTCTTACTGGAACCGGAATCTTCATTTGGGACCCACAGAATTGCTTCTTTACACGTTGCCAACTAAGCCAGATTCTTGTGGTGAGTCACCAGTAATCAGTGACAAGTGGTGAGACACCCACCTGTCATTGCCACGAGAAAAAGAAGGTTTTAGTTGTGGAAAGTGGAAAAAAAGTTTGGAATTATTTAAGAAATGGGAAGCAATGATATGTTTTTTTCAGTGTCGTTGTCTACTTGTCTTCCTATTTATACTTATCATATCAATCGTGTTTTAATGGAATAACTAACAACAAAGCTACAAAGCCGCTGGCCCACCACCAGCCCACCACCCATAACAAAACCTGGCCCACCAAGGATAACAAGCCCATGTTCCAAAGCCAAATCTGGCCCATGTTTTATTTATTTCTATTTTTCTATTATGTTTTATTTTATTTTTGGAATGAAATAACGTGAGGTGAGTGTTTTCTTTCTAAATGGGTGATATGAGACTTTTTATGGTTACTTTTTGAAATTAAAAATAAAAAAATCATTCCACAGAGATAAATTCCTACACTAAAAGCAGTTGCAACCATTTCATCCGGGTACTGTGTAGGCAATCGGTTCCGTTTTATCCAAATCTAGTATTTGGCCAAAAATCATTGAAAAAGTCAATAATTCGTTGGCCCAGGTGGTTGAACTGTCAATCCGTTCAATAATTTTGACCGTTTTTTATTTTTTAATTTTTATAATTTATTTGTTAGAACGAACTATCCGTTTGAATCGGATGATCGGACCATCGACCCAAAAACCGATGGCCAAAATGATTCCATTTTCGAATGATTTTTTAAAATGTTGAGGTAGGCTATAAGGTGGGTTTTAGTATTTACTAGACTCTATAGGATATATTGCCTTTTCTTTTCTAAATCCTACTAATAAATGTTGCAGAAGATGGCAATTAGAATAATTGATGTTATTTAAATATAAATTGTTGTAATCAAAGTTCAAAATTTTGATACAGTACATCCCATGTGTCATATTTTTGGGTTTTGATACACCTGTTTACAGGTGTTTTGAGACCGTTTTTTTAATAAAAATATGCATAAATATCTCCTCAAAATCTAATTTTAAAAAAAAACTAAAAAATATAAAAACCGCATGTATCTAAATACGCCTCTACATATATGTGGGCGTATTAATACTTTGAACTAGAAGTTTAAAACAGGCCGTGGGAAAACTTAGGGGGTCGTGCTAAAGCTATTTATCTAAATAAAATTGACAAAAAACTTAAAATTTTAAATTTATATGAATTTTGATGTATACAATTGTTTATATATACAATAATTAAATAAATTATTATAATAAAATTAAAAAAATATTATTTTATTAATATATTTTGTACTATATATTATTATATAATATTATATAAATATATATATATATATATAATATAAATAATATAATTGAGCTGTGTTGCGGGCCATGCTGGGCTGGGCTACAGGCTGACTATGCCGGTTTAGCCTGTGAACCTAAAACCTTAGGCTAGCATGGCTTGCATGATCATGTCGGGTCTGGCACGGTCCATGGATTGTCATGCCGAGCCGGCCCTAATTTTTGCTTGGCCGCGGGCGGTACGGCCCAATTTACTCCTCCACTCTAAATTTGGACTATGGCCCAATTTACACCTCTACTCTAAATTTGGACTTGTAATATATACAAAATGATTCTAATCTTAGTAATTTTTTTTCAACAAAAGAGAAGTAGAGATACACAACTACACAAGGGAAAAACAAAACAAAAGGTAGCTCAAACCATTGAATGTGGAGCCCCCTCATTCATTAAATATAGAATAAAAAGAAAAAATTGGTCCAACATTTCTGTTACCCACTACAATTAAGTGAAGGGGGCTGTAATTTGAGATTTCTGAGATGGAGAGTGCCGTCTATAGCCAAAATCCCAAACACTACACATGGACGTGAATGGTAGCACGAGCCCTATTTAATCCCATATCTCTATATTCTACACCTTACACGGATTGGATCCTCTTCTTGTATAATGACCAAAATGGCCCCAGGATTCCACCTACCCCAAATCAAGTCATGGCACATTGGCACTTTCGGCAGCAGTGTTTTTGCTTCAGCTTGATGTATAATCCAGCTCATTTCTTTACCGAAAATTATGAAAAAAGAAAAAGAAAAAGAAAAAGAAAAAGAAAATCCTACGTGAGGCCCACATATCGATCCGTGCAACGCAGGAACAGTTGTTTATTTAACAAGTGGGGCATATCCCTATATGATACCCTCCTCCGCTCACACCCATTTCTCCGGCTGCCGCAAATGGCATGCAGTCTCGACTTTATTAATCTCTGTTTGGGTCAAAATGAAGATTCATTATCATGTCGTAAGCGTAGATGGTGTGGAAAGAAGAAAGTGCAGCCAGAAGAAAGCTGCCATCATTTCTCTAACCTCGTTGTGCGCTTATCTTTCCCATCTAGTCTAGGTTAAAAGATGCTTTAGCTTTTTGTCGCTGCGACGCGCTACCTCAATCTTACGCTGTATCGTTGTATGACTATGACTATGAGTCTATGACCATGGACTATGGTATAGCTGCTGCCTGCTAGTCTTAGAGTCTAGAGGAGTAAAACTGTAAATTGCAAAAAGGTAGACCTCCCATTTATTCTAAAAACTTGAAGCCCAGTTCTTACTACTTCCAACCACTGCATAGTGCATAGCGACTAGCGAGAGCATCCAATGCTTGCATTTAATGGGCCTTACTTTTTTAATTGCGTGAAATAATGGGCCCTAGTTAAGATATCCGGTAGGGCCCAGAAAAAGTATGGATAATGGATGTCCCGCCCATGTGCTACGTATCAAAACCGGGATGAATGAGTGAAGAACCTCCACATATTCTTTTCCACTTTTCTATTTTTCCGGCTGACATCATTCCTTCGTCGCGTGGTGCAGGGATGGGGGACCCCATCCTCTGCAGGACCAGCCTGGAAAACCGTGGTCGGCTGATTGCCGTCGAGTTTGTCGACGGCCGATCAGCTTGCCCCGGTTAAAAAACAGGCAAAGTACAGTAGAACAACCACCACCACCACGATAAAAAAGCCCCCGCGTTAAAGTAAAAAACAAGTCAAAATCCCTGACACGACAAAAGAGAATAGAAAATAAATAAATAAATTTGACCAATAAGATCTCATACTCACACTTGTTAGATAAATTTCGAACTCCACACCTTTCGCCACCTCACAGACACGTGCGTCCTCCGCTAGCGTCTTCCTAAAGACGACTACCACATGCTACGTAACTTAATCAACGATCTCAACTCTTTACACGTGGCGCTGATCTAGTTTGTTCACTCGCAAAGCATCTTTAGTAATCATTCATCATTCATTTCTATAAGCGACAAGTTTTACTACTTTACTCCCAGTGGTAAGGTATTAAGGTAGCTCTAGTCTTTATTATTCTCATTCTGTCCACGCGTGTCAATCTCACCCTCAATATTTTAAGAAATCAGAAGTAACAGATCAGTACGATAGGAAGGTGTATGGTAAATTTAGCGCGAAGCCGCGAAGTTCAGTAACAACTTTTGCTCTTCTTTTTCGTCGTCGTTATTTACTTTTGTTTTGTCGAAAATGATAATATCGCGTTGCGTAAAAGATAAAGCTTATAGTCCGTCCGATCATTGGGACACACAAACACACTACTTTCCTCTCCTCTCAAATTCCACTAAAAATGTGTATGGAGTTCATCATCTAGCCATTCCACTTTAGTTTGGACTTTGGACTCTCTCTCTCTCTCTCTGAGTTCCAGAGTATGGCGAGAGCCCACCAAAGTCTAGTGTGCCTCGTCGGCCTTTTCTTGGCATTGCAGGCGAACTTGCTGCCGTCGAGGGCTACAGCGACTCTGACAGCAATCAGCAAAGCGCAGATCGAGTGCACAATGTGCGCAGCTTGCGACAATCCATGCCAGCCAATTCTCTCCCCGCCGCCTCCGGTACCACCATCTCCTCCTCCGCCGTCGCCTCCGCCGCCGTCTTCCACATCCGAATGCCCACCACCGCCGTCGCCCCCGAGTTCCGGCACTTATTACCCACCTCCCTCGCAGCCCACGTACATGTACGGGTCTCCGCCGCCGCCGGGTGGTGGTGTCATAGGAGGAATGGTTTATCCTCCGCCGACCAGATACTACCCGGCGCCGCCACCTCCCAACCCAATTGTACCTTACTTCCCATTTTATTATCACAACCCTCCTCTCGCTCCTCAGTCCTGGTCCAACTCCGTCCAGTTGAAGGCCCCTATTATTTTCTCATCTAGTCTTCTTTTCATTTGTCTCTGCTTTCTTTAGGAAGATAGAAACCAAAAAGACCCATAAATAATAATTCCGTCAGACTTGCAGATCTACAATCTCGCATGGTGGAATAGAGTTTGGGAGTTCCTTAGTCTCTTAAAGTGACCCCTCTTTTATGATGTGGATATATATTCCCCAAGGGAGCAAGAAGAAGATGAGGGTTTCGGTCTAGCTAGTTGCACAGAGTAAGAAATTAAGAACCTGTCTCCATCTCTCTGTAACTCTCACTCGCTTTCTCTTTGTCTTTCTCTTTCTTCATGCCAGAAACTGATCTGTAATTGGTCTGATTAATTTGTAATCTATTTCTTTTCTCTTATAATTTATGCCATTGTTATCAAAGAAAATAAGGAAAACTAGCAATTCTTGTTACATTTATTTAGGTGTTAAATTAAATAATTATTTCACTACCAAGAGAAATTGTATGTGCTCAAGTGACGATGTTAAATTATTTGTTCCTTTTACAGACTTAAGGCCTTTTTTTCTCTCTTTTTCATCGTTAAAGTGGAAATTAAGGTGATTCTTTTTTCCTTTTGACATTGTTTTGGGAAAGCCGAAAGCGTATGGTGGTGGTTGTGGGAGATGGAATGGAATGAGGATTTGGGGACCCTCCAATCCACCGACCCACCATGTGAGGTGGGAATTGGGATTCTGAAAATTCGCAGCAAAAGGAGTAATTGAGGATAAGACCTCGGTGACTCCACTATTATTATATAGAGTATATATTTACTGCTTAGATTTCTGGACTCACTCAAGAGAGTCATGGATCGATGGAGGGAGGGTGCGTGGAACGCTGAGGTGGCTTGAATTTGCCTAGTGGATGTCTATCTGTATCTACAGGTAGAGGATATATCATATATGGAGTGTTGTAGATAGGTTCAGAGAAAGGGCGAAAGAGTGGATGGGGATGGATGGATGATGCTGACTGCTGACCCGGCCCCAACCTCGGCACCCATCTGTATCCCCTAAGGTTTAGCGTTTAGCAAATCGACAAAATTTTACCTACTGTTTGGAAAGATTGAAAAGACAACTTTACCCTTGAATTTTAATTCAATTTCTCAAAATATAACGCCATCTTTGGAAAGCTTCTTCAGATTATGTCGCATTAACCCAAACTGTTTTGGATCAGTTCACTCCCACGCCATCTTCAAAGGTTTCTCCCCAGTCCCCTCCACTCAACCTGTATTGGCCAACACAACATCTTTGGCCGTTTCTCCTTTCCACTTAGGGGTGCAAATTTGAATTTGGATCTATTCGATTCGAGAATAACCGATCTGATGTATATTATATATTTATAAATATAAATATATAATATATATATGTTATTTATTTGTAAATATATTTTTATATTATATTTTATATATTTGTTATATTATTTATTTTTTTATAAAAAACATGTATATATATGAGGAGAATAATTGAAATATACTTGTATTTTTATTTTTATTTTAAACACATAGTATAATGTCAGCGTGCCCCCACGCTTAATTTTTACACCTCAATTCCCTTTTGACCATTCACCTCCCATAAAAAGGGACTTAAGTTTTTGGGGCATTGACAGAAGGATACATCAAAATATTGAAAAATCATATTAGATAATCATAATAATGCCACTGACATTCTTCATACAAAATTTATGTATTGCCCCACCCAAAACACATAGATGGCACACGATTGACAAACTAGTGATGCAATCTAGGCGTGGGCCTATTTTTGAAACCAAACTAATCCTATCAGTTTTTGGAAAACCAGTAACTAAAATCAAAATGAAGCCAATCGATTAACCAGTTGGCCGGTTTGGTTCATCAATTTTTTGATTTTTTATTAATAATATATCACAAAAAGCAAATAAAAATATAATAAAAGATAGAAATATATAATTTTATATTTTAAATAATAAACAATATATTATATATTGTAAATATATATTTATATATAATGCATATATATTAATTTATAATATATAAAAGTAATATATATATATATATATATATTATGAATGGCTTCAAGAATATTTCTGAAATTTTCTAAGGACAATATTTACCCCTCTATATTTAAATTTAATGATAAAAAAATGACGGCAAATAGGGTAATTGGTTCTTGATATTAAATGAGTTGAAAAGAGGTAATTTAAAGATATTTAATGCATTCAATCCTCTCTCATTAAATCCAACATTTAAGTTATTAACTTGCATTCATCTTCATTGAATCATATATTTAAATCATTTTTATTTCTTCTCATCATTAAGTTCTATTAATTAAATCCATACTTAATAAATTAATAATTCCAATAACATAAAAGCTTATACCTTTAAAATCTACCTAGCAAAAATAGTGTTTTCATCTAAGTGGTGGTAAGAAATTAAATCATTTTGGGTCAAATGGGTTGATCCATGTTGCCATGATTAAATAATAAAATTAAAAAATAGATAAAATGAAAAAATAGGAATTAAAAAAATTGTGAACATTTTTAACATACATATTAAACAATAATAAGTATGTTAAATAAGAAATCTTTTTATTAATAATGAAAATGGAATGTAAAATTTAAAATCAATTGGAAATAAAAATATTTTCCTATTCTCTCTCATTAAATCCTATATTTAAAATATATTTTTCTCATCATTAAATTCTTGTAATTAAATCTACAATATTAATTTTAATAGCATAAAAATAAATATTTTGAAAAGTAATTTTAAAACAAAACCATTTTCTTCCCTCCCGGTGGTGGGCAAGCAATTTGACCATTTGGAATCAAATGGATTAATAAATAATGCTATAATTAAATAATAAAAAATTAAAATAAATAACTATGAAATGTAAGAAGTATTTTTATTAATGATGAAAATGGAAAGCCAATTTCAAAATGTACCTAGAAGTTAAATGATGTCATAGTCAAATAATAAATTTTTTAATAATAGAAAATACAAAGAATCACAAAAATAAAAAAAAAAGATAAGAGAAAATTTTGGATAAATATCTAATGTTATATATTTATAAAAAATAAAATATTGGGTACATCTCTAATATTGTACATTCATTATATTGAACAAACATAAGTTTTATACATAAGAAATCAATGATAGAAATGTAATACAAAATTTAATGTAAACCTAGAAACCAAACAATTTTTATTTTTAGATGGTGGGTTAGTGGTTTGAGTAAAATGATACCATAGACAAACAAAGATTAAGTGTAATAAGTAAAAAAATATTTTATATAATGTAAATGAAATATATAATTTAAAGGGAAAATTATAGTCAAAGTCAGTTGTACATTTAAAATTTGGTTGCAGGTTGGTCCAGAACCCAACAAAACTCTGAAAACCGGCTCTACATTTCAAATTATAAAAACCCCCGCCATGTCATCAGAGGCTTATGTGGTTGTTGCCAACATGGGACTCTTATTCCATGTTGGACACATCAGAAAACCTATATCGAAAATAGGTTTTCAGTTTCTCTACCACTCCCTCTGTCTCTCGATCTCCCTCCCTTCTCTCTCACTCTCACAGTCATCTCTCGATCTCCCGCTCCCTCTGTCTCTCCCACTCTCTCTACTTCGATCTGTAGCCAAATCAAAACCTCTCTCTCTATTGTTCTCCCTCAGTCTTTCTCATTATTCTCCCTCACTCTTCCTCTCGGTCAAAATCTCCTTCTCCCTCAATCTCTATTGTTCTCCAATTGGTGTAAATTTTATAGCCAATAGTTTCTTGTGAACTTTATCAAATTAGTGTAATAATTTTTGAACCATACCAAGTTGGTCTCATGTTTTTTTATATGATCTGGTTAATATCATATAAGTGTGTAAGAAAAATAAGAAAGTAAAAAAAAGCGATAGAGGGAGAGGGAGAGAAACTGAAGGAGAATGATAAAAATTAAGGGAGAATGAGAGATCAATCTAGAAAGAGAATGAGAGAGATTGAGTGAGAACATTAGGTAGAGAGAAAGAGAGAGAATGAGATAAATTGATATAAAGAACGTAAATACAAAAACCAAAAACCATTTTTATTTATTTTCAAATCAAATAGTCGTTGAGGAGATAAAAATGACATGAGTGAAAGAGTGTGAGGGAGATTGAGAGAGAGAAACTAAAAACCCTTTTTTTAATTTTCCAATCGCCCAACATTAAAGGGCAATTTCAGTATAAGCTTTTTATTATGTCCAATGTGGATTAAGAGTCCCATGTTGGCAATAGCCACATAACCCTCCGATGACATGGCAAGGGCTTTTATAACTTGAAATGTAGAGCCGTTTGTTAGAGTTTTGTTGGTTTATGGACCAATTTGTAACCAAATTTTAAATGTACAGCCGGTTCCGACTATAATTTCCCCTAATTTAAAACTAATCCAAAAGCAATGCTATTTCTTGTTTAGATGGTGGGTCAATAATCCAATTTTTAAAAAAAAATGCATGATGTCATAATTGAATAATAAATATTTAAGTTTATTTTTAATCATATTGTTATTTTTTTTTTAATTTTCAATTTCTATTATAACTATGATATATCTAAAATTCAAGTAATTAATATGAAGAAAAATTTCTTACGTGCAATGCATGTGCTTAATTACTAGTATTATAGAAATACATGTATACTGATCGGTTCAGTTAACCACTGATTTTCTATACTAGTTAACCGAAATCGAACCAATACCTTCGATTTTTTAAAAATACCGAATCAAAACCAAATTGACCAATTCAATTACCGAATTATCGATTTAATTTTTATTGATTTTTTGACTCAGTTAAATTTTTCGAATTTTCTTACCTCACCCTGCAATCGTACAAGTCAATTGTTTGCATTCCCAATCACATAGTAGGCTCACATGTTTGAATCATTTAATAGGCCAAATTATTAGGTCACGAATCCCTAACTTGGGGCACGCTATTAACATCTAATGAACGATTTTAGAGTCTCAGATTAATTTTTTTGGTAGATGTACGGGAATTATTTGCAAGTAAGGCTGTGTTTGATTGCAGTATAAATTTATTTACACTAGTACAAATGCAAAATATGCAAATTTTTGTTTAAATTTGTTATAGATTTTACTTTATTATGCTTCCTATCTTAATTTACTTTATTTATATTGCAATCAAACAAAATAAACTAAAATTTAAAACAAAAATAGATCAGAATTTACACTCAAATTATTTATACTACCATGATTTTACATCAGTACAAATTTATTTACATTGCAATCAAACACAGCCTTATAGTTTGTATTTTTTCCTTCAATACCTAACCACCAATGCTATAAATCATGTGTTTTGTTCTTTTAGCAAAACAGACAGGCAAGCTTATTGATGAGTCACAGGTGTTAATTAATTTTGGGGTCCCATCAAAGCAATTGTTCAATTAGTTTTGGGAGGCCGAGCAGCATATAACCAGTAGACAGTTTTTCATAACCTTAATATGCCAATTAGAAATTCAAAACCCATCATTAGAATAAAGATGCTTAAAAAAGGAGGATTGATGCTTATTTTTGCAAAAGCCTGATGGACCAAGCAGACATCTTTTCTCAAACCAAGAGACTTGCTTGAAATTCACTTTACGATAATATAGCTGGGTCTATGGATCGGTTTTGGATTGGACTCGTCCAAATTAAAATTAATTTGGACGGATTAGACAGACCAAGAAGACATATTGAATTATAGCAGTTCAGATTTAATGGTCCAAAATATTTATTAAATTGGATTGGACCTGATCCATCTGTAATGAATTCATATTAAATTGAAATGGATTGATTCAATATTTAGTGCATTAATCGAAGATAAAAATATAGGTGTCACTGAACTAAATTTAGGTTAAAACCAATTTAAATTAACAAAAAATTGAGCAGACTGGAAATTGGACCGATTCCTAATTATTCTAGTTGTTGGACCTAACTGTACATTGTTGAATTCTTGACTGTAAAGCAATTTCCACCCATACCTCCACTTAACATCCATCTTCTATTCCCTGCATTAAGTTACTCCCCAAACGCTTTATTCTTTAGACTCTACTTATTCGTAACCAAAATAGGATGTTCCCAAAAATACCACTTATTATGAAGTACCAAAAATTAGATTAATTTATACAAACAAATTTAATTAACCCAAAATTAATCAATATCTCAATCGAATTAACATGTTAAGTTTTTGTACATGACTATATTTTTGAGAGGGGAAAATTGATCAAAATATCTATATTCTTTTCTTTCTCTATTATTTAATAGGGTTTTATAACTAAAATGATCATTAAACAATAAAAGAACATAAATAAATACATTTACTCGAATAAATGTTTCCTGACTAAACACATTTACCCGAATAAATAACGGAACAGAACATTAGTAAAATCATTGCTTTGCCATTGAAAGTTGTTTGCTTCCCTATTCTACCGATGTTTTCCACAATTTAAGATTTCCTCTTTGAACCAAATCCGGTGTTGCACTAAGCGCGTAGTTCGAATAGCCAAGCCCTGAACTGATTGACCAATCCAATGTTAAGTTTATCAGTTGGTCAGTTGGGCATAAGGGTGTCAATGGACCGGTTTTGAATCGGACCTCATCCAGTCCAAAATTAATTTAGATGGATTGGATGGACCAATAAGACATATTAGATTGAATCAATTCGGTCTAAAATATTTATTAGATTGGATTAAATCTAATCTATCCGTAACAAATTTATATTGGATTAAACCAATATTTGGTCCATTAGTATAAAATAAAAATATATGTATCAATGGAGGCTGAAATCAATCTGAATCAAAATGAATTTAAACAGATTTAACGGTCTAGACATTGAATTGGAATAGTCCAAATTGGTCCCGTTGGATTGGATCTGGTCCATTAATAATAAACTTACATTGAATTGAACCAAATCCAATCCAATTAACACCCCTAATAATAGGGCATACCTTTAATCATGGTCCAAAAACTACATAAGTGCTGGACCCATTAATCCGAAGTTTAGGCCCACTCAGATGTGAATGATTAATAAGCTCAGATTATCATCCAAAAGTCATGACCAAACTTACCACAAATAAACAAGTATATGTTTGGCATGGCTTTCGTTTATTAAATAACATTTGTACTTGTTTTAAAAAATGGTTGGTAAATGTTTTTTTAGATTTGTTTACAATTAAATGTCAATAGATACAACATTAGAACCGTGAATAAATGCTAAACCATTGAAAAAAAGGGAGAAATTTCAATCAGTATCCTGTATTTTGGCTCCAATGGTAATTTGGCTCCAAATTTTAAAATGCAATAATCCAATACCCAAACTTTCAAAATGTGACAATCCAGTACTTATCATTAACTAGTACATTAATCAGCTATTAAATGACATTTGAAAAATCAAAAATACCCTTTGAATGCGATCTACTTCTCTTTATCAATTATCCAACATTGACAAAAAACTGAACAATCCCAAATCCTAACCTGTTGACAAAAAAAACTGAACAATCCTGAATCCTAACCTCTTCTATTCAATAAAGTTGGTAACTGTTTAAAAAAAGGTAAAATTTGAAACTATTCATTGTATTATCAATGATTGAATGATTGATAAAGAGAATTAGATGACATTCAAAAGAAATTTTTGACTTTTCAAATGTCGCTTAAGGACTGTTTAACAAGTATTGGATTGTCACATTAAATTACTTAAACTACTCTTAAAGTTTAACCCTTACTGTTTGAAAATTGACTAACGCTACCTTTTCTAACAATTGACTAATGCTTACTATTAGCGCCCTTAATATAGAAACAGAGACTGGCTGCTATTAAATTCTAGATGGAACTGGCATTGGCATTGAGGGCAGCAATGGTTTCTCTCCACCGATTATCTCTCTAATGATCGCCTCTCTCTCTCCCCTTTTCTCTTTTCTTCTCCTTCCCGCCTTCCTACCGTTTATCATTGATTCAAAACACCCATTAAATCACAAAACAGCAGCTTCTCAGGAAAAAAAAATTCTTAAGACAATAGATGATGCCTCAAATTAGACATCAAAACAGCTTCATCTGATCACTAACAACAGCTTACCAGGAGGAAAAATTAATTTGTGGATGTAAATAGCGTGATTGCTTCTAAGAAAGAAAATAAAGGAGCTAAAAGTGTTACAAAAAATTGGGACACGGAGGTTTTTCCAAAACGTGTTGGAGCTAAAGCATCACCACAAACGCTACCGTGCGTTTGCCTACGGTGCAGTAAGCGAGAGGTGCTCTCAGAGCTATCGGTGGAGGAAAACCATTGCTGCCCTCCCTGCAAATGTCAGTTCTATCTAAAATTTAATGGCAGTTGGAAATTGACCCACCAGCATTAGAGATTAGACTTGTTAGAGAAGGCGGTATCTAGTCATGTACTCTCTCTCATTTCTCTATTTTATTTTTAAATTAAAAAAAAATAAAAGGTAAAATAGTGAAGAGGCACTCAGAAACAAAAGGGATTTATAAATAAGTGAATTTTTAAACAGTAAGAATACACTTGGTGCTAAACCTAAGAAATTCACCCTTTAAATGTATTGGATAGTTTAAGAAATTCACCCAAAATTAGAGAACCAAATTGTCGCTCGAACCAAAGTACTGGTGGCAACTTGATAAACGGAAGTACGTGGGCCAAATACTTTTAGAGGAAATCAAACAAGATAAATTCAAATCCAAAGTGAAAGTAATCCTAAATTTAAACTCAGCCTATCTAATTTACACTTATATCAATACAAATGAAATTTGCATTACAAAGTACAAAACAAAGTGAGCTAAACTCAGCCTATCTATTTACAACCTCTCGAGTCAATATACCTAAAAGGACCGACTCACAAACTCAACTCAACTCACCACGTAATGCTCTTAAAACCCTCGACTGCGGGGAGTCTGGATCCCCTCTCATGGCCGATTCTCTCCAAATTTCAGCGGCTCTCCTCAGAGTCTCTTCGGCTGTATCCAGTTGCTCCGGCTTCCACCCAATTACATCTCCACCGCCACCATATTCTCTGGCGCTAACGCTGCTGTCTGTGGCCCGTGTGATAGGCTTCCTAGTATCAGCGTACTCAACCTCCGACAAAGGGGATGGTTTGCGATCCTTGAAATACGCTTTGTCATCTTGCTGTGTTTCTCTCCGCTCAACTTCATCCATCGTCATCGGCAAAGGGGAGCCGTCCAAACCCGCGCAGCTGATGTTTTCGACTTCGATGGCTGTGGCTACTGCAACCCCGTTGGCCTTGTGGCAGTGGCGCCGCTTCTGTTGTGTCGAAGAGTCCATGGACTGGTTCAACTCCCTACTCTCCAACTTCGTAGACGACGCATACGGTGGTGTGGCAGAGGAAAATGGGTTGCTTCCTTCCTTTCCCTTCTCGTGCTTCTCTCGTTCTTGTTGTTCATCTTGAACGATACCAGCTTTTACGGCTTCTTTTGCATCCATTCCCTGCAAAATAACCTGAATTACTTCCAGTTCCACCCCAAATTCTCAGACTGTCAGTATAGCAAGCTAACAAACAAACGGAGATCTAGATAGAGATAGATAGAGTACTTCAGGATTTTCTGCGTGAATGGCAGGATCGGCAGTCCGAGCCGTTGAGCTTGCGGCACGGATCCACCCTGCTGAGAATGAGGAAGAAACGGCGCACAGTGCCCTGTTTGTTGCAGCTAACAATCTCGATTGCATTTTTTCTTCTCCTCGTTGTTGCTGGAAACGGGGTGCGTGCAAGAATGAATAAATTGAATATCACTTGCAGTGCAGAGAAAGGGCAAAGGGGTGAAGGAACACTGACTGACGATGACGAACTAGCTCCTTCCAGAAAAAAGAGGGAAATTGACACGCGTTCGGATACTCAGATAGTGTGATGTGGTCGACCTAAGATCCTAAATAGTCCCTAAATTGGCTTGCGTGCCGCTGCATAACTGGCTCATCTGGCTTTTGTGGCTAGGTGTCTCCTCTAGATGGCTGGAGAAGTTGGGAGGATCGTCGGACTACACGTTTTGGCAAACAGAAAGGCAAGGTTAAAAGAGAGACAAAAACAAAAGCCTACGTGGCAAGAGCAAAGCTTAAAGGACCGACTCTGGTTATTCCTCGATTCCTCTCGAATGATCCCAGCATCCAACACTATTGACATTCCTCTCTTCTCTTTAATTATACTGGCGAGTTAGGCTTGATAATAATTTCATTGAATTGCTTAGCAGGGTTGTATTTGATATCATTCTTGTTTTGAATTGATGGGGTGGGCCTAAGTTTTCGGATGTAAAGTGTTGAGCCCGGCTCATAATTTTGCAGATCCGGGTCAGGCTGGATTTTCAGTTAGGCAGGTTGAAAAATTATTGGTAATTTTTAATAATTACTGATAATTTATTAATATAAAACTAAAACAGAATGATAATAATTACTAATAATTTATTAAACTAGGTCTAGAGGTGTAAATTGGGTTGGGCCGCTCGTAGCCTAGCATGACACGGCACGAAGGCCCATGAACCATGTCAGGCCTGGCACGAAGGTCCGTGCCATGCTGGGCCACGGGAATATAGCCATTGCCCCCTCTCACCCCCCACCCCCAATGGCTAGTTTCAGTTTTGTTTTTTTTTGGGGGGGGGGGTGGGGGGGGGGGAGGGTTTATAGAAATACCCACCCAACAGCTATAAACAGCCATATTAGGGAGGTATTTGTGTATTTTGCTTATGGGGGATTGAAAAAATGACATAAATGCCCTCTCAATTTGTTCAATTTATTATTTGAAATGTACAGTTTGTAGGAAATATTTCTACAACTTGTTCATCTTCTTCTTTTACTTCTGACCTTGAACTCAGTAGTAGAAGAGAAAAATTTTTTTATTTAATAAGTAGAAGGCAGAAATCTACTAGTTCTACAAGTTCATTTACCGAACTTAATTTTTATTTACAAGCAAATTTTTTCAATTTAGGTAAAGTATCAAATAATTTTGATATTTTAGCCTGGTGGAGTGAACACTCAAAAAATTATCCGGTTCTTGCCACCATGGTACGTGATCTACTAGCCCCTCCGGTGTTTACATTTCCATCGGAGTCTTGTTTTAGTGTAGGTATCAGGGTTCTAGATGACAAAGGAAGGTACATGAACGATGAGAGCATAGAGATGTGCATCTACTTCAAGGATTGGCTAGATGTAGAAGATAGATTACAAGACAAGAGAGGGCATGATATAACACCAGACATTTCACCCGAATCAGATGATTTAAGTCATTAATGATGATTCGTGAATTTTAACTACTTGTATAGAATTTTTCATTTTTATATTTTATTTGATATATATTTTTTTAATTTTTTAACAATGTAATTTTGTATTTTCAATTTGTAACCATATTGTATTTTTTATATTTTATTAATTTATTCCATTTTTATATTTTATTCATCCAAGTATGCAATGATCCAATCATTGTATTTGTAATTCATTAATTTGTACTATTCATATTTAAATGAAATAAAATTCCTATTTTTTTCTAATTTTTTATTCCATCATTCTTATTTCAATTTGGTTAAGTATTTTTTTTTCATTTATGTGTTAAATAACTTAGATTTCTCATCTCCTAATTTTTAAATAGTTCCCAATTCCCAAAGTAAATATTTTAGTTTTACAATTTTACTTAGAAAAGAAATCAAAATTTTCAGAAAAAAAAGTGCAGCCCTGTTCAGCCCAAGCCCAAGGCCCATCCTATGGTACAGCCCGGCCTGGCCCAAGCACAAGGCATGGCTTGTAGCCCGGCCCGGCCTAGGCCTACGTGCCGACACGGCACGACACGGGCCCGCCTCAGCCTCGGCCGTGGTCCGTGCCCGGTCGACCCCCAAAATTTCCACTAGGGAGGACAACACAACCCGTGGCGGCCCGTGGGCCTAGCACGACCCACTTTACACCTCTACCTAGGTCTGAGTTTACCAACTTATGTCCAACCCGAGCTTAACATAACATCTTGGGCTAGACTTAGGCTTGGGTGTATTGAGTTTTATAGCCCAATTTCTAAGTAGAACATATTGATAAAATTGGGTTGGATCGAGTTTAAATTACGTGAGGCCTCAACCCAAACCCAACTTGAGTTTAGGTTAGCCTTAAGTTTTTTGGCCTAAACCTAGCATGAAGTTCAAAACTCAAGCCCAACTTGTGCACAAGCTTGGGTTGAACTGGGTCAGGATCTAGTTAGGCCCACCCAACCTAAGGTACACCCCTAGATCCTTTTGCCTTGAATTCTTTTAACAAAACTCGTGCATCGCAAGGTCCCCCCTAGTAATTAATAGCACTAATTTTAATTTATAGTTACATTTTTTTAGTAATATTAATTACTAAGAACAATAATATTTTATGGTATTTTTTAATTATTCACAAAATATCAAATAATTATTTTTAAAATTTATAATAAATATTTTTAAAAATATTAATAAATTTATAATTATAGTAAATAATTCTCAATTATGAATTAATAAATTTTATAATTCTTAATTTATAAAAATATTTCTATTAATAAAGATAGATTACTATTATTAAAAGTAATGATAGTTAATTAAATAATCAATTTAATTATTCATGACACAATTATTAATTTTAAAATTTTGATATTAATAAAACAATTAATTATTGGTAATTAATTAACTAATAAAACAAATTTTAAATTTCTATATATATCACTTATAAATTAATCATGAATTATTAATATATCACTAATATTAATTACTAAAAACAGTAATAAATTTTGGTATTAAATTTAGGAAATTTTTAATAAATCATGGATATAAATAATAGATTTCAAGTGAATTTTAGTATTGTTTTTAATAAGTCCTAAAAATAATTAATTAATTTTGGTAAACTATTAGTAAATTGTCGACAATATTAGTAATTAATCCCAAAAATATTACTAAAATGAAAATTATTAATTATTAAAAATAGTAATATTGTTTGAGAATTTGTAATTAATCACGAAAATAATTAATTTATTTTGGTATGAATTATACTAAAATAAATTGAAAATTTTAATTATAAACAATACATAATATACCATTCAAAGTGAATGGCTTGTAACTGGGTCGGATTAATGAAAACCAAACCATACCTGATCCAATAGACCACAACACTTTAGCTAAATGGATCAAATATATATATATATATATATATATAGAGAGAGAGAGAGAGAGAGAGAGAGAGAGAGAGAGAGAGAGAGAGGTGTCTTAATTAGAAGTAGGGAAGTGGGGATTAGTTAAGAGTATAAAGAAAGTTGGTTATGAACAATATTTTAGGAATGAGGAGAGGTTTTTATGAATTAGACTTTAGGAGAGTTTTAAGAACAATAAATTATGAGTGCGGAGAGGTTTTAGGAGATAAGGGATAAAGAGAAATTTTACAAATATATATTGAGCTAGCTAATTATAAAATGAAGATAAAGGGTGTTGAATTGGCTTAATATGAGTGGTGGAAAGGGAAGAGGAGAGAGAATCAACGAGAATTAAGGGTGGGGGTAATGGAGCAAAGAGAGTTTATATATATAGATTAATAGAAGATCGAATAGCCCCATTTTTTGGACTTTTTATTAAACATTTTTATCCCTTATCTAAGCAAAGGAACTGTCCATGAATTGTAAATAGTTTTATGTTGGAGATACTGTCACATACAAATATGTACTAATATATATATATATATGTTTATATGTATCTCTAATATTTTATATTTATTATATTAAATAAGAATTAGTGTAATGAAATAGATATTTTGTAATTATGGAAATGATACAAAATACATGATTTTTTTTTTCTGTTTTTCGTCTTCAGACATTCAGACAATTATTAATGATATATCTATGGGTTGTTCTTTCATTGTGGTTTTAGCTGCAACATGAAATAAAAGCTAAGATGGAGACTGTGTAAATACTAATATAAATTACGCTGCTAATGAATGCAAAGAAAACTACAAATAGGACTGAAATTATGATATACATTAAAAGAGTGCAAATTTACCCTAAACCAGGATTTATACTCCATTAGCATCGTGTCCAAATGCGGCCTAAAGAAAAAAAAGAGATACAAAAGATAGGTGACAAGTTATCACCCGAGCAACAGCCACTAAGAAACTCTTTCCCCCTACCCCAACCCCAACACCAAAGACCACCTAACCTTCCAACAAGAGAAGATAATAGACACATTGTGAGAGCGACTTCTACTCAAACAGACAAGATAATATACAGTGTTTTTGAACCGGTATTGATCTGGACGGTTGAACCATTTGGCACAGGTGTCGTTCAGTCAATCAGTTCCATTTAACCTTAAACTCGCTCTTTAGTCAAATACCAGTGACTTGGTCAATGACCTATTGATTCGGACAGTCGAACCATTGACTCATTCAACTGAAACAGCAGTTTTTTGGCCTTTTTTATTTTAATTATTTTTTAAGTTGAAACGGATCATCCGTTCAAATCAGACGGTCGAACTGCTGACCTAAAAGCAGTGGCCAAAGCGGTTCTGATTAGTTTTTATGACATTGTCGTTACAACCCTTTCTTCTTTCCCCTTCTACAACTTTTTTCAAACTCTCTTCCCTCCTCTCGAACTCATCAATAGCTCTTCTATCAAATGCCTCACCACCCGAAAAGAGCAAACTGAGGCTCTTGCCAAATCACAATGATCTCAGCAATTTCTCAAAATCTAAATAACATTCCTTCACTACTTTTTCTTCTAGAATCATATCAACCACCATCAAATAAAATTTTTAATCCCATCTACATTCGTTTTCCCCTTCTTAACCATCTGTCGTAAATCCGAAGTAATGGTCCAACTGTTTCACTTCATTTCTCTTACAAAATTTCTTACGTTCTGTTTGGTTCATGGGAATCGAGGTTTGGAATCAGAATCGAACTGGCTCAACTGTTTGGTTGTACGTGATTGGAATCCTGTTCCTATTCCTGGTAGAATGCCATTCCCCCATTTGAGGGAATGGTCATTCCCTCCCTCTCCTTGAGAATGAAATCACATTCTACCTGATTCCAATTTTTGTTTCCATTCCTGTTTGAACCAAACATACTATCGGAATAGACCATTCTAATTCTAATTATAAAGGATTCTGATTCCAATTGCAAACCAAACAGACCCTTAATGTTATTCGTAGGATCTGCCCCGATGAAACTGAGCTTCAACACTCGAAAGTCCTAGGGGTGAGCAAAAAAACCAAAAAACCAAATCGACTGAAAAAAAGAAACAATCGAAATGAAAAATTGATTAACTGAACCGGTCGGTTCGGTTTCAGTTAATCAATACAGAAAATCGACAGTTAACTGAACTGACCAGTATACATATATTTTTGTATATTTTATATATATTTATATTATATATATATATATAATATTTTTATATATTATAAATTAATAAATATGCATTATATATAAATATATAGTATATGATATATTATTTATTATTTAAAATATAATATTTTATATATATTTATAATTTATTGTAAAAATAAAAAACCAAAAAACTGAGGAACTGAATTGACAATTAACTAAATCAGTCAGCCTATTAACTGAATGGTTTCAGTTATCAATTTTCTAAAAACCGATATTACCAGTTCGGTTACGAAAAAAGGTCCACACCCGAACCATGAGCACCCCTAAAAAGACCCTTGGTGACATGGACAATGTTGCAGCTTATTGGAATAACGAAATTTATTAGGAACCACCCCAACTCCTTTCAGCCTCACTTCTCTCCTCAACCTTCTCTCTTGTGATCCACATCAATTCCTAAGTTACCAATCACCACTTCCTCAAACATCCCAAGGGGATGATGGTACCCCATCTATAATGACACTACTTCCTCACCATCCTCTTTTTTGTCCCCAACCTTAAATTTCACCCCTTCAGCTTCCTCCTTTAGACCTCTCAAACTTGGCTCCTTCGAAACAGAAAAAATTCTTTGATTCACCAAAACATGTGTTGGGCCGAACTTTGCATCTTTATCAATAAAAAATGTCCAAGCCCGAGCCTTGCCCGGCCTTCAAGCTTAGGTCTTGCGCCAGAATTTAATCCTTATATAAGACCTAAAGCCCGAGACCAAGCCCGACTATACATAGAATGTCCTATTTTTGTGTAATTTAATAAATTAGTATTATATTAATTTGATAATAATTTAATAAATTAATACATTAATTCATATTTCATGAATAGTAAATTAATATTTGATAATAACTTTATAAGTAAATACGCATTATATATTTATAATATATAAATAATGTATATTTCTATTATATGCAAGGTTTAAAGTATCGATACAATACAAGTTTCGGTACTTATAAACGACCGATACATACTTTTTTTTTCAAAGTTTAGTTTTTTAGGAAACTTATAAAATATTTTTTATTATTAAAAAAAATTGAGGGTCTGAAACACATGGAAACAGGCGTTTCGAACCGTATCTTTTGAACGCCCCGTGTCGAGCGTATCGTATCGATACTTTGAACCATGACTATATGTAATAGTATTGGGACGAACTCGGCCCTGGGTCGGGCTTATCAAATCAGCCCGAGCCTAGCCTAAAACATAATCGAGCCTGGTATTAAAAGTCTAAGCCTATAAACCTAAAATTTTGTCAAAGCCTAAAAATATCGGTCTGGGTCGAGCCAGCCCATGAATCAACACACATCTTAAATAAAATTGACCCAACCCATGAGCCCAAACCTAGTGCAACCTAAATGGTTTAGGGTCCTGATGTGGGATACTTTGGCCCTCCTAATCATCTTGCGACACATGGCATTCGAGTGACACCTCGGTGTTGAGTACGCAAACCAAGTTGGCAAGTTACCTCCACCTTGGCCAGGATGAACTGATTGGCTCCCCACTCGTGGCAACCTTCTTTAGAGACTAATCGAGCTGTAGGAGTCGATGGCGACCTATGAGGAGAACTTGCTGACTTGGAGTGACAATACGCTATCAGCCTGAGACCTCTAGAGCGCATATACCTCGACCATCAAATCGATCTACTACATCGCACGCCTCAGAGTAACTCGGTCATGGTGTAACCTCCGCACTGATCTTGCAACTGACATATTAATGCCCCCAACTAAGCGGAAATGGCTTCGTGAGAAGATGAGACCCATTGTGAAGGGCTCTAACCATAGAAACCTATAGGGGTGCTCACGTTTTGGTTACCCGAACCGTGGGCCTTTTTTGTGAACCAAACCGATAGTACCGATTTTTGAAAAACCGGTAACTAGAACCGAATCGAAACCAATCAATTAACAGGTTGGTCAATTAGGTTAACCGCTGATATTTTAAATTGGTTAATCGAAACCGAACCAATGCCTTTAGTTTTTTAAAAACACCAAACCAAAACTAAACCAACCAGTTCAATTAACTGATTTTTCTATTTTTTTGCTCACCCCTAGAAACCTATATAAAGCACTCACTTCTACTGAGAGAACACGCGTGATAATACACTCTCAATAAATCTCTAAACATCTTCTAACTTGAGCATCGGGAATCTCTTGAATCAACATTTGAGTCACTCGACACGATAGAGCAACTAGCTCGCGCAATATCAGGTTCCATGCCCAATGACCCGAAATATAAGGCAATCTGGCCCACATATCAACGTCATGTTAATTCAACCATTTGAACCATTCAAAAAAATAAAAAAAACCACCTGTCTAACCCGTGAGTCCACTGTAGCATGAATATTTAGGATTAGGATCTAACCTTTGTAGGCCCGACCCGAAATCCGATTCAGGTTTATATCGGCATAATTCAACCACCCGAGAATATCAACCAGGGCACGAACCCTCCCCGCTAATCCCAAATAATGCAAATTTTGCATCGGTGGTGACAAGTGCGGTGAGCTATCTAGTCTGTTTTACTACTACTAGACTACATGTACATGATGAGATGCAGCGTCTCGCTCCTAATATAAACCGAAACTGGATCTCCTGCCCGCAGCTCCGCAAGGCCCACGGTAGTTATGTTATGTGGATAGACGTGGGCAGGAGATCCTGACTCATAAAAACCATGGCCGCCCCCAACTCCCAAAGCTCTGCTGAGTATTTCCCCGGTTCCCCGCCCTAAAACCTAACCGTCACGAAAACAAAATATTCTGCAAATCAACCTTAAATCTAAAATTAAACATATTTAATAAAAATAAATCCACTCTTCCCATCGTCATCATCCCCATTGGCCAAGATATAACGTAAAAATGATATCAAAGGTCCTCATATACACTGCCAACATTATCATTTTCATACACTTGAACAAAAAAAAAAATAATAATAATAAACAGTAATATTATGTTAGCAAAACATGCCCCTATCTGTGGCTTCCAATCCATCCGTTCATGTCACATCCCCCATCCAATCTGCTTTCTTCTTCTCCGCTTCAGAACTCAAATTCCATTCTCTTTGTCTTTGTAACAAAATCAAAACAAAAAAAATAAAGAACAGATTGGGAGAGGGGCCCGGATACTGAAGAGTAACATCAACCAAGAGAAAATACAAAAAAGGAGGTATTACTGTATTAGTGGTCAGGTTTCTTTTTCCCGTTTTCTATGCATAGACAGAGCCATCAATAGTACGGCCGCCTGTTCTTCTTCCCCCAATTTCCTTTGCTTCGCTATCGTCCATCTCTCTAACCAAACTTCTCTTCTCAATGTTAGCAGCCTCAGCTGCTTCAATGAGACACCCAGCTTTTTATTCTTAGCAGCAGCAGGTTTTTTCTCCCTCTCGGGTCCCCCTTTATTGAAACCCAGGACAGCCCTCCTTTTCTTCCTGTATCTGATCCCGCATGCATTACAGAGGGTCTGTATCGCAGACAAGATGTAAAATGAAAATTCACAATCAGGTGAAATATAACCCAATACAACTTGTACCTGAATTCGTAAATGAATAAAATCAGAGAGCAGGCAAATGGGTTTTTGACAAGTGATCACCTTAGGCCCAGCTGGGCCACCTCTCCACAAAGGGGTTTTTGTCGTCCCACAATCGGCACAGCTCTTCTTGGCCTCGTTCCTCTGGCCTTCTTCCGATGATATGTTCATGTCTTCAGACTCCGATCCCTGTACATGAAAAGGGAAGAATGAAATAGAACAAAGCAATCAGTCCCCTCGAAGCAAAGATCATGGATAAGTAATCCAGCATCCATGATGAAAATGAAAAGCTCATTAAAAGAAAGGGGGAAGAGACAGAGAGCCAGAGAGAGCAAAATGATCACTCACCTTTTCACTGAGATCCACCATCTCTATCACTGCTTTTGAAGAACTAAAACAAACCCAGAAAGGCGGGCCAAATTGACGAAATAGAGTTAACCACTTGGTCTACGTGGGCTATTTTAAGCAACAAAATATACTCTCCTCTGTCACACCAAAACCCTAATAATTTGGCGAAGAGGAATCAGAATAAAGTGGGGCTCAGATAGCGAGATAAATGAAGGATGTAAGAGAAATGTAGCCGTAGCAAAAATAGGTATTGCATTTAAGGAAGAGATCCCAGACAAAAGACCCAGAGACACAACACAGATGTAGTGAAGTGGAGCAACAGAAACAGAGAGAGAATGCTTTTCTATAAGAGAATTGATCAAATCTTGACGAATCAATGAGAGACAAGGAACCGACGAACCGTTATCAGGCTCCAAGATACCAGAGAGAGAGAGAGAGGGGAATAGAATATGATGGTAAGAAGACGAGGAAGTAGTGGAGAGTAGAGAATGACCGACATGCAGAGAGAAAGAGTGAGTGAGGAGAATGAAATAGGAAGGAACCGACACACAACATAACATAGTGGGTGATTCTGACCACCGAGACACGACACGAAACCCTAGCCGCCTAACCCTAGGTTATTCTCATTCATATCCCAAATTAATAAATAATATTATAAATAAAATGCCCTAATTTCTACTCTGATCATTTTGATGACTAAAATACCCTTCACTCAAACATTTGATCCGATCCACACCTCTCGCTAGCCCTAGCCCTAGCCCTAGCAAACCCCTTCTTTTTGTTTTTAATTTTAGAGCAAAAATTATTAGGTAAATTAGAGATTACTCTGTATTTTGGTATAATATAATAGAGTGGTATGGTTTGCTTAGGGTTAGGGATCGCGAGGAGGGTGGAGGATGAAATGTTTGAGTAAAGGGCATTTTCGTCGTTAAATTATAGAAGTAAAAATTAGGATATATAGTATTTGTATTTAATTTTTACAATGTTTACAAAACCAAGGTTGGGCTTAATATACCATTAATGCAATTCCATTGGCAAAAACTTTTTTACTGGAAAACTCAGAAAATCAAAATCCTTTGGGAGAGGGAGAGCGCGCAATTTAAGAATTTTAAAAAAAAATGCCTTCAAAAAAACTTTTGTTGGTTGGAGAAAAGGAATCCGGATATGCTACCTCGTAGTCATACAGCGCTCTGGTACCAATCTTCGGAGCGCATATTGCAACCACGCATTAGGAATATCTTTCCATAAATGATAACATACAATTACTTTTAGATATTCCGGATGTGTGGCTGCAAGTCCCAAGAATGGAGTTAAAGGATTTTTTTTCTGAGGGGGCAAAAGTTAATAAATTTAGATAGGGCAAAAATAGAAGTGAGATATATGGGAATTGAGGAATTTTTAAAATTTTAAGGGATAGGGTGTGGGGCCATGGCTCCCTCTAGCGAGTGTTGTGAGGAGAAAACCAGGATTCAAAGAAAACATTAAAATAAGTTAGGCTATTTTTAAGGCTTCATGTGCATGACAAGTTAGCATGGATGTGGGTTAAAAGTGTAATTGCCAAATAGATAGTTGTATTGCTGTAAAATCGAGAAAAATAATTAATAAGCAAAAGTTTTGTATTTGTATGTGTAAAATGAGAAAAGCAATTAATGAGGGCGTTTATAATACATAGGCCCCATTAGACTCCTACCCGTTTTAGGAAGCTTTAAAATGAGGCTTTCTAAAACGGGGGAGGCGCACAGAAATCGATATGTGTTATACATATGGATGCAATTAATGAGGTCTTTGTTGATGGGGTGCCTATGTGACAGCGTTACTCAATAAACATAAACGGAACCAAACACATACATTGTATAGTCAAAAAAGCATATCATATGGCATGAATGCATATACTAAGATGAATGAGTGGAAAACTAAAAAGGATAGAATCATAAATGAATTCATTGGAATGAATCTAGGAGTGTATCCGAAATAGGTGATGTTGTCGCTCAGATTAGCCGAGGGCAACACTGTAAATTCACTCTTAAGATCCGGGGCAGAACCGAGGGACTCGAGGCACCGAGGACCGACAAGGCCAAAGGCTGGTGGCCGAGGTGTGCTGTCTCTCGGAGGATTGGAGAGGCCAAAGGCTGGCAGCCGAGGACTGGTAGCCAAGGAGAGGCTCCTTAGAGGCATGCATGAGGCATCCGAGAGAAGTGAGGGAGGATGCTCTACAAGGGAGGAGATGTCAGAGGCCTCGGGTGAGGACCTGAGGCAGGGACTCCGACGGTCAAGTTAGTATGTGCGCACAAGGAGAAAACAGTCCGGTGCGGGCGAGGGCTAAGACGAGGTCTCTCACATGCACTAAGTCCCCAATAATACGAATACCAAGAGTCTCTTTGGTTCCAGATCCTTAACCTTGTGGGGGTTACTTCATATTTATACTCAGAGCCGCCTGGAGGTAGTTGGACTCAAATGGCCCAGATGCGAGCTGTACGAGGGGTAGGACGTGGTTGTCTCGCGATGCCACGCGGCATCCCACGGTTGGGCCTACAAGGTCCACAACGTAGCCCCACATACACCGCAATGGATCCCAGCTAGCGCCTGTTGGCTGGACACGCATCAACCTGGTGTTGTCCAAGTGGAATGCGCCTACATCACTTGCCCCCCCACTCTCAAGGCCGAGGTGGAGGTCTGGGTGAGACTTCAACTTCGGCTAATGGGAGTATCATTGCTGGTAGGCGCCATCGGGCTCATCTGGTGAAGGGTGCCCTGCAGTGGCGTCGCATCTGTCCCGCTTATGCTTCGTCTGATTCTTGCTCGTAGGAGAAGGATAAAGTTGTAGGGGGCTCGGCTCTGGCTAGGGAGTCTGAGCGAGAGGGGCTCGGAAAGGCCGAGCCCATGCCTTGTACTTTCGCGGCAACGGCTTGGAGTCACGCGACGGGTACTGCGGGTTGATATGTCGGAAACCGTGCCTGATGTGGGTCGAGTGCGAGGAGAGTCTTCTGTAAGGGGGATGGGTCCTCGGGTGAATCGGACCACCCGTTCACTGGGTTGATGTGCCCGAACTAGTGGATTACGATGAGTGGGCCTGTTGGTTCGCTCGACATCATCTCGTTTCCCCGAGGGCAAGTGCCGAGTGCCATGCCGCGGATAGGTTACGAAGGCGGAGGCCTTACGACCGTTGGATCCAACAGGATCTGGGTCGTTCGTTCTTCTATAAATAGGGGCCTTAGTCACGCTTTTCTTCATCATTTGTCTCTAGGCGCCTTTGCTGTTGAGTGATTTCTGCTCCCAGAGCCTTCGGCTAGTTCACTTCTTCTAGTTGCCTTTAGCCTTTGTTCGTCTAAGTAACACCTTGATCCGATGTCTTATTCCGATTCAGGCCCCGAGTGCTATGAACTTTCCAATCTCTCGGAAGGGAGCTCTCTTCGGACTCCTACTCCACTTAGTTCCAATTTGGGACCGATGGCAGTCGTGGTCTCTCCTCAGCGAGGGGTGATGGTGCTAAGGGATAGGGTAGCCTTCGGGGGCGTTGAGGGCAACCGCCGAGGCGATGACCCTCCTTGTGAAAGTGCTACATCGGTGACGCAGAGGGAGCCTGAGGGGTCCCCCCAGGACAAGGGGGAGCCGGTCCCAGAACCCAACTTTAGGGCGGTAGCTGAATACGCTACCCGAGGGGTGACTATGGACCACTTGCCACGTTCAGAGTTTGACAGATCTCTAGATGTGGACCAAGTTATGTCCCTGGCCAGGCGGTTCCACATACCTCGATCTTATACACTTAGGGTGCCCGATGTTGGTGACCGACTATGGACCCCTAAGGAAGGGGAGATTTGCGTCTATCAACACTTCTTAGAGTTTGGCCTTAGCTTTCTCCTTCATCCCCTAATCTTTGAGTTGCTGAAGTGGTATGGGATCACCATCAGCCAGCTTGCCCCCAATGCCCTCAGAACCATAATTTCCATGTTAGTGTTGTCCCGACTTTGGGACGTGGAGTTGACACGAAAGCTTTTTCGTGCTTTGTCCTTGCCGAGGAAGCACTCCTTCGAGGCTGGCATGTATTATCTTCAGCCCGTTGATAACCCCTCGTCCATCCATAACTGGAAGGGCAAGTTCTTTTGCATTTCCTGCCCCGAAGGTTGGTCGTTCAGGTCAAGATGAGGGGAGGCCTGTACCACAGTCGAGAGGTGCCCCCCCTGCTTCAAGACAAGGAGGCCGCTACCATAGCTCACCTACTCGTGCTGGGGAGAGTTCGAGCCAAGCCTTTCGTGGGGCTCAGCCCTACCCCCATTGGTAGGAGAGGTCTCAGAGTCTTTTAATGTTCCCTTCATCTTCGGCTTACTGACTCCTTTTTTTTTCTTGTAGCGGTTCCCATGGATGCATAGAAGATGCTTTTGGAGACCGTCCGTACAAGGAATAAGGGTCAAGGCAGTAGCACACGAGGAGGGCAAACGCCGAGGTCTGCCAAGGGAGTACCCGCGAGGGTGGGCAGATGCCCATCCCCCCCAGGGAGGTCAACCCACAACAAGTCCCCATTGACCGAGGGGACCGAGGGAAGAGGCCTGCCGATGGGGGAAAGAAGAAGCCAGTCGAGGAAGCCAGCAGAGAGCAATCACCGAAAAAGCTAGCGCACAAGGAATGCCCTGCTAAGGGCGCGATGATGAAGAAGCCTCCCGCAATGGGCTGCCTCGTGGGGCCTTCGTCCGCGTAGGGCCCGACTGAGGAGGGAGAGCGTCTCACCCGGCTGTTCCGTCCCTAGTGGCAAGTTCGAGAGGGGGACTCCATCAATGAGGAGGGGGTCGGCAAGGCCCTGATGAGCGGGGTGGTCCCTTCGAAGGACCGATACAAGATGATGCAGATTGACCCCATGCTTGTTCATGATGAGGGTCTCACCTTCTTCGCCAAGGTAAGTTTCCTCTCTCGTACTTTGTCATTTCTTGAGTTTTGTTCGTTTTACTGACAATGCTTGGTGCAAGTCTGTCATCACTTCGTCAATCTAGGGGACCGAGTGGAATTCTTCTGCGACCACCTCAAGAGGGTCGAAAAGATCAACAAGAAGCTCTAGCTGAGTGTAGCTTTGACGGAGTGCCTTCAGGACGAAGCTGTCTCGACTTTGAAGGAGGAGAAGCAGCTCCGACAAATGTAGGAGGATGATTTGAAGGCAGAGCAGGCTCGACTTGGCTGCATGAAGGAGGCCCTTAAGAGGTCCGAGGAGGAATGGGCTCGCCTCGAGGGGATTGCATTGGAGGCCCAAAAGCGGGTAGCTGATGCCGAGGTACGGGTGGAAGAGGCTGTCCAGATCTAGAAGTTGACGGTGGAGTACTAGAAGTGCCTCACCAACTATGCGTCAGAGACATACCTTGAGGGCATCGAGGACACTAAGAAGGCCATCCTGAAGATGATTCCAGACTTCAAGGTGGACGAGCTGGAGGTGTATCCGGATTCCCCCACTCCCGAAGAGACTGCCAAGGTCCCCAATAGGGTTGTTGATGGCGCTGAGGACTCTACTGCCCTCCCTACTAGCGGTGAAGTGTAGATGGCTTCTTGTTTCTTTGCTTTTGTGCTATCTTTACTTTGTTCTTTTTTTATGTGTATGTGCTCGGCCTTTGAGGCCAAGGAAAAACTTTTGTAAATGCTTGTACTTGACCAAATGAATGAAATGAAGAGCCTTTTTTGTACATAGTGTTCTCTCTCTCTCTTATCGAGGGGTCCCTGCCCCTTCCTTCGAGGAGATCACAAGGCAAAAAATGGCTTACAATGGCTCGTTATACACTCGCTTTGGGTAACTGGGGGGGGGGGGGGGGGGAGGTAGAGTTGTGCGACCGAGTTGTAGCTCACCTGGACTACTTTCCTCCCAAGTGTTTTTCTTAGGCGAAGCCGAGGTGGCCCAGCAAGATAGGGGGGAAGCCGAGGCAGAGCTGTGCGACCGAGATTTAGCTCGCCTGGCCTACTTCATCCCCAAGTGCTTGCTTAGGCTGCGAAGCCAAGATGGTCGGGGTCACTGGCTGAGGTATACCGTTAAGGCAGCCGGGGTTGCCACTTTTCTTACTGTCGTGCTAAGTGTTGGGAGCCAAGGGGCCATTTGCGACTGGAGTTGGGTGGTGAGGTGTGCGATGCCTTGGCCGCCCTGGCATACTCATGCTTTGCAAGGTGCCAAAATTGGATGTTCGTTATTGGCTCGAAGGGAGCCGTATGCCCTAGCGACGGTGTTGCCCTCAGCTAATCCGTGCAACAACAGGTGATATGAGTGAAAGTAGACTAAAATGGCTTGGTTAAATGCATAGAAGACCAAGAATAGCATGGGAAGAAGCGATATGTTACAAAGTGAAGGGACCAGAAGAAATACGAGTAGACCAAAAAGGACATGGGATTCATGTTGCCGACAAGGCTTGGATGTTGATGATGACAATGAGGATTCTTTTAATCAAAAAATTTATTTATTTTTTTTTTGAAGCCATATAAATTTGACCCTTAAGGCTGATGCAGAATAAAAGTGGATTAATTGAATTTGATAGCTATTTTACTAGCTATGGGACCAACTCCACGCCAATCATTTGCTTTATTTGAGAAAATTGGATGTTGAAACATGAAATGTAAAGGCTTTATAATTGTCAGTTGACTAGTTATTAATTTGTTTAACGTTAAAGGGCTAAAACTTATTGTTTATAAACTTCTATTTTATGGATTTATATTTTTTATTCTTCTAACTTTATGCACGAAATGTTATTTTTATCATTTATAAACTTTGATTAATGTTTTCTTAATTTTTGAAATTTATGCCTCATCTTTTTGGGCCATTAGGCCTCAACTATACCTTCACCTTTTTAAAACCTTGATCTGAAATCAAATTATTCGTAATTGGATCAGATGTAGATCCCACTCCTACCCAATTTGATTTATATATGTTATTCTTGATTTCAGAACCATTAAAATAGCCTTTTTTTTCTAATACATTTAGCTATCTCAATCAAAAACATGGTTCACTGATGAAAGCATGACATGGCATTTATATAGTGTGTCACACATTATGTATCTATTTGATCATGAATCATACAATCAAAAGTCCATAGTGAAAGTAAATATACATACGAAGTATATAATCAATGTTAATTTATAGTGGTTAAAAAAAAGAACCATGACCATGATAGACTCTTTTTGCATTGTTGTGATTCCAAAAAAAAAAGTTGCAACTTTCAAAAACAAAAAGGGAAAAAGGATTGGAATGATTTTGGAACCATGCCACCGTTCTTAGAACCATGAAATGAGAACCACTTATAATGTCCCAGGTTTGTATCATGTAATTTTTAATTAATTTTATTCATGAAATACAATATTGAAGTATTTTTTTAGTTCATTTAATTGATAATTAATAATATTTTGATCATTTTTTATTAATTTATTTAAATTAAATTAAATCTAATGGATAAGATCCAACTTGATTCAATCAATTTCCAGCTCTTTAGAAGATGATAATTAACAATCAAATTGCCATAAATTGGAGTACAAACACATGGATGTTTATTTTGGCATCTGAGAAAGATTTTCAAGTTGAATGACCAACACATTCCAACTAGGAATGAGAAGGGAGTGGGTTTGGAGAGGGTTTTGTAAATTTTAAATCCTATCCGTCTCCCTAAACCTCTCAATATGTACCTGACCCAAAACACGTAGCAGGTTGGATTTTGAGAATCCAAAACACTCCATGCATATAAAAATGCAAAATCGTTCCCAACCCTACTCTCCCTGCATTTAAGGATAGGAGAGGGTTGGGTTTAGAACCCACTTCTAATTTCCTAATATTTCTTGTCATATATAAGTAATAAATAAGTAAAATAACACAAATAATCAATAAAGTTTCCAATTATTTGATTAAGGCATGTAAAAAACACAAAAACTATCAATTATACTTTATGTAAAATTTAAAATATTATTATCTAGCACATAAAATTTATTTGCTTACCAACAACATGTGGGTCGGGGAGGGCTGGGATTAGCCGAATACAGTACCCTATTTGCACCCATATGGATTGTAAAATCCTAAATCCCATCCCCGCCCCGAAACCCATTCTTCAAGGAAAAAAAAAGGGAGAATGACAGTTCGGCCTAGCGTCAAAATTCATAGGCCCAAAGTACAGTTGGAGTGGGGCCAGTTCGGAATTGATGCCAATTCACGAGCAGACATCGGTGTATAGAGTGGGGGTTTTTAACATTTTGATGTTTATAAATCTGCAGTGGAATTCAGAAATCTGCATTGGACATATTCGTACTTTTCCAAAAAAAAAAACCACCCTGTCATGAGGGTAGAAATTGTCATCCTTAATTCCAACGTTTAGACAAAAATAATGAATGCAAACCTCCGTTTAATGAATGAAAATTGAAAACCATGAAACAAGCTCAAAATAGTGTATTATTTTTTTGTAATAATTAATTAAGAGAAACATAAAGCAAACAATAATATCTCATTAGTGTTAAACCTCGAATCACATATATAAATTAAAAGTTTTACCGACTAAAAGCAAGGAAAATAAAGGAGTCTTGCCACCATAAAGTTAATCTGAACTGTAACTACATGGAAAGTGTAATGCAAATGCTCCTACGTTAATACACTAAGGTTGGGGGGGGTTCAAGTTCAACAATTCAATTGAACTAGAATTGGCCACAAACCTAATCTAACACCCATTAATGAAGGTATGATACCTAAAAAACTGATAACTAAACAATCAATATTCATCATAGTTTTTCAGAAACCATACCTTGCACTAAAAAAATTTCTCCATCACCATACAATCTCTGACATTGCTAGACCAATTCTACCGAAAGTGTCAAAAACCATTCAATTCGCCTACCTCTTTTTTTAAAATAAGGCTCTACTAGTCCATGCTTAAGGGCCTGTATAATTTGATCGGTTCCATAATTTCAAAGCCCTACTCCGACAATGGAATCTTAAGCCGAAAAAACATACAAACCACACCTAACAAGAAGTCAAGAATATAATGGTTCTTTTGAAAGAAACTAAGACCCATTTGGCATTACTCCAAAGAATCACTTCTAGCGATCCTTAGAATTGTTCTTATTCTTGATGAAAATTCTCATTCATGTATGAACATGAGCACTTAGGTAATTATGCAAAACTGGATTAAAGGTCGATATTTTAGGGAGAATGACTGATCAGTCCAGATCAGAATTGTTTAGCCCCACGGTACAGAGGGGATGAATCCTGCCCGTGAATTGATGCCAAATTCACAGGCAGGATGTGGTTTACAAGGGGCGGGGGGGGTGGCTACTAATAGATTATGAGGGGCTGTCATTCAGAATTTTGCATTGAGTTGCAGAGTACTTAACCCTAAAAAAATGCCCTAACTGGTCTCATTTTGGCCTTCTTTCTCCTCTAATGACTCTCTCCGAGTTTCCCCTTCCACAGGCAGCAACAAATTTCTGGTAAAAATCACTATTTCCTATATTCTTGCTGTTTCTTCTTCAATCTTCATTCTTTCCTTTATTATTATTATTATTATTATTACTATTATTATTATTTTTTTTTTTTCCTTTCAACTGTTATCCTTGTTGAATATTCACTTTTTACAACTCCGAGTTTTCCTTTCCACAGGCAACCAACTTCATATTCCACGTAAAAAACACTCCTATACAAAACCTTATATTTTGTATTATTTTGCATGCATTTGCACTGTACATAATTGTATTTGTACTCTTTGGCTCAGTTTGGAAGGAATACAAATACAAATGTACAGTATGCATTTGTACTCCTTCCAAACTGAGCCTTTATTTTTTTTACTCACAACCGTTGTCTTATTTGAGCTGGCATTTTTTATGGTTGACATCTTCTCTGCTGTAGTGCCATTATCAATCTCTCTCCTGTGCTGTTCTCTTCAAACGTCCTTCTACATTCAAGATAACAGGTATGTGGGAGTGCCTTTTTTTTATTTAGGTTGATGCAAGATTGAGTGATACGTTTAACTCTGTTTTCAACATAGTTGGGTATACCTCAATTTTCAACTTCACATTCACACGATTTAGTCCACATACCTTTATTGTTAATGCGAGATGGAGATAAGTATAGCTCTGTCTTCACATGCATACATTCAAAAAAATTTTGGAAACCTTACTATATAAAACAGTGGTTGATTTAAAAGTTTGAAAGAGCAAATAAGCCGAAGATGTAAGAACACATATATGTGGATCATAATGTTCAACTGCGGTCAGTAGTTTGTTGGGATATAACTTGTTTAATGAACATATAAAGCCATTTTCTAACCATCTTAATTTGGTCACATGCAAGCTTGCACTCTGCTTTTGGAACAAGACCCCATGAGAAACAACGTCCAGTTTTTCAGTCATCCATTAATACGTATAAATATTCTTTCAAAGAAAATTCTAGAATCCATTCTTCTTTGGAAGAATTCTAAGAATGAAAATCCCCAGAATTGATACCAAACAGGGCCTAACAGTCTGATACTACTACAAATTAATGTGTTGCTAACCGAACCTGAGGTGAAACCGAAAGTCGGGGCCGTTCGTGGGTCTGAACCATCAAAACTGCCTACAATCAATGAACCAGACAACACTTTTACTGCTTAAGAGTCTAATCTGGTTTTGTCCAGGTCAGACTTCAGAGAACCCTAGCCCAAACAATTACAAAACCACCATCGCATTACCAACAGAAGTGGAAGGTAGAGATAACAACCTTCCCCAAAGCATCTTTTCATTCATTGTGAAATCAAAATTTATGTGCAGCCAATGGTGTAAAAAAAAAAAAAAAAAATCAAGCCTTGAAATGTAAATCAGTAAATGTACTTGCCTCAGCAGCATCTATACTAATTGTGCTCATGCCCTTAACCTATTGCTAGATAAACAACTTTAAACAAGAACTTGCTTAAGCGTTGGATTTGAATTAAACTCACTCAAACTCAAAACCATCAATGTAGTCAGTATCATGCATTAACTTAAACAAATAAATCCTTCTTGGCCTTAGTGAACGCCTCTCTTGATCCACTTGGCTATGGCTGTGCTCCGAAATGACAATGGGGCAAATTCCCCCATGTGTATGCAATATACCAATGGAAGTCCCAAGTACCTGACAACTAAGCCTGTAACATGCATGGATGTTGATGGGCTCCATTTGACAGCATTTAAGCTTTCTTTGGATTACAAAGGAATGTTTCTCAACTGTCTTTGGAGCTCCTCAACTATGTTATTTCTTGGGACCACTTCCTCCTTGTTGGCTTCAATGTCTTTTAATTTTACTATACCTTCATTCTGTTCACGCTCCCCAACAATCACCATCCAAGGTATCTTCGATTCTTTGGCTCGATCAATATGTTTCATAACTCTTTTATTAACCATATACTCTGCTTTCAATTTCGCATTCCACAATTCACTCGCCAATTCCGCAGCTTGAGATAGGTCTTCCCCCAGAATAGAGACCAAAACTTGTGTTTCTGTTGCTCGGATTGTCTGCCCAAGTGTAAGAAAGACACGGAAAAAATGCATTTTAGTTGGCCACTGAAAATAAACCCTACAGCAAAAGATTGCCAATGTTTTAAAAGCACAAAGGGCTTTTTGCACCCAAGGTGCCAGGCACAAGGCGAGGCATGCATTTATAAAACACATTCAACCACTCAAGGCAAGCCCAAACATGTCCATGACTCCATGCTAGGGTCTCATATCTTTTTATTACCAACTGATCTGAAAAAACTTCTACTAATACGAGAAATAAAGAAAGAGCACAGAAGACAATTAATGAATTAATAAATCCTTACAACTACAATACAGCCACCTAACTCACCCCCCATAATTAGCAACAGCTCTGTTACCCTCCTGGAATGACTGATTCCTTGAAAAGTTCCTACCCATTTACCCCCTCTCTAGCAAGTTCATATGCTAGTGTTAGCAGACCCTATAACATCTGAATGCTTCATTTGCCATTTAGCAAGTCCAAACACCCAAGGTACTTCTTTCCCTTCAATTCATCCAACCTAATTGCCACCTGTGAATCCCCTTCCACTCATCCACCCAATTACCATCTATTGAAATCCCCATCCACTCATCCACCCAATTACCATCTATTGAAATCCCCATCCACCACAAACCTTCTGAATCCCCATCCATCTATTGAAATCCCCTTCCATTCACCTCTCCACAGTGGTTTCTTATTGCAGTCCTCATTTAAATTTATTCTTTTAATAAATAAGATTACCTGATTACAGTCCTTTTGAAGCTGCTCCATAATGGCAAACACTCGTTCAATTCCAAGGCTAGCACCAACTGAAGGCACTTGCTTTGTACCAAACATCCCTATAAGATTGTCATAGCGTCCTCCAGCTGCAATAGAACCAACCTGAGGCCATAGGTAAATCAGCTATGAGGTTCCAACACTGCAAAGATCATCAACAGTTGCTTTATGCAAGGAAAACCAAGCACCCAATTATGGATGGCATACATCATATATGGATTCCTATATATATTGAGCAGAACATCACCCTAAGATACAGCTTGCATACACATATTAAAATAAAAGGAATGGGAGCATGTGGCTCATAGTTGCCAAGGGGCTTGACTAGGTAACTAGGCACTCACTTAGGCAATAAGATGCCGAATCTCCAATTCTTTGTTTGCTGTGCAGTTCCGGTACCAATATGCACTAATCATTGTTTCCAGATATGGTTTCCAGTTGACATCTCTTAATGATTTATCAATACAAGAAGCAAACTATGCAAAGGAACCAATATCTCAACATAAACCAAGCAGATCTTGAGCTATTCACCTGGTTGTATGAAACTGGCATAAATACTAGCTCAGAGAACTCTTCCAAGGAATTCCAATAATTTCTTCACCTAGGCAATGAAAATCACAAGGCAGATTCCTAATTCTAAAATTGCTAATATCACTGCATTGTATCATCAAGTGTGTTAATACATTATATCCTATATTATAAATATTATTTGTCTTATTTTACAGTTTTTCTATTAAAACATATAAGACCTAAGGGTTTCTTTAATTACTCTCTCACAAGCACATTAAATAGAACAGGGGTTCCACCCTTCATTGCTTTTTCCCCTTTCATTACTCAATCAATCTTTGTTAGTACGAAATTACAGCCAATCTTTAGTTGCTAATAATATTTTTGAATTGCAAGTGCTCTATTAAATAATAATTATATTATAACATTATGTTTGAAATATTGTATATAATAGATTTAAACTTCTATTCACTTTTAGATATTATAATTAACCATGTATTGAGATGAAATTGAGTGTCATATACCAAGCAGCATGCACCTTATTTTTCAATTTACATGCCGGCTGTTTGATATGTAAAACTAGCAAGTTACTGATTAGTTTTCTCTTCGTAAAAAATTTCCCTCTTTATCAGTTTGTCAAAATTTTCTTTTAAGAACAATATCTAGAGAAAAAGATCATGTTCCAAAGGAGAAAATTAAAAAGCATTTTTTTTATCAGCAACACAAAAGATTTCATTAATTAGAAGAAAAAATTATTACAACAAGAAGTTGTGAAAGAAACCCAGCTTTAGAAAGCTGACCCAAAACCAAATTACAATTGAGGCCAAAACAGATGTGTTCTTTGTACCAGATGCGATTTCAAGCTTGTCTAGAATCCAGATGCAACTGATACCTGCTTCCATAAAATGCAATAGCCCATTGCCACAACCCTTAGAAGCATTTTTTTTCCTGAATTCATTTTATTCAAGTTGAAACTCAAACTACCAATATGAAGGAACAAGAAATAAATGAATTTGTTTTTGTTCAAACTGAAATTTGGATGCTGGACATATGTGAGGGAATTATGATATGAATAAACATAGAACACATATCACCACTGAACTTCCACCTTAACATCTACATATTGTAAGCCAGAGCAAACTTTTAACCCATACTCAGCTTTGATTGTCACATTCTGCTAACAAACGTCTTAGAGATCTATAATACAAAACAAAATACAAAGTAATAAATCAAATCTTTTTCTTTTGATAATTACTAATGAATCAAATCTCAAAAATTAAAAAAAAAAATGGTTCAGAAGTGAATCATTGACATAATCGTTTTCCGGTAACTCTATTTGTAATTTTGTACTATCCAGGAAGGGGTGAATCAAAGAGCAATGTCAATATTTACCTGCATAGCACCCTTGAACACAGCTTCAAAAATAACTCCAGTGTAATAATCAAGACCTCTGGCAAGACTCAAGTCAAAAACCACTTTTTCTATACACTTGGATTTTTCTAGAGCTTTAAATAGAATCTCTAACTCATTCAATGCAAGAACAGATCCACTGTTGTTTCGAAACTCGCTGCCATCTTGTTTCAATTCAGACAATATTTCCAATGGGAATCCCCTTTTCTTCACAAAAGTGCCAATTCTTTCTGCTGTTTCAATAGTTAATCCTTTCTCCTCAACCTGCATACATGACAAATCAATTTTTAACATAGAAAGCACCAGACAAATAAAGGATGGAAAATAACAAGAAAAACATATGAACAGAACTAAAAATACAAAGTATCGCAAGGCATCCATGAAAAATAAACCAATCAATTAGTGCACAATACCATCATGTTAAACACTTGTAACAGAAAATGCAGCAATTCAATAATAGATACATGAATCTCCTCAAGATCAATTATTGTAAATCAGTCACTAATGGATGACCATGTACATCAGAAAGCAATACAAGGAATCCTAGACTCATACAAAAGGCAAGTATGCAAATCAGAGAAAAGAATAGTTGATGAGATAATACCTTTCATCTTAATCATGTCTACTGAGAAAGGGAGCCCTCTTGGTCACTTGAAGAGATTTTTAGGAAGAAATGGAAGAACCATTATCATGAGGATCGAGCAGCCAGATGAGATAACCATAAGTTTGATGGGATCAAAGATTTTTCAGTTCAGAAGAAAAATAAAGGAAGAACAAGTATTCTAATGTGTGAAACTCAAAAAAAGACCTATACTAGTGCCTTTGAAGCCCTGTCAAATAGGTAGTCAGGATGAAAGCATTCCAAGGGTATTTCTCAGAACTTCCTCCATTAATTAACTTCTGGTCTTGAAAACTCTGTGATTCTTTTGTGCCATATGGCCCACAAAATTGCCAAGGTAGTTGTCCTCCATAGGATAGATCCCTTAATGTTCAGATTTCAGACTTTGAGTTTCCAGCATTTGAACAGGTCCATGATGGCATGGGGAAAGCACCACTGAACCGCAGAACAGTTGAAGAAATGGAACCAGATTTGGGTAGTAAAGTTTCAGTGCACAATAGGTGGTTCACTGTTTCCTCCATAGAGTTACATACAGTGCAGGTAGTAAAGCATAGGAGTCATGCCTCCTGACAAAGAAAGCAACATCTAATGGGGTTTCAGTTCTCCAGATGGCTTTATGGGGGAAGCCATTAATCAATAGATTTTGAATCATGTGGAGGAAATATTTGACTGAGAATGCTCACATGGCTCAGCGGTCCAGATACTCCTGTCAGAACTCGGGAGTATTTGGATCCACAAGTATTATAGAGTACACATAGAATATTATAGAGGCTGTTTACCTCCTAATTAGAAGTGGAACTCACCAGCAATTAATACTTGTAATGAGGTGACTGATGATGTCAAGAAAGCTGGGGAAAGGCCGAAAGGGTTTAATGAACTAATGAAGTTCATGCTGCTTAATTAAAATGGGTTATATCCCATGGCACATGTTGTTTGATGATGACATTGTTTTAAATTATGAAACTAATGCAGGATCAAATCATCAAATGCAAAATTAAGCTTATGGACAGATGCTTAGAAACAATAGGTTTTAAAATAAGTAGGCCTAAAACAGAATATATGAAATATACATTTAATAACAATAGGAGTGAAAATCAGGGTACACTTAGGATTGGAGACCAAAAGAGTTATAGGTGGCCTTTTCTGGTACCTTGGTGCAATAATTCAAAACAAGGGAGAGATTGAGGATGACAGCCATAGAATTAGAGCAGGATGGGGAAAATCGACGGGCGCACCCAGAGTTTTATGTGTTGGGCGAATACCACTTAGGTTAAAAGGAAAATTCTATGAAACAGTTATAAGTCCAGCCATGCTGTATGGAGCCAAGTGTTGGGAAGTCAAGAAACAACATATCCAAGAAAAAGAGTGGCAGAAATGCACATGCTGAGATGGATGAGTGGAAAAAGTAGAAAGGATGGGACCAGAAATGAAGTCATTTGAAGGAATCTAGGAGTAGCCCCAATAGGTGATAAATTGAGAGAGTAGAATAAGATGGCTAGGTCACATGCATGGAAGAGGAAGACCATCTAATGGCACCTGTAAGAAGTATCTAATGGCACCTGTAAGAAGTGATCTTTTGCTAGTTGAAAGGGCTAGATGGGCTAGGGGTAGATCAAACGATTTAAGCGCCAATAATTTAACAATGTATACGACATTAAACAGAATGGAATGGTGAAACAGGAATCATGTAGCCAAACCCATATAGTTGGGATAAGGTTTGGGTGATTACGATGATGATCAGTAGATTGGTTAGATGATGGGATCATCACTTCTGCCTACTTAACTCCTTGTCAAGAGTTTCCCCAATGTCTTTTCTGGGGCAACCAGAGGCCCTCTGCCAAGATTACCTAACCTCCCTCTAGACAGATACAGAAGTTAACATCTCCCCAGTCTCATCAATGTAGTGGACCAACCACCAAAGGCCAATTCCCATACTCTAAACACCAGTTGATTGCACTGATTGAAATGCCTTCAATCAAAAGGGAAGGTATCTGGGACTGTTTCTTGATATGAATCCCATGTGAAGGGCCCTGAACCTCTTAACTTCTGCCTCAGAGGGTTCAGCATTCTCTATGCATCACTGAAGGGTGAAAAAACATACTTGCACTTTCCTCAAAGAAAGACCCCTCCAGCATCATCTCGACCAATTGCACCTTCACCTTCCATTCCGGGTTTTGACTATTTTGGATTCCTGAACTAAGAAACTTCCCTAGAACCAATGAGACATGGATACCTGTACAAGGGTGTCATTTTGTGCCTAATACTTCAATTTCTAGTGTAAATGCCAAATTCAATATCATATCCAGTCATGTCTTTTTTGTATCTGGGTAACATAGCTAGAAACTTGCAATTGGAAAGAAAAGTTGCTTCTTTTTTGTGAAGAAGGATCACTCTAATCAAGTGTCTATTCAGAAAAGATTCCCTGGAATGGTTTTGTGGCTTCCACAGATTTCTAAATGTGGAAAGCCAAATCCATGTTGGTAAAAAAAATACAAAGCCAGACAAAATCTACAATGAGTTACCACCTGGCTCTCCTCTCAACCATCCAAGCTGTAGCTTAAGCAGAGAGCCAGCCCAAAGTTTTTGGGTTTCTTTTGCAAATCCTTCATTGAAGACAACCATGCCCCTTTGTACTTCCTACTTTCACTCAATTTAATTCCTTAATAGCTCTTGCCACTTTTCCTTAATAATAAAAACTCCCAAATGCTCACCTAATAGCTAATGATTTCCTTTAGCTGTTACTGTTAATCAGTTATGCTTAAGCCTTTCCAGGAGAGCTTCAAATCTACCTTCACTGGGATCCTAGTCTATTAACTATCTGTCCTTCAAGCCCCAAGACATAGCGTAGCTCGCTGACAAATCTACCTCCAGTGTTTTAAAAGTGCAGAGCAATCCAGACCTGTCAGGAACTGGAGGGGTAATAAGAGATGAGGGTGGCATAATGCTTGCTTTTTTTCATGCCCAACTGAGCAAGGTAATTCTGTAAGTGCAGAATTCTTTGCTGCAGTGTTTAGGGTTAAGATGGTGAGAGATATGGGAGTTGCAAGATTGATTCTTGAAGGTGATTCAAAGCTGCTAGTGGCTTGGCTAAAGAAAGGTGAGGGGTAATCCGGAAGCTTAGGTATGAATTTAGGCATTTCAAATGGGTTTCAAGAGAAATCACAATTCAAATCAAGTGGGTTAGGAGATCTGCCAATAGTTTAGCAGATGGCCTAGCAAAACAAGGAGTTCAAAGAGAGCATATGTATTGGACTCAATTGTAATATAGGCTGTAATTCAGCCAAGTGGGTCTGCCTTGTTTTGGGTTGGACAAAGTTCTTCTGGTTGAACACTTTCTTTTTTAATGAAATGAACGAATTTTATGTATTGCTGATAAAAAAAAAAAGCGCAAGGCCAAAAAAAAAGTGCAAGGATCTTTTTGCACCCAAGGAGCAAAGCACAACCACAAGGTGAGACACCTGCCTTTTTCAAGCAAGGCGCCAATTTTAAATTTTTAAAAATATACAAAAATGCAAGAAAAAATTAATTCGGGTTGTGGGTCGGGTTCGGGTTGGGTTGTCAAATGCCAGACCCTAACCCTAAATGTTCCGGTTAGGGTTGACCCATTGATCAATTCAGTCATCCCAAAAAATAATTGAAATTTAGAAAAATAAAGAAAAATTACATGAAAAATGACAAAATTAAAAGAATTAACCTTAAAATTCCAAATATAAAATAAAAGCTTGAACATTTAACAATTTAAAGAGTAAACAATAAAAAGTAAAGACTAAATAGAAAAAATTAAAGAGTGGAAACTTCTAACAATGCATAAATAATCCCAATTAGACGACAATCGGGTCAGCGGGTTGACCCATGACCCAACCCAGTTTTTTCAGGTTGGGTTGGGTTGGGTCATTTTCGCATTCAGGTTGCTAAATATGAGACCCTAACCCTATTTTTTCGGGTTGGGTTGGGTCAGGTTCGCAGGTTGGGTCAACTTTTTGCAAGGTCTACCTTGTACATTCTCATAACCACAAATTATAACTTTTTTTAGTTTGGATGGCTTGTACAAGTAAGGTATATCTCCGATTCAATGTATTGTATGCAAATAATGTGGCTGATCAAAAGAAAAAAAAATAATGTGTACAAGTGAAGTATGTATGCAGATAGAGAGCTTAAAGGATTCAGAATAGCCATGGGATTCCTCCATGTGGAAAAAACTGGTTGGTTATCTAGGGAGATTTCATGATTGACCTAATTATGAAATACTCTTACTAATTCATTTGAATGCAAAATGAAATAAATATATTATTATGTCTTTTGATAGGTCCAAAATATATACTTTCAAATTTTTATACACTAACTTTTGCATTTTAAATTAAAAAATATAAATCAAATAATGGCATAGGTGACCAGTAGGAAACAATGAAAAATCATTCAGCTAAAGGTCAAGTGGGTCAACAAGGAGTCAGTCACTAGAGCTTGTCTCAAAGGAGTCATACACAAAAGAGTCACCACCATAACATGGCTCCATATGCTTGAAGTCAAGTCAACTAGAGTGCTTATGAAGTCAACTCGGGAGTTAGCTGTTCTATTATGTCAAATGAGCAAGGAGAAAATCGAAAACGTCATGTACAAGTGTCCCTCAAGAATCCATGGTGTTGGAATCTGACATGTGTCTAACATAGAGAATTCATCTATTATTTGTACTAGAGCACCCTACCACATTCACTTTATACACGATCAAAAAACAGGACAGAGAGAGGGGGGAAATGTATTCCAAACAATAAAATCATGAAAGCATCCAACTCTCTGGAAAAAAAAAGGATGCTAAAGAAAAATAAATACCCATTGCCCAAGTTACACATAATATACAATCTCACCATTTCCTTCTTGATCTGCTCAAATGACTGTTTGTCCAATTTATCAATGCTTGAACATATTGTTCTAAACTTTTCAGGAGGCACTCCACATATTTCCAACATTCCATCCAGCAGCTTCCGATGATTCAGTTTTATCTGTAGAAGGAAAGGTGAATTACCAAAATGGAAGCCATTTTAAGGAGAAAAGAAAATTCATGGGTAATCACGGAAGCACAGAATATGATTAAAATGCAATTTTGTATAGATGCATAAATTCTTCAAAGGAATCAAATTCTTATATAACAAACAATAATTAGTATAGAAGTGAATTGCACTAATAGCAAGATACAGGAAAAGAAAATACCTCATAATCACCAATGTTTAATTCATCAAGCAATTCAGTCAAAACTTTAATAACCTCAAAATCAGGCCCCATTACTTCATATTGTCCAGCAATATCGAAGTCACATTGGTAGAATTCACGATATCTCCCCTTAGATGGATTATCCCTTCTGTATACTTTAGCTATCTGGTACCTTTTAAAAGAAGTAAGACCATTCATAGCTACGTATCTGGCAAATGGAACAGTTAGGTCATACCGCAAAGAACAAAGCTCACCACCCTGTAAAAATTTTAAGCATATAATTACAACTTGATAACAATAAGAATAAATACTCGATGAACCATCACAAACATTAGAGATATGTCAACAGGAAAATGAGATTGATCAACTTCTCTTTATTACCCCTCCCCCCTTTCCTCCAATATTGGAACATGTGTTTTAACTTTTTTTTTGATGAATGGAATGTCAACTCACAATAGCCTTGTACCCAATGAAAAGTTTACCATACATTCTAACACCCTGCACAACACACCAGTATTCCAATGCACACCCCACCACATGCATCTCCATTTATTTTGAAACAATATGTTCTCTAAATAAATAAATAATAGCGCTCCACAACATTTTACAAAGTAAAAGCAGCTTCAAATATTTAAGGCTAAAATAATCAACACATAAAATAAGCAAACTAAGAACATGAACATTTTAATCAAAAACTGCTAAAGCGCCTCAAAAAAAAAAATAGAAACATTACAATTACTTGAAGATGAACAACAGAAATAATTAATAAATCATCATGAGGCATGGCTTGCAACAATTATCGGTGAAATTTACCTGATCAGCAAGGTCATATATTAGTTTTGAATCCTCCCCATACTTTCCCATCAGAGTCTCTCTCAGTTCAAAAGCAGGAGTATCTAGAGCCATGGCACCATGCCGCTTAAACACCCCTTCTATTATTGAAAACGCTCTCTCCCTTATAGCCATTTGTTCTTTTGCAAAATCTCGTGTACCCTAACAAATGTTAAAAAAATAAGATTAAAGATAAGCTCATTGAGAAGAAAAAATATACAAGTTAAAGAAATTTGCAAGCAATGCCAAAAAAATCATAAAGCACTTTGGCAACAAAGCCAGAGGCAAAATACACTAGAATATACTGCACTCTATCAACACATGGAACAATATAGAACAAGTTAATGCACATGTAAATATGCACTCAATAGCACTATCAGTAGACATGATCATGCAAAACATGACTCAGAGATGCAATCAGGTTTATGTTGCAAACTGGTAATTCACCGAGTAAAGAAGAATTGTCTCAATGACTCATTTTGAAGGAGAGGATAACAAGACTCACTTGAAAGAGAACTACCAATAATTTGCTCATCAAAGTACAGAAATGTATGTATTAAGTGAAATACTGAAACAGACAAAAAGCCTTCCTTCTTCTTTTACCTTTAATAGGCTATGCTGCTTGATACATAGAGACATGGAAGTGATGCAGCAAGCCAAGTACTTTACCTGGAAAGCAAGCCCCCAAGCTGACAGCAAAAAACATTAAAAAAATAGCTTCTAAAAATTTAAACATATGCAATTTTCTTTAAAAACAGCACGGTGATGGCCCAATCTCACTTAACTCTAACAGGATCAGTAGAACTATACAAACTCTCAAGTTTGAAAATTTGAGAGTACATGTATTGCACCATCTCTTCAAGGAAAATGTGGGCAAATATGGATATTGATATGGATGCTAATTTGCTTGCATGCTTTTACTTCTAACTTTTCAAGCTATTCATCTTTTTTAGTAATGCATATCCCATCAAATTCCAAAATAGAAAAACTTCCTAATAGATGACTCAGCAAAGTGCATGATGCAATTAAAATATATACAATTGATTTTCATTTTTTGAAATGCAATTGATTCCAATGAAGTTCAGAGAGTATTAATTCCTAGAACAAGGTAAAATATATGCAATTGATTTTAAATATTAATTGCATATAGAACCAGGCTAACATCACAACCTAAGGTGCAAGATGCAATTAGATCTGCAAGATAAGCATGTGCTTCCAAAACAAAGTAACATCATGTCATGGAAACGTTTTGAGTAGAGTGACAACAATCAATAAACAAGAGGGTTTAATTTTTTATCAGATATAACATTAAAAAAAAAAAAAAAAACTTTTATCAAGCCTAAAGAAGACCTATGATACCCAGATACCTGTACAAGGGTGTGGTATCATATTGAGTACTGAAATTTCTAGTGTAAATTCTGTATCTGATTCCGTGTCCAGTTGTGTCCAGATAACATAGAAACAGACAGAAATTGCATCTTGGAAGAGAAAAAAAAAAAGAGTACATAGCGGTTATCACCTTCGGAAGTTTGGGAAGTCGTCTAGATTCATTGCTTTCTACAATTTCTTTAAATTTATTCAACAGAGCATCAAGTTTCTGTGCTTTAGGATCAAAAAACAAGGACAGCTCTCTTGTCCACCCCTCCAAGCTTGCTATACTGTCAGTTGAATCACCATCCATCTGCTTCAAATATCCCTTAATGAGTTGCCTCAGGACAGAAGTTCCTTTTCCCAAAACCACTTTCTTCTTCTTCTCGCCCTTTTTATCTGCCTTTGCTTTTGCTCCATTTATCTCAGGTCTTACAGATGTAACCCCTTGCGTTCTTTCATTTGCCTCACTCCTTTCAAGTATAAAAAGAGCCAAAGCTCCCTCCCAAGAAATAATCGTTCTGACTTTAACCAATAAACAGTATATCTCATGCAAAAGACTCGCATAATCAACATTAAGGAGAGCCTCTGAAATCAACCGAACCCCATCATTCAAATTGTCGGAGTTAGGGCAACTCCGACCAAATATTTCCAGCACCTGAGAACGCAGATCGGCAGAATCGATCGAATCAATAACCAATTTCGCTCGACGCAAACTACCCTCACCTAAAAAACGTAGCAATGTCGCTAAAGGTGAAAATGTTGTCGCCAACACCTTTCCAAATCCATTACCCCAAGAACCCGCTTTAGTAACTTTGGCCACAGAATTCAACTCAACCCGCACCCTCGAATGCACCGACCTAACCACTTCCCTGAAACTACCATGAACCTTTGGAATCTCCGAAATGGCATCGGAATCAACACGGCCAACAAGCTTCGACCCAATAAGTAAAACTTTCATATCACTGGCAACAGCCGTCTCGTCCTTCACAGAGAAGCCGTCTCCAGAATCCACAGAATTGAAAGCCGAGATATCTGCCTTCGAAGCCTCACATGAAAGGGAGGCAACAGCATCAGCCACTGTCGACAGAGTAGATGAAGAATAATCCAAAAGTGCAGAAATGCCACCCAAATTGGCGGAAGAATTCTCCAAAACAACCAGTTCTCCATCTGTTACGCCTGCCTCCTCGAGCGTTGTCCCGTTTAACCGGAAAAACGAACCCAAGAAATCAACTACGGAGCCAAAATCTAAGGATTCCGCACTAAACCCTCTATTTAGGGTTTCGACAATCAAATTGGGGAGAGTGGGTCGCACACCAGCATTGGAGAGAGCAAATTTATTAAGGAGAACAAGAAGTGAAGCTCGGGACTCTTCTAGCGTTAGAAATCTCGGATTCGAGGAGCTCTGGAGAGGAACTGCGGAGAGGGAGTGCTTGGTAGATAGCTTCTCCAAGACTGAAGAATCGATTCGTACCTGAGCACAGCCATTGGAAATGGCGAAAACGAAGGCTGAAGAGAGAGCAGAGCCTTTCCCACCGACTGTTACGACGGAGACTTCGCGTCCTGCCGCCATTAGTAAGAGATTCAAGACTACCGGTGCGTTGCTTGCATTTTTATGCAGGGCAACTAGGCAAGGTTGTGCGCTCTAAATTCAGGTTCTGTTTGGCTAGAAAATGTATATTTTTCACTGGGTAGACGGATAGTGATAGGGTAGAAATAAACCATCCCGACATCCCAAAGTTAGAGGAGCATTCGGTTTTTTCGGTTCAAAATCGAAATTTTAAAAACCGATTTAACAATATGATAAACCGAACCGAAACCGAAATACGTGAAAATCGAATAAATTGAACCAATTTTTTTTTCGGTTATTTTGGATATTTCGGTTAAAACCGAAATTATTTAACTTGAATCTCATTTCACCAAGATTAAAAAAAATGTATACCAATTATGTGGTTACTCATTAAGCCAAGCCTTCTGTCAATATGTGTTTTATCCAAAACAAAAAAGAAGAGGAAAAAGAAATTGGAGATGAAGCGAGGAAGATGCAAGAGGACCGGAGCTTGAAGGAAGATGCAGCGGCAACCGCGGCACTCAACAATGATGGCAAGCCTATAATTGAAGATGACTGGGCTTGTGAGGTAAGGCAGCCACTAACCAGCTAGCAACAGTACTCTGCCACGCTGCAATGGCAGTGCTGACCGACGAAGTAGAGTAGAATTCAAAACAGAGAGGTAGGCAAATGCAAGTGAGAGTCTCTGCTTTTTGACCTATTGGGTAGTGGGTTTAGACATTCAGCTGCTATTTTAATGTTTTCTCTTTTACGTTAGCCCCTGCTTTTTGACCTACTGGATAGTGGGTTAAGGTGCTATTTTAATGTTTTCTTTCACTCTTTTACATTTTTCTTATTTAGGAAACTAGTAGGCGCCATTTTATTTGTTTTTCACTCTTTCATTCTTTATAAATTATAAAATAAATAATATTAAAAATATATAATTATAATTGTAAATCAGTTTTCTCAATTAATCGATTTATGAAATATGATAACCGAAACTGAAACCCGAAATACAAAAAAACTGAAACCGACCGAATAATCGATTAGACCAAACCGATTAAATCGAAACCAAAATTGCGGTTCGGTTTTTTGGTTTTGACCGAATTATGCTCGCCCCTATCCAAACCTAGGCGGGATTGGTAAGAGATTCAACACTGCCGCCTACCGGTGCATTGCTTGCATTATTATGTAGGGCAACTAGGCAAGGTTGTGCGCTCTAAATTTAGGTTTTGCTTGGTTAGAAAATGCATTTTTTCATTGGGATAATAATGGGGTAGACGATTAACCATCTCCTAACTATTCGATCCAAAGTCCCTCCTACAAGCACCCAGAGACCTTACCAATTAGGCCATGTTCCATTTTCAGGAAGTTATGGAAATATTTATTATGATAAATGTGTTTATTTATGTTTTTTTATTTGTTATTTTTCATGTAAATAAGATAATGATTATTTTAGCCATAAAAATACATTATTAAGGAGAAAATTTTATCCAATTCAAGTACCAGCAATTTTCTCTGTGGAAAAATTAAATACCCACTTAGGAGATGAGTACAACTTACCCAAGGGAAAATAAATTTTCCATAGACCCCATATAAATATGAAAAAAGAACATTGGTATCTTGGTTGATGGAAACCAAAATCTTATTAACCAACTTCTCCCTCTCAAAATCTAAAAGACAAACTGACCCTTAGTGAATTCCCAATCGCAGATAAAAAAATTGTTCTGCAATGGTGCAGTTTGGGAGGGTTTTGTAAACAATTAAAATAATATGAACAATCATAAAAAAATTTAATTATTTGATTAAAATATATAGAAGATATGTAAATTATTAATTATCTTTTACCTAAAATTCAATATATTATTAAATTCAATTCCTTATACATAATTTTCCATGCCTTTCAAGTTCCAACAATATGTGGTGAAGGAGGGTCAGTTTAGCCTAATACCATATCCATACGGCTTGAAAGTCCCAAGATCTGTATCCAATCCAAAACCTGTTTTTCAAACAAAAGAATCCACTCCCATTGAAGCTGATAGGAGCAAGTACAAGAGGATACAAATTACCATCCTTAGATCGAATTGAGATCTGCTAACCGCAGAGTGCTCCTTACAGCCACATCCCACCATATATTGGAAACATCTCCTCGTGAATAATTAATTATAAGTACGGGAGATGTTCCTGATGTGCGGCCATGAGATGATGTGAGATAGGTGCCGTGAGGAGCGCTCTATGAGGAGTGATCTCTCTAATCTCTTTGAATTCACATTGTCTGTCCCCTAGTTCTGTATCAGACCAATAGCAATCTGCCACACCAGCTTGTTTTCCCTATTTCAAAATTAAAGTGATTTTTTAAAATCTGTATGGCAGATTGCTATTGGTATGATACAGAGATGTAAACTTCAACCCCTTGGTTTCATTCTCTTGCCACTGGAAATTTACCATCTAAAACCGGCTAAAAAACCTGCTGCTGGACCCAAAATCATCTCTATAATACCTATTTGTTTTCTTTCAAACCAAACACAGCCTTTGATATAAAGAGAAAACCAGAAAAGATATTTTCATTAAGGCTGTGTTTGGTTGCAATGCAAACAAATTTACACTGATGTAAAATCATAACAGTGCAAATGATTTAACGCCACCTTAACGCTCTAAGGTGGCGTTAAGGTGTACCCTTGGCCTAAGGTGTAGCCTTGGGCCTAAGGTGAAATCTAAAATCTGCCATGCCCTAAGGTGTAGCCTTGGCTAAAATCTAAAATCAGGGCCTTTGAATGTATTTTGGGACCCCACCTTAACGCCACTTCATCATCCAATTTAAAAGGGCCCCACATCACTACAACAAGGGCTGTGATTCAAGGCTTCAGCCCAAAGCCTGATATTTCTCCCTTCTCCATGCTTAACCGATACATCAAAGTTTAGTTTAATACGATTTATTTGAGCAGTTTCCGTCTTATGAGCTGAATCCTTTTGTCTTTTTTTCTTCGGATTTGTATTTTAGGCTCTCCAATTGGTATTCAGCCAGCTCCACTGCTTCTCTACCACTTATTATTCTTGCTGAGTTTACCGGAGAGTTGTTCAACACACAAAAGTTTCTATACTTTCATATATTCCATATGATGTGTATTGCTTTCTCCCCATCTTTGTTGCTTTCAAGGTTGATCTTACCTTTAGAAGCCAAATGACAATGTTTCATTTTACGATCAATGGAGAGATGATTTATTGCAGGGCCAAACCTAACTAATAACTGAGGTTAATGAGAATTTATTGTAGGGCCAAACCTAATGAGTATCCTTTGGTTGGATATTTAGATTTTTATTTTTATTTTTGGCTCCATGGGGCTATACATTTAAAATCAGAGAACACAAATAATGTTTGGGCACAATGAATTGGCCATTGGCCTTGAACTGTATTTATAACAGAAGACTTCTATAAAGACGAAACTCTATCTTAGATAAAGTCCTAAATAACAACCAACAAAGCCTAAGGATGGAGTCCTAAGGATATACACAATTGGGCATACTAGATATACTCTAATACGCCCCCTCCAGCTCCATGCTCATCATGAACATGGAGTTTGTCTCTCAAGAAGCGGAAGTGATCACCGGTGAGAGGCTTGGTGAGAATGTCAATGGCGGATGTGGCACAAGCACAAAATTCAGACTCAGTGTTGGAACATGCAACTGCTGCTTGTTTGTGGGAGCTCCAAGAATTAAATTAGGGCCTAAATAGATAGCAAAGCCTTCGATGGATCTGCGATCATCTGGATACCCTGCCCAGTCAGCATCGAAAAAAGCATGAAGAGTAAGAGAGGTAGAGGATGTCCATGAGAGGTTCAGACCATGCATAATGGTATGTTTAAGGTAACGCAAGATGCGTTTCATAGCTGCCCAGTGATCATCAGTAGGAGCCTGCAGAAACTGAGAAACTTTGCTTACTACAAACGAGATGTCCGGATGGGTGATCGCCACATACTGAAGAGTGCCAACAATACTCCGATACTCAGTAGGATCAGCAAGAGGAGAACCATCATGTCGAGTGAGCTTGGGATGAACCACCATAGGAGAGGAAATAGGTTTGGCAGCATCCATGTGAGACCAATGCAGCAAATCAGTGATGTATTGGCACTGACTGAGAAGAACCCCATTAGAATGTCAAATAAGCTGAATACCAAGGAAGAAGGAAGCAGGACCCAGATCCTTAAGAGAGAAATGGTGAGAGAGCTCATGAATGCAACTATGGATAGCACTTTGGGAGTTCCCAATAAGTAAGACATCATCCACATAAATAAGCAGATGAAGAGTAACGTTCTTAAAACAGAACACAAAGAGAGAAGTATTAGCTGTAGGGGCTCTAAAACCCATTTGTGCTAATTGGTGAGTGAGACGAGCATACCAAGCCCGTGGTGCCTAGAGGGATCTTCAAACCCCTTGGGCTATTTGATATAAATATCCTCACGAAGTACCCCATTCAAAAAAGCATTATCAAAATCAATCTGATGTATACACCACTGATTCATCACAGCAAGAGAGAGAATGGTAGATGGTTATAGGTTTTACAACCGGGCGAAAAGTAGCTATAAAGTCAACCCTAGGGATTTGAGTAAAACCCTGTGCTACCAATCGTGCCTTGTATCTATCAACAGTACCATCTGCCTTCCGTTTTACCGTATAGACCCATTTGCTCCCTACAACATTCATGTCAGACGAGTAGGGAACAAGACTCCAAGTACCATTAGAAACAAGTGCATTAAATTCCTTAGTCATGGCATCACGCCAATGAGCAGATTTAACTGCTTGTGAATAACTGGAGGGTTCTGTAGTATCATCTCGAGACTGAACTAATAGTGATTATGGTAAGGGATACCTGGTTGTGAGATGAGAACGAGGAGGAAGAGATCTGATGAACATACAATTTATCTATAATTTATGAGGTCTTTGCATGGATTATTATGCCGGTTTTATTTAATTTTGCCCTAATTTAACTTAATACTAAGAAAAGATTTCAGGGTAATTAATCCAAGAAAAAGAAGGCAAAAGGTAAGAAAAGAAGGTCCAAAAAGACCAAATTCAGCCCAACCCGGTTATGGAAGCAAGAAAGCACACTTCGGCCCAAGAAGTACAAGTTGATTCCTTGAGAAAATCCAAGAAAAAAAGCCTAGCAAAGAGTAAAATTCGGCTTAGCAGAGAAGGCCCATTCTCAGCCCAAAAGAGCAGCCTAGAGTGTAGCTATCATGTGCTAAGAGAGAGCTTAAGTGCAGCCCAATTAGCAACCCAAAGAGTTAGGGGCGGCAACCCTTAGAAGGCTTTCAAGAGGGAACTCTAGAAGTTCAAGAAGGGGGTGTAATACACCCCATTCTAGAGGCTTCAAGAAGGGGCAAGTGCCCCCTTGAAAATCTATATATGGAGGCCTCTAGAGGGAGGAGAGGTGTTCAATTGCTTGAGATCAAGGCTCTCCCACTCCTCGAGGTTCGAACACCTTGAAGAGAAGAGAAGAGAAGAGAAGAAGGGCTAGGCGCAAGGAAGAGAAGAAGAAAGGCTAAAGGAGTTCAAGTTAAACTAGCAAGAAGAGAAGGTGAATTCGAAATTGGAGGTTTTTGATTCAGAAATCTATTGTAATAATTCCATTCTAGTTTCATTTTCCTTTGATTCAAATTCAACTTCCTTGTTGTAATTTTTTCTTTCTCCCTCTTCCATTCTTTCTTGATGTAATTAAGTTTGTAAAATTTCAGATCAACGATCAATTTCTTTTTGATTCATTCGAATGGGTGTGAATTGTTCTTGAAGTTTCTTGAACAGGGGTTAATTGTAGATCAATTTAGCCAATTAAACTTTCAAAACTCAGATCTGAATTGCTTGAAAGAGAATTCAGATCTGCAAATTTTCAGATTGGCCAAATTGATTTAAGCTTGGAATTCTTAGAGTGCTTGAGAAAGACTCTAGGAATTCAGATCTACTACTCAAGAACTGAATTGCAAGCAAGGTTAGAGTTAACTTGCACAGTTCAGTTGGTGATCAATTCAGATTTGAATTGATGCCTTAGATGTGTTTGAAGAAATGCATGCATGAATGATTAGATTCTTGCTAGAGATAGAAGAACCGTCACTCATGCATAGGATGAACATGCGCTTGAGAGAGGCTGTTCATGACCTTGGGGTTTCACCAAACCAAGGCTCAATCACAATCTATTCGAATGATTCAATTTGGGTGATTGTTGAATTCTGAGATTAACATTAACTGCTTATTCTTCTAACCTGAATCGAAGGTAATTGGGCCAATAATTTAGATGGATTTTAGTTTAGGATTTTTAGCTTTTGAATAAAGTTTTGATTTGTTGTTGATCAGATAAGAAGTGAGCAATTTAGTATTGGTAATTGTTTCCTAAATCCTCATGGGAACGATACTCTATTCACTACTTTACTACTTGAACGGCTAGTGCACTTGCTAATGCCACAATGAGCCACATCAAGATCCATCCATGGAACGAGTGACCATAGGATGCTAGCGGGAATGTTGAGAAGCAATTGGGACTATTACAGCAGGATTGTCTTGCATAGGATGGGTCCCACGAGGTCCGACTTCAGGAGAAGAATGGTGAGGGTTGTCAGTCGGCGGTGGAAGATCTGAATTATCCTGTAATAGTGAGTCGGAAGCTGGGAAATCTGTAGTGGAAGCCAGAGGTGCAACCAGAGGTGCAGGCAGCGGTTGCAGATAAACCCCAGTTGGCTGAACCGATTCGGTGGGAGCACTCGCAGAGTATCCTAGGAAATGATGCCCATCAAAGATAAATTGTCTGGAGATGTATTCTTTCCCAATTTCAAGGTGCAGACTACAACAGGGGTGTCCACGATTTGGTAAACGAACCATGGCCCCTTTTTGTAAACCGAACCGGTGGTACCAATTTTTTCATTTCACCAAATCGAAATCGAACCGGTACCACCGGTTAACTGGTACCGATCCACCGGTTTCGGTTTTTGACTGGTTCGGTTCTTTGGTTTTTCAGTTTTTTATATTTATAATATATATTATACAAATATATGTATAATATTATATTATAAATAATAAATGATATATAATATATCATAAATATTTTAAAAATATATAATATATTTGTAAATAGATCATTATAAGTATAATATAAGTATAAATTATATATAATGAATATATATTTATATAAAATACATAGAAAATATGTGACATATATTAAAAGTATATATAAAATATACATATAAATATATATACCGGTCAGTTCGGTTAACCGTCGGTTGTTTTATAGGTTAATCGAAAACCGAACCGGTCCTTCGATTTTTCAAAAATTCCGAACCGAAACCGATCGGTTTGGTTAACCACAGTTTACGATTCAGTTTTTCGATTTTTTCGATTTTTCATGGACACCCCTAGACAACGATATCCTTTGTGTTTGTCGTTGTAGCCAAGAAAGATGCATTTCTGGGAACGAAAATCAAACTTGTGCCAATTGTACGGATGAAGCAGTGGATAACAAGCACACCCAAAAATTTTGAGGAACCTGTAATCTGGAGGGGAGCCGAACAGAACTTCATATGGAGACTTGTGCAAGAGAGTAGCTGTAGGAAGCCGATTAATTAAGAAAACTGTTGTAAGGGCGGCATCTGCCCAGAGGGAGAAGGGGAACGATGAGGAAGCCAGTAGAGACAAGGTTGCTTCGATGACATGACGATGTTTCCGTTCAATACAACCATTCTGTTCATGTGTGTGAGGACAGGCGAGTCGATGCGCAATGCCAACGAAATCCAAGTAAGAAGAAAGTTTCCGACATTCTCTACCCTAATCAGATTGCAGAGCCTTGATTTTGGGATGAAATAGATTTTCAATATGACATTTAAAGGATATACATCAAAAACATTTGATTTCCGTTGCAATGGAAATAACCAAGAAAATCTACTATAAGCATCAATGAAAATTACATAATATCGAAAACCTGCATTAGATAAAATTGGGGCTGGTCCCCATACATCTGAAAATATCAAATCTAGTGGACGAAAAACAACTTAAGAAGACAAGGGAAGAGGTAACCTATGACTCTTACTGACTTGACACGACTCACAAAGTAAATTAGAGCTTAAACAAAATTGACCTTTATAAGGTAGACCAAACTGAGTGACAACTTGCTTCACAATTCGCATGGCTGGATGCCCAAGGCGTTTGTGCCAATCATCAACAGAAGCACTTTCGTCAATCAAAGCAGAAGACGGATTTCTATTAATCACCTTGCCCGGAAAATGATACAATCCGTCTCTACTGGTTCCTCGTAGGAAGATGTTCCCTATATAATCCTTCACAAGAAAATAATCACCATGAAATTCAAAAAATAATTTGTTATCCCGAGCAAATTTTTGAACAGATAACAAATTTTTGGAGAGCTCCGGTACATGAAAAATATTATTTCAAGAAAATTGATGAGTAGCAGTATGCAGAATTGAAGAACCAATATTCTTAATTTCCAAACCTGAACCGTTACCAACTTTGACTTGATTTGACCCACCATATTCAGATTGAGTTTGCAGATTGTCGACATCAAGCGTCATGTGATGTGTTGCACCACTGTCCAGGTACCAGGTTCGAATGCAGACTGAGAGGGAGTAGTATTGTTGTTGTAGGCAGCTGGTTCTGCCTCCTCATTCTTGTAGTTGAGATCATATCGCCGGCAACATTTAATCACTCCATGTCACGGCTTATTGCACACCTGATAGATAATTGTATTTCCACATCCTTTACCGCCATTATTCATGCGGTTTTCTGAAGAACCACGCCCCTTGCCTCTCCCGCGGGTGTTCCCAGAAGGGGAGTACTGATTATTATTTTGATTTTGATTTTTAAGATTAACCATATTGGCTGTAGGGGGTGAATCAACTGTGGTAGCATTTTGTTCTAACTAGCCCTCATGGCCAAGAAGAATGCCTAAAACATCATCAATATCGAGGTCCTCTATATCAGACCTATTAGTAATGTCAATAACAACATATTCATATTCGGGTCTTAATCCAACCAGTATATAAAGAATCAAATCACTCATCTTTATCGGTTCTACAACACCTACAAGGCTATCAGCTATGGATTTAGCTTTTCAGACATATTCAAAAATAGACATACCTCCTTTTTTGAGACTCTGAATTGTCTTCTGCAATGCATCAACCTGGATTGTGAGTAATTTGCAAAGGATTTAGGCAGAGCGTTCAAGATGTCACGGGAAGATCGATGTCCTACAACTTGAGTGAACATGTTCTCCGTGAGCAACGCAATGATCCAAGATAAGACCAATTGATCTTTCTCAAACCACTCTATATGTGCTGGATTGAGAATCATCCGACTTCCATATGTCGGATCTGGTATATACTGAGGAGGTGCAATGATAGAACCATCTACGTACCCCATCAGTCTGTTGGTGTAGAGAACTTACAGCAACTGTGCCTTCTAGAGCAAGTAGTTGTCGTTGGTGAGCTTGATAGGAAGATAATGAATCCCACTATGGGTAACTGAATTCGAACCTGTTGTGTTGCTGGAGGTTGACGTGCCTGTTGATTGTTGTGACGCAGAATTGTAGCCGCTGGAAGCCATGGGATCGGAAAGGCTCTGATACCAAGTTAAAATCAGACAACACAAATAATGGTTGGGCACAATGAATTGGCCATTGGCCTTGAACTATATTTATAACAGAAGAGTTCTACAAAGAGGAAACTCTATCTTAGCTAGAATCGTAGATAACAACCAACAAAGATAACAAACAAGATAACAAACAGATCTCATCTCATTAGGATAAAAATTATCCTAAACCTCTAAGGATAATTGTTATCCTGAGGATGGAGTCCTAAGGATATACACAACTGGGTATATTGGATATACTCTAATATACACAATGGGGGTAGCTTATCCCCAACCTTGGTGTAGGCAGGATTAATCCCAAGAATCCTGGCCCACTCCATAGCCCACTTTATCAACATTTTAGTAATTTAATTTTATCTCTTTAGTTACCAAAAAAAACCTTGCCTTGGGATTTTAGATTCGTAATGTAGTTTTTTAGCCCAATTTGGCTTCTACTCTCCACATCCACATTTGTATCAAGTCATGTGGCAGAAGGTTTTATTAAGTTGCCCATTGGGATTCACCCCAACCACATTTTATTACAGGTTCAACTAAGATATTGAAAAGACAAAAGATACCAGAAAATCTCTTAACTAATCAATAAGTATCATAAAAGTGGAAACCAATAAGGTGAGAGGGTTTTGATTGGTCAAAGCTCTTCCAATGTCATGTCTTTCTAGCAGCATAGATTTTCCCTTTTATCACTTTAGGCTACGCTTGTTTTAGGTATAAATTCAATTTTACACCTATGGAAATTATGAACTAGTTCAGTGATGAATGAAAATTAGAACCGGTTGTTTTTCAATATTTACACCTACCGTGTTTGGTTGTCAAGGCGTAAATTTTGATGAATTTTTTTTGTCATTATTTAAAATGCACATCGATGTTTGAAGCTAAAGATGAAATAATGGATTTGACCGGCTTGGACTGATATTTTCCCAGTGAGAAGCATTCACTTCTCGCCCATGTGAATCCCTTTGTAACTTTTACAATTAACTGAGTTACCGGGAGTAGTCAATGAGAAGTCATATGGAAGAGGAGAGATATCTGCATTCGACGAGTTGTTGTCAGCATCGTCAAGAAAGCTATTGAATATCAGTATATTGAGGAGGGGGGAGAAAGTAAAATGAACAAGCTTGGGGTGGAGGAAAAGGGAGATAGAATTTGACATGTAGCGGTTATGTCTACAAGGGCTAAGCTCTTTATTATCCAGTACATCCAACGATAGATTCTTCTGCAACGTTGGTACTAACGTTCCATATTAAGTTAGTGGTAGGCAAGTGATCCTAATCATAAATGCGGCTTCGGAGTGGGTTTCGCGAGGAGTGAAGAACTAAAAAGGATGAGATTAGAGCAGAGAAGAAAGAGAATAAAAGTAGAGTGGGAGAGAAAGCGAAAACAGAGGAGATGAGGAGAAGGTAGAGGAGAGAATAAGTAAAAGTTGAGATTTTTTTTTCTCCGACCTTTTTTTTGTTCATTGGTTTGGAAGAGTTTGACACTACAATCATTTTTCTGCTCTAAGGAGGGCATGAATCTAGAGTTTTCTTCCACTGAATCTAGCGATGAATGGATTGTTGAGGAGACAAAGGAGTAGCAATCTGAGGGATTCGCCTAGTTCAGATTTCTCCAATCTGTCTTTGGTACTGCTTCTACGACTTTTTTCTGTTCATTGGTTTGGGAGAGAATAGAATCCCGTATTGGATATTGCACAAAGAAGTAGCGACACTGGCAAGAGATAGAGCAAATGGAAAAATGGAGAAAAGAGATGTTAGAGTGAGAGGAGATTTACTTCGACAGTAGAAACGAGTAAGTTTTACATCGATAATTTTGATGTATTTTTACATCGGTTATCAATGTAAAAGAATTTCGGAATAGAGTTTTGCACCGATTTAAGGTATAAATATACACTCTACCCAAACACCTGCAAAATCAAATCGGGGTGTAAAGTTTACCCCGGTTTGATTTTACACCTCAAACAAACGCACACTTAGGAAAATTCAAGAAAATATATATATATATATATATATAGAACTTTAGTTTTGTTTGTTACATTTTGAGGGATTAAGTTTTCTGTAAGGGATAAATTCCAACTTATGTTGTTTAAGTCATTTGCTCTTATGTATTTGAATAGTGGACACATTTTCATTACAATTGTGTCAACCCAAAAAATGATGTCACTTCCATTTCGAATACTCCATTTGATACCTTTCATGACCAGATCCTCCTCTCAAGAGTTCCTTTCCAAGATATAGAGATTACTTTTTTAGGGATTGAGTGAAAGAAATTGTTTTTTTTTTCTTAATTATTACCCTTTATCCACTTTTACTCATAGGTTATCTTGTTGTTGAGAACTTTCCAACCAAGTTTTTCCATGCAGGCCATGTTTGTATCTTTTACAAATGCACAGGTTTCCCTACCATTTCCTTCCTTTTCCTACATTTTTGTTTCAAACCAAAACAGCCTTAATTAAGGTAAAAAAAGAAGGGAAAAGGGTCCTACCAATTGAAACGATCCTCGCAAACTAGTTCAGCTATGAGGCTTTGGAATATTACAATGTTTTATATAAAGTTTTAAATAACCAAAACCATACATTGTCCATAAATTAAATTTATTTTTTCAATCAAATTCTAATTTGTATAGTCATATATATTGATATCTTTGTAATTTATCTCTTTCTTCAAAATTACTTTTTATTAATTTTCTTATATTTGGACTTTTGGCATGTATATCAGAACACATAGAACATGTAGGGTACTTAGGATCTCCCACAAACAAGACTTACAACAGGCAATGACAATGAAACACAATCAGCAACCCGGACTCACTGATCGAGTCTATTAGCCTGCTGTACATTTCTTATTTGTAACAGACCGGAGTCCATGGAGTCAATGGACTGGCTCTAGATCGGATCCATCCAAATCAAAATCGAATAAATATTAGAAGAATCAAGAAAACATATTGAATTAGACCAGTCCATACTTAATGGTCCACAGTATTTATTGGATTGGATTGAATATAGACCATACATAATAGATACATATTTAATTGGACCAGACCAGATTTGGATTGTAACAAATCTAAATTGAAACCAATTTGAAGTTTTGGTCACAGATTGGACTGATCCAAAATGGTCCAAAGTATTCATCGGATTTGACTGGACCTGGTCAAATTATTTGTAATGGATTCATATTGGACCGGATCGGATTGGACCAAATTGACACGGGGCAGCCCTTATGTGAAACCAGGTCCATACAGCTCCTTTTATATCATTCTCCATTTCTTTTTATTTGAACTTTTCTTGATCAGATAGACAGAAATGGAGCAAAATGGAGGTATCCCGAGCACCCACATACACAAACATCACAAAAAAAGAAAAGAAAAGAGAATCAAATGCTTCACTAAATTGAAATTTTATTGAATAAAGAAGAAAGTACATGCTAGCTGCTACTCCGATTAAGGACCGGAGAGCTAGCGATGACATAGTTGTAAACATCCTGCGACTTACTAATTTAAAGGGTGTCCTGCCGGAAAATAGGATCATCACGAACCTAACGTACCAGGGATAGAGATAGAAAGACCGAACACGACTGCATTTGTGAATTGAAGTCGATAACTCGATTCAAGCTCGACCGAACCAGCAGCTTAAAAAGAAAAAGAGAGGCCAGGGATAATACTAGATTAGGACACCATCTTAATTATAGTCTATAGTCTATACTCTCTAAAACGGGACTAAATTAAGCCACCTTTCCTTTCCTATTTTGGTCTGGTTTGGTTGATCTCGATCTCACTTTCACATGAGTTTGAGTTTATTGTCCTTGCGACCGAGTTTGGAGAAGAAATAAGCCAGGAGAGCAAAGATTGCAGCGATGGAGCACATGAGCCATGACACCAGCAACTCCACCCAGTCTTTGACGCTTCTCTTCGGAGGGTGAGTCCTGTCCGACAGGATCAACGCCCTGTACATCGCCTCCGTCAGAGCATAAGCAGTGATGGGGTCCGCTTCATCTGGGAGGAAGCCGTGCTCGGTCAGGCACACAATATCGTAGGTCCCCGTCGTCTCTGATATCCCCAGAAACTTGCAGATCTTCACCCGCCCGTCGATCCTCTCCTCGGGGGATAGCTTGTCGCCATGCGTCAATATCAGGATTGGGTTCTCATCTGCATCCACCACCACACACGACAGGATGGAGATGGAATCATTTACATGCATCACACATATAGAAGCACTTGCCAGAGCTTGTCGTCTAGTCACAGATTAAGAGCTTTTAGCATGGAAAACATAAGACTCTATAAAGCCGCTCTCGTTGTTAACTGTTAACTCTGTCGCAACTTGGCAAAATATGTACGTACCAGAGAGTGTTTTCATGCATGGCTAGGTCGAGAATGCATCAGTATTGATCACAGAGAGTTTGCATGGCTGCATGGAATTGCATGGGCTACAAGTTACAGGGGTCAAACTATACGTACACAATCCGAGAAAGTTAATTGGGACCAATGATCCTTCCTACTGGCTCACGTTAATGGGGATATATAGTCGAGGAAGGGGACTCCTTATTTGAATGAAGGAGTTGCACTAAGAGTTGTTATTAGATTGGAAGATCCCAATGAAGCAGAGAAAGTGTAGCTAGTTGTGATCATCATTTTTTAGTAGTTAATTAATGTATGAGTTCTCATCTACGTTTGCTGCGATGACTGCACCGAAGATGCATGCACCAAGTTATCGACAAGAGACCCAAGAGAAGAGAAAAAAAAACAAAGATGAGGAGAGTAGCTTACTGCATTTCCTTATAGCTGGACAGTTGAAGAGAGTTTTCGTCGCTTCCATTGGCTTTAGGTCGCCTTTCTTCAATGCTTGGTAGATCTCTGCAATGTTCGCCACCACCATGACACAGTTTACTCTTCTCCTGGTGAACTTCGATGGTGATGCCATGGACCCAATTAATGGCTTTGACTCCTCGTCTGCTGACTTTTGACAGAGCTGGTGATGGTGAACCCCATCAGCCAACCACCCCGACAACCGCTCCAGACTCTCATCCACCCCATTGTAGTCCAAACCCCTCGAATCATACACGCAGAACCCACTACGCAGCGACCTCAGCACATTGTGTTCTTCCAAGAACGTAGTAGTGTAATTCGAAGTGTTTCCTAACAAGAAAATACCGATAATAATTAAAAAAAAAAAAAACACGTCAGTCTGACACCAAATGGAAGCTCGAAATAAAGGAGAGAGTGATCCAAATTTCACTCTCGGAGAGCTTACCGGAGGTATGAGCAAAAGGAATCAGTCCTGAGCGACCCAGAACGCTATACAAAAGGTTTACGAGGGAGCTTTTCCCGGAACCGGAGAAGCCCACCAAGAGAATCGTGACAACTGAGGGAACATCCATGTTTTCCTTCTTGATTCCGCCTATGGGTAGCCAAAAATCGCCAGAACGGTAGGCGAGAAGCTTATGTCGGAGGTCGTCGAGACCTTCGGGGGCAATTAAGGCGAGTCTCTCCATTTCTCTAAGGACTTTGACTCTGGGAGTGAGGTTGGAGAGGTTTGAGAGGTCGAGCTTGAGCTGGCCCTGGTCATTGAAGTGCTCGGCTGATCTCCACCAGCAGAAGGGCGACTTTGATGACTCGTTCTCATCTTCGTCGCTGAAGGAAATGTGGTTCCTCATCTTTTTCGGGGAGTTGGGGGGGAGTGCGAGAGTGAGGATGTTTTACTTTAAGCTCTGCAACGATACTGGATTACTGGGTGGTTGCTTGCATTTATTGGTTCTCCAGAGGCCTATATATAAGGTTAACATTATGGACTTTTCCTTGGTATACGGAGAAGCAGACGAGAGAGAGAGAGATTTAAAATAGGAAAAAATAAATAAAGAGATAAAGCATACATGGCGTCACACTCACACCGTTCGGAGGTTGATAACAGCTGAGCTGAAATGGCTGCACTGAATTGCTTATGGTTTATCCACAGAAAAAAAAAAAAAAATTGCTTACAGTTCATAACTCCAATGGGTAAGAGTCATCCCAAAATACTATTCAACAACTAAATCAGTTTGATTTCACCTTAATAAAGATCGAAATAATCACACCTGAGTTTGGTAAACTTTAACGTTTTTTTAGAACAAAAGATCAACTTGTTAACACTTCAACAGAAAATCACCCTTCGGTTACATGAGACCCACATAAATTAATCCAGATCTTAATTAACAGTAACACAGGACTCACTTAAACTATGACAATACTCAAATTTGTTAGACTACCCTTAGATGTGAAACTTATGTAAGTTGCAATCTGAGCTCATCCAATAAGCAATTCAGTTCTGCAAATTCAGCCGTTATCAAACGGCCCCTAGACTTAGCCACGTGGCCCCATGTTTCCTTCATTTTCTTTTTTGGGTTAAAATTAATTTTTTTCCCATGAAAATTCCACAAGTGGACAAACCAAATGACAAAGAGTGCTGGACCCAGCTGACCTGACCCTCCGGCGATGACTAAGTACTAAGTACGTAGTACTGCACCTTTCGAAAACGAGTGCACCATGGGATCCCAGTCGAGCCGGACAACGGCAGCGCTTTCCTTGCAGTTAGGGGAATGCCCCGTTTGCGAAGGACATTTAGGGCTTTGAGTGTGAGGAGGAAGCTGGGTGGAACCTGCTTTAATTCAACAACTTAGTAAAATTTCTCACTTAATTTAATTCTGCTTTCGGAACAACACCTATCTGAAGCCAACCCATCGCCTGATCTTCATCGGTTCATGTCTCCATTCGGTTGCTTCCACTTCGTACTTCATTTTCATCTGGAATGATACATCCTTCTGTTATTTCATGACTTGATACACTGGTAGCCAATCCTCAAATGTGACGTGATTCTTAGCTTATTCAATCCAGGAATGCAAACAAACAACGAGTTGATGCAACTCTTTGTGTTCTTTGCTTTACGGACATAACGGGAACATGTATTTTATGGGCGAGGTAGGTCCCGGACTAGGAGAACAAAGAGTTACACCAACTGATTGCTGATAGCATTCCTCGATTCAGTTATTTACAATCATAAGAAGAAGGTTCGTGTTGTTCTGTGCCTGTCTCCTGTGTGGAGACCACCTGGGTTGAAGGTTGAAACCTTCGTTTTAAGATCGATCATGTGTTTCAATGTTACATAGGTGAAGCTGCTTATCATCACCAAGATGGGTGAAGTTGTAATATATAGGAGCTTTGCATAATACAAGGAAAGACATTATCATTATATATTTACGGTTGTCAGACTTGTACCTCATGGTCGGACCAGTTCTCATAAGGATAAAGTTGATTAATGGTTTAACTAAGTGTATCTTTAATGTTTTAAAGTTGACTAATGCTACTAATAGAGGGTGATTCGGCCCGACCTCATAATAAGGGGACACGTGGACATAACCTGATATAAGTGATAACTCAGCATAACGAGCTTGGTACAACTTAGCTTAATAGCTCGCCCAAAGTGGCAACTTGCGGCAAGATGATACTCCGACGAACCGAGCTAAGACTCTCCCAAGTAGGGAGCATCCTGAGCTGAAGACACCTCGGGATGAGCTTGTCAGCCCCCTAATTGGGATCAGCTTGCTCCCGCCCAAACTTAGGCTACTTAAGAGATCCACCTCGACGCATCACCAGTAGCTCGGTGTAAGGTAGCTTGCGACAAAGCAGCTCAGCGTATCATAGGAGATTCGTCGCCTGATAACTGTACCTGCCAGACTGCACCCACGTCTCTCGCCTGGCGGCGTCGTGCCTACCATCACTGAAGGTCGTTTCTTGTCTAGTAGGGCCGTACTCTACAGCGACCACCTTTGCCCGACAGCTCAGCTCTGACAGGTAACGGCCAGCCACGCCAAGCCGTTATCTGACAGCAAATCGCCGCTGTAGGGATTCGGAGGCGGTTACACCTGATATGTCAGAAGATTAGTATATAAGGGCCCAGATCCCCAAGAGAGAGGGGAGTGGCGTGATCCTCACTCTTAGCCCTCCTATTTTCTCTACAACTCTCTTCTTCTTCTCCCAGCTTCCAACTCGAGTACTAACTTAAGCATCTGAGTATTCCCCCGAGGATCCTTCTTCTTCACAGGTACTCCGTCCATCGCCAGCTAGGAGCACAGTCATCACCAAACAGGAGTGACCGGATTGCACACCATCAATTGGCGCCGTCTGTGGGAACCGCTTCGAAAAGCCTATCTCACCAAGCAATTTCAGGCAAGTTTCCATGGCTTCCTCCTGGGGGCAACCCCAAACCCCAACGGTATGCATCGGTCAGTTCACCGTACCCCTCTCTGCGGATGGAGTCCCTACTCTGAATGTGCCCTAAATCATGGCGCCGGTAAATGCTCCACTCCCCCCCGCAGTAGATGCATCCTTTGTAGAACCGTCCGTTCCCCCGGTGGCTGGACAGAACTAGCTGGATGACCTGATACACTGCATGCGAGCTATGCAAGCTCAAAGGCAGCAAGTCCAGCAGCTTCAGTTGTACTAGCAACAGATGCTGCACTACGTCCATGAGCAACAGTACCAGTAGCAGTTTCCATCACTGCCTCGGAACCAGCAACAAGTTCCTCCTCGATACCCTACTGCGCAGCAGGCTGAGCCCCGCCGTCGCAGCGAGCAACCCTCTCGCCGGGGAGAGACCTCCCAAACTCAGAACCCTCTTGGGAGTCAGGCCTCATCCCGCGGGAGGGAAAGACAAGGCATTCCCCCACCTCGCAGCATGTAGTCAGGTCGGGGGACTCTCAACCAACCAGACCTGCATCACCTTGGCCTTCACAGTTCAAGATCCCACTCGTCGAGAACCAGTTCGAGGTCCTGGCTACGGATTATAGACAAGGCCCTTCGATCCATAGCCATCGGCAGCAGCCCGAGCCCCTCCCTGGGCTTATTGTGCCCGACAACACAGAGGCCAGCAACACCAATGCAGAGCCAACAAAGAGGTAGTGGAGACGCTGCCGAGCTCGCCGAGCTATAGCCCAGCGCCTGCCCGAACTTCCCAAAGAAGAGGCGAGCTCGAGAGCGGTGAAAGCCACTTCGCTCCTCTCTGTACCATCTCCTCTGTCTCCCAAACTCCTGGCCGTCCCAATGCCCAAAGACTTTAAGGTAGCTCCCCTGGACAAGTATGATGCATCATTTGACCCGAATGATCACGTAGATGCCTTTCAATCGTAGATGCACTTAACCGGGGCAAGTGAGTCCTGCATGTGTGTAGCCTTCTCCACTACATTCAAGGGAGTAGCTCGCACGTGGTACAAGAACCTCGCGCCTGGAATGATCAAGAGTTAAGCACAGTTCGTGCAAGTTTTCACCTCCCACTTTGTCTCTAGCAAGAGATGCCCGAGGACCCAAGAAAGCCTCATCGGCATAGTCCAGAGGGAAGGGGAGTCCATCCACAACTACATCAAGAGATTCAATGATGCATGCCTGCAGATACTTGACCTGGACCCCACGGTGAGGCTCACAACAACCAAGAGAGGCATAACACACAAGGAGTTCAAGTGGCACGTGGTTGTCAACAGACCTAAGGATGTAACTGAACTCCTCAAGCTTGCGGACCAGTTCATCGGAACGGAGGAGGAGATGAACCAGAAGAGCGAGAATCCGCCTGAGAAGAGGAAAAGAGAAGGTGAGTCCGTGACCCACGGGGACAGCAAGAAGAAGAAAGAGCTAGCTCGGGGAGGAAGGCCATATCAGTCTTTCCGAGCTCCTCCAACCGAAAGGCCGAACTACACGCCATTGAACGCGAAGCGAGCTGAGATCCTCATGGCGATCAAGGATGCATCGTACGTGAAGCGGCCACCCCGGTTAAGAGGAGATCCGAATGTTAGAAACAAAAAATTGTATTGTCATTTTCATAAAGATCATGGTCATAGTACCAAAAACTGTAAAAACATCCACGATGAGATAGAAGAGCTCATCTGTCGCAGATATTTGAGAAATTTTGTGCAGAACGATAATAAGACTAGACGACAGGGGGAGCAAGGTAGAGATGCTCCCGAGTCCAGCAGTAGAGAGGCCAGAGGCCGCCTGTCTTATTATCGTTCGGGAGCAAGGGGGAGCAAGGCGAGCAGCCACAGAGGCCGCCCCTCGAAGAGAGGCCAGTTCGGGGAACAATCCACATGATCACCGGCGGATCGGTTGTGGCGGGCTGTACCTCAACTACGGCCAGGACCTCGGCTCGTGAGATTGAAAGAGAATAGCAGAATCCCCCAAAGCGATCGAAGACGGAGGAGTCGATTTTCTTCACCGAAGATGACGCACGCGGAGTCCACTACCCTCACGATGATGCACTCGTCGTCAAGATAAGAATCAATGATTTCGAGGTGAAGCATGTCCTTGTCGACTCCGACAGCTCGGCGGACATCCTCTTCAAAGCTATGTTTGACAAGCTTCTGCTTCAGCTTCAGGAAAGCGACCTCATGCCCGCGAGCACTCCCTTGGTGGGCTTCAGTGGAGAGGAAGTCAAGCCCTTGGGGTGGATTTCCGTACCTGTGGAGGTCGGCACCTGGCCAAGCATAGTAAGGCTCAACCACAGTTTTTTGTTGGTTGCAACTCCCTCCCCGTACAATGCCATAATAGGTCAGCCCATCACCCATGCTCTACGAGCGGTGGTCTCCACCTATTATTTGGCCATGAAGTTTCCCACGGACTTTGGAGTTAGGGTAACGTGAGGCGATCAACTCGAGTCTTGTAAGTGCTATGCTGCCGCCCTCAAAGGAAAAGCCAAGGTGGCAGATGACCTCGAGCTGGAGCGACCTACGAAGCAACATGAAGAGTGAGCTACGCCCATAGAAGAGACGACTATTGTACCTACTTCGACAGATGATTCAGCTCAAACTCTCCAGATCGGCGCTTCAATTGAGGAGCCTCTACGATCTCAGTCGGTAAGCTTTCTGCTTAAAAACTTAGATGTTTTTGCATGGTCCGCGTCAGAGATGCCCGGTATAGACCCCAAAGTCATCACTCACAAACTGAACGTTGATCCTATAATTAGACCCGTTAGACAGAAGAAATGCAACCTAGCCCCAGAGTGTTGGAGAGCAGTCAATGTGGAGGTCGGGAAGCTCCTCGCAGCCGACTTCATCAAGGAGGTCCCTTACCTGAGCTGGGTAGCCAACCCCATTCTAGTAAAAAAGGCCAACGGTAAATGGCGCATGTGCGTTGATTATACCGACCTGAACCCAGCTTGCCCGAAGGACTGCTTCCCACTTCCCAAGATAGATCGTTTGGTGGATGCGACCTCAAGGCATGAGTTGTTGAGCTTCTTGGATGCTTACTAGGGATACAATCATATTAGAATGGACCCTGCCGATGAGGAAAAAATGGCCTTCATAACCGAGCTCGGCCTGTACTGTTACAAGGTCATGCCCTTTGGGCTGAAAAATGCCGAGGCTACTTTTCAAAGACTTGTAAACCGATTGTTTGAGCCACTGATCAGCAAAAAAGTAGAATGTTATGTAGACGACATGGTCGTCAAAACTCAGTTTTCACATGACTTAATAAAAGATCTGCATTCTGTTTTTGAAATTTTGCACAAGTTTAACATGAAATTAAACCCGAACAAGTGCGTTTTTTGTGTCACCTCGGGTAAATTCTTAGGTTACAACATTAATCGACGTGGCATTGAGGCCAACCCTGATAAAATTAAGACCATCTTAGATATGAGACCACCCCGGAAATTGAAGGAGGTTCAGAGGTTGAATGGCCGTATAGCTGCTCTGAGCCGCTTCATGTCAAAATCGGCATATCGTTGCCTGCATTATCTTCAAGGCAATAAAAAGAAGCAAAGGCTTCGAATGGACTGAAGAGTGCCAGCTCGCTTTTGATGAGCTCAAGAAGTACCTCATTAGCATCTCGGTGTTAACCCGACCCGAGGAGGGGGATATTTTGGAGTTGTACCTCTCTGCGAGTGACGAGGTAGTCAGCTCGGTACTGATAAAAGAAGTAGATCGGGTCCAATGACCCATCTACTATGTTAGCAAAGTGTTGCAGGAAGCAGAGACAAGGTATCCTGAGATCGAAAAGTTGGCATACGCACTAGTTGTTGCAGCTCAGAAACTTCGACTGTACTTCCAAGCCCATACAATCATTGTCCTCACCAATAAGCCTCTAAGGCAAGTCTTGCTCAAGCTCAAGGTCTCTAGTAGATTGACAAAGTGGGCCATCGAACTCAGCGAGTACGACATTCAGTATAAGCCGCGAACTACCATTAAGGCCCAAGCCTTAGCTGACTTTGTCACGGAATGCACTTTCAGCACCGAGGTCCCTGAGTTAGTTGAGCCCGAGCACAGCGCGAAAGCTCCAACTAGCGCGGCTTCTCTCCTGGTTAGACCGAAACCGACCTGGGATGAGGAGCCTTGGATCCTACATGTGGATGGCACATCAAATCAGTAGGGTAGCGGGGCTGGAATCGTTCTATATGGGCCAAGCGGTGTGAAATTGGAATATGCATTATGCTTCGAGTTCTCTCCGTCCAATAATGAAGCTGAGTACGAGGCGCTGATAGCCGGGCTAGCCTTAGCAAGTGAAGTGAAAGCTAAGCATATCGTAATCTGCAGTGACTCCCAGCTCATGGTCAACCAAGTCACTGGCGAATACGAAGCTCACGAGCCAACCATGGTCGCCTACCTAGCCAAAGTCAAAGAGGCCCTGCTCAACTTCTAGTCCTACTTCATCAAGCAGATCCCGAGGTTCGAGAACGCTGAGGCTGATGCCCTGTCCTGATTAGCCAACACAAGCGACAACACCATGAGAACCGTGTACATAGAGAACTTGCCTCGGCCAAGCAACCTTAGGGGGGCAGAGGAGGTCGCTCCAGTCCTACAAGCAAAGCCGAGCTGGAATGATCCACTCACGAGCTACCTGCTACACGGGACCCTCCCTGCATATCGTAATGTTGCTAGAAGGGTAGAGCGCAAGGCAGCCAAATACATCATGATAGACGGACGGCTGTACCGAAGATCTTACACGCTCCCATATCTGCGCTGCTTACGACCTTCTGAAGCCGATCTCGTGCTCGCAACACTCATGAGGGTCTGTACGGCGGACACATGGGGGCAGGGCCCTCGCCGAGAAGGCACTACGACAAGGATATTATTAGCCAACGATGAAGGCAGATGCGATTGAATTCGTTAGAAGGTGTGACAAGTGTCAGAAGCACGCCAACATCCACCACCAGCCCGCTGCCGACCCAAAGTACCTCACCAACCCATGACCCTTTGCATAGTGGGGGATCGATATATTCGGACCGTTTCCACCAGCGACAGGACATAGGAGGTTCTTAGTAGTAGCAGTTGATTATTTCACCAAATGAGTGGAGGTTGAACCTCTCACAACAATCATAACGCGAAGTGTGCAGAACATCTTCTGGAAGAATATAGTTTGCCGTTTCGGAATACCCCGAGTGCTCATCTCTGACAACAACAAACAATTCAAGGACATCAAATTCCAGAACTGGTGTAAAGACATGGAGATACAACAAAATTTTACCTCGGTAGTGCACCCTCAAGCGAACGGTCAAGCAGAAGTCACAAACAGGGCCATTCTCCACGGACTGAAGGCATGCCTAGCCCGAGCTAAAGGACTGTGGGTTGACGAACTACCCAGCCTACTATGGGCTTACCGAACCACTGTGAAGACCGCGGCGGGTGAGACTCCCTTCAACCTCACTTACGGGACGGAGGCAGTCATCCCAACTGAGATCGAGGTCCCAACACTACGCCTGGAAGCATACGACGATGAAGCAAATAAGGATGAGCTACGCACCAACCTCGACCTGCTTGACGAGGTATGGGACCTTGCATACATTAGGACCGCGGCCTACCAGCATAGGGTAGTTCGGTACTACAATGCCAGGGTCAAGAAACGGAACCTCCGTGTTGGAGATCTGGTCCTTCCTAAAGTCATGGTACCTAAGCCCGGTGTTGGTAAGCTCGGGCCAAATTGGGAAGGACCCTACCGAGTAAAGTGGGTACTTGGGGAAGGAACGTATGAGCTCGAAACCCTAGAAGGGAAGCAGGTACCTCGAGCATGGAATATTGTCAATCTAAGGCAATATTACATGTAATTACCGAGCTGAGTGGACCACGGGTCGCTCCTAGAGTCCAAGGGCCAAAGTGCCGAGCTAATAAAAGAACCTCACCACCATATAAGACCCAATCGCCTCTTCGGCATGGGCGAACTCCAAAAGAGAGTGGACTACAAGTCGCCCTCCCAGCCTAAGAGCTAAAGCGCTGAGCTAACAAAAGACCCCGACACCCAGTCGCCTCTTCGGCATGGGCGAACCCCAGAAGTGAGTGGACCACGAGTCACTCCTCGAGCCTAAGGGCCAAAGTATCGAGCTAATAAAAGAACCTCGACATCATATAAGTCCCAGTCGCCTCCTTGGCATGGGCGAGATCCAGAAGTGAGTGGACCACGGGTTGCTCCTCGAGCCTAAGGGCCATAGTGCCGAGCTAATAAAAGAACCTCGACACCATACAAGACCCAGTCGCCTCCTCGGCCTGGGCGAACTCTAGAAGAGAGTGGACTATGAGTCGCTCCCCCAGCCTAAGGGCTAAAATGCCGAACTAACAAAAGACCTCGGCACCACCAAAGACCTAGTCACCAGTTCGACATAGGCAAAGTACTCTAAAAATGCCTAATAGGCAGCTCGGGTATGAGCACCTATGATAGCTCGGGCATACCTGGCAATTCGACATAGGCGAGGTAACCAGTGCACAGACAGGTCGGGCATACACCCTACAATGTCGCTCACTTCGGCATACACCTTGTGAAGTTTCCTCTATGCACTAAGTGACAGTTCGGGGTAACAGCTAAGGAACCCTTACTTCGGTCATCTAGCTCGATAGTTCAAAAGTTCGGAAAAGATCACCATGGCCAAAAGATCAATTGCACAACACTTAAAAAAATGTATTTCATTATAAAGAGTTCATTACAAAAGGGAGAAAGGAGAAAAAGAAGCTGAGCTCGCAGGCTCACAATACAAAAACTACTTGGGGCACTCTTTGCTCTTGCTCGAAGCCTCGGCGGAGGAGCCAGCCTTGTCATCGGCATTGGTCTCTGCAATGTCGTCACCGTCGCTCTCCGCTTTCGAGTCCGGGTCTTCAGCAGCTTCAAGGGCTACCTCCTTTGTGATTCGCGAGGTAGTGATGGCACTCACATCAAGCTGCGAGAATTCGCGCTTGATCAGCCACCTACTGAGGTTGAAGCCTTTGTGGTAGCCCTCCGCCCCAGCCTCGACCAGCTCTCCCTCGAACTCTTCCAAGCTCTTGTAGTTCTCGACGGCCTTGACCTTGGCCTCCTCCATGGCGTTAAGGAGAATCTCAGTTCGCTCCTTGACGTCGGCCTCAAGGTTCTCTACCTGACGCTTCAGAGCACCTTTGTCTGTCCCAAGGTTTTCCACCTTGTGCAACAGGTCTTTCCTCTCCGACATCAGCGACTTGATTAACTCTTTTTGAGCTAGCGCATCACTCTCTAGCCGGTGAATCTAGCCGCGGGCTAATTTTAGCTCGGTATGAGCCTCACGAGAGGAACTCTCAGCTGCTAGACCCCGCTTTAAGTGCTGCTCGAACTGGTAGGTCAAGTCGTGCACGATGTTGTTCACCTGCCAAGAGTGTCGGTTAGTACCAGTAAGGCTACAAATGCAGAAATCGAAGCTTAAACAAGACTTACCACCATGCATTGGGTAGCTGTTCGAGCTCCAAGCTAAGCAGGCGATAGTTCGGCTTAGATGGAGACTTCCTCGATGCATGCAGGCCCTTTGCTCTTGCGAAGGCTGTATTGCGGGTTCAGAATATTCCGGGCTGATCCCACGCTCCCCGAAGTAGTAACAGCAATCTCAGGAGTGGGCTCCGCAGTTGTCTCGAGCTCTTGAGGTAGGGCCTTCTTCGGTTCCTCTAAGTCAATCACCAGAGCAACAGAGGGCTGTTCAGGCTCGGGAGTAGGAGCCTGAGGAGACTCGACGCGAGCTCTTTTGATAGCCCACTTCTTCTTCCCCTTCATTTTCCCAAAGAGTTTATCCGCACTGAGCCGTTCCATGGGGCCTGCAACAAAGCTCAATGTTAGTGATGCTATCAAAAAGAGATGGCAACTATTAAGATAAGATACTAACTCTAGACCAAAGCGACCTACCAGGGCTCAAGCTGACTTCTATGAGCTTGTCCTCGGTGATACAGTCCTTGTAGTCGAACCCGAGTTCCACCCAAGATTGGAGCATCTCTCTTGTTTTCAGGTCCAGCCTAATACCGGAGTCCTGAACAGCCACCCTCCAATGAGTAGGAAAGGGCCACCCCGCGGAATTGCGGACTACGAAATAATCCTATTTCCAGGCCGGGATTTTACTAGGAAGCTTGTGCGAGGGGACAGGTAGTAGACCTGCCTATGCTCGGGGAGAACACTAGAGGCATTCTTCTTTATGGACGGGATAGAGGAGAAAATTTTGAGATCAAGGGGGAGGGCGTAGTCGAAGCAGAGGGAAATTATCCCGACCACATTCCGAATGAAGTTCGGGTGAAGTTGGTCTATGGTGTCGAAAAACTTTAAGACCTCTATGATCAGAGGATGTAGAGGAAGATGGAGCCCAGTCGCGAGCTGCTCTCCGAAAATCACGATCTCATCGTGTCCGTGTTCCCAAGGGAAGTTACCCGCGGGGAGATTATAGGTATACTCCCTCGGAAGATTATACTGACGGATCAAGGCCCTAAGTCTCTCTACGATCATAGTTGAGGGACCGAACTTATCTGGTACCCGAACTCGAGGAGAGGTAGACGCTGGGTTATCCGAGGCCTCCTGCACCTCGTAGGTTGATTGTGCCTCAGAGGCACCTACTTGAGCCGAGGTACCCAACTCAGGCTCATCTAGGAGACTATCAAAACTATGGCCTGACATAACTATGAACTGAAAAAGAAGCTAGGGAAACTCACCAAAGGAAAGCAGTCAAACTAGGAAGCTGACGAACTGGAGAACCTGAGTTGAGGAATTTAGGCGCGACCTCAAAGTGAACGCTAGTGAACTTATGGCAGAGGAAATGACTCGGGTCCCCCCTATTTATGGCCGCTATATCCGAGAATCAACGATTAAGATCAAGACGATCCAACGGCTCTCAAGGATACCGGCTGCGTGACTCCCGAGGTGAAATCAGTTTAGCACGTTTTTTTACATCGGTGGAGTCTATAGATCACGTGATGTCCGCGCGTGAACTGTACGCAACCCGGGTTATCCTTGATTGAGCCAAGCAGCGAACTGGTCCGACTAACGAACTATCTGACTAAGCGACCTGGACTTCGAGCCAAATCCACCCGTTACGTCATGAACTCCCCACACCGGGTCAGGACCCCTGGCCTAGGGAGTGGGGGGCAATTGATGGAGGGTGATTCGGCCCAACCTCATAATAAGGGGACACGTGGACAACTCAGCATAACGAGCTCAGTACAACTTAGCCTAATAGCTTGCCCGAAGTGGCAGCTCGCGGCAAGATGATACTCCGATGACCCGAGCTAAGACTCTCTCAAGTAGGAAGCATCCCGAGCTGAAGACACCTCGGGATGAGCTTGTCAGCCCCCTAACTGGGATCAGCTAGCTCCCGCCCAAACTTAGTCTACTTAAGAGATCCACCTCGGCGCATCACCAGTAGCTCAGTGTAAGGTAGCTCGCGACAGAGTGGCTCGGCGTATCGTACGAGATTTGCCGCCTGACAACCGTACCTGCTAGACTGCACCCACGTCTCTTGCCTGGCGGCGGCATGCCTGCCATCACTGAAGGTCGTTTCTTGTCTGGCAAGGTCATACTCTGCAGCGACCACCTTTGCCCGACAGCTCAACTCTGACAGGTAACGGCCAGCCACGCCAAGCCGTTATCTGACAGCAGATCGCCGCAGTAGGGATTCGGAGGCGGTTACACCTGATATGTCAGAAGATTAGTATATAAGGGCCCAGACCCCCAAGAGAGAGGGGATTGACGTGATCCTCACTCTTAGCCCTCCTATTTTCTCTACAACTCTCTTCTTCTTCTCCCAGCTTCCAACTCAAGTGCTAACTTAAGCATCGGAGTATTCCCGCCGGGAGAGCTCCCTGGGGATCCTTCTTTCTCACAGATACCTCGTCCGTCCAGTTAGGAGCACTGCCGCCGCCAGCTAGGAGTGACCAAATCGCGCACCATCAACTACCTTACTGTTTCTGACAATTGACTAATACTTTCCTTATCGTCAGTGTCCATTAAGAAAATGATGAAAAAGACTATTTTACTCATCATTCTTCTTTAAATTTTCAAAATGAAACTTCAGTTTTTGTTATAAGGTTAAGAAGAAAGGATTAAAATTTCTAAAAGAAAGATGAAATAGAGAGAGAGAATTCAACCTCACCTTATTCACAAAATCGACGGCCTCGGCTTCTGCTTTATATACCGAATTAACAATATCTTTGAATGCAGGTTTTAGATTAACAGATTTTTCAACCCAAACGCCTGAAAGAGAGATGAGGGCTTCCATTGGTGAGAGGTCCTTTGACGGAATCGATGAGTTGACGGCCAACCTGTTGGAGATGATCGATGTTTTGGGACTTGAGGAATGATAATATCTGTGCCAATGTTCGACCACTGAATCCGCAACCTACAAGGCTAGCTCAAACCGAGGTAGATAGAAAAGGGAGAGAAGACAAAATTGGAGTTGTTGGCCTCGTTTATGGTGGAGCACTTGGCGAGTTGCAGACATGAATCGGTTTGTACACTCATCAGTAGCCTGAACTCCATTTGGAACCTCAGCTGATAAGAGTTCTTGAAGTTAAGAAGGCTGAACACTAAAGACATGGAAGAACAATGAAGGGCCCTTCCAACGAAGCCTTACCTGTTGACCTCTGAAACTACTCGCCGCCGAGCAAGATGCCTGGACCCCCCTTTTTTCCTCCCTTTCTTTCTTTGAGGCTCGGTTCGTTCTTTCGTTTTTTATCATCTTTTTTTATTCGTTTTTTATTTTCTGTTTTTTTCACGCTTCACCTGGAGATAAGAGAGAAAGATGAGCAGCATTGGGGTGAGTCAGTGTAGACAGAGGTTAAAGGGTATTTTAGGAATGAAGGTGGGAAAGGTATTTTCGGAATTTTTGATAAATATATTAGTCACATGACTGAAAGTTAACGGATGTTACGGTAAAATCAGACTTAATTAATTGTCAGAAACAATAGGGATAGCATTAGTCAATTTTAAAACAATAAGGATACACTTAGTCAATTATCTAAACCATAAGAATAGTTTAAGAAATTTAGCCTTCTTATAAATGTTGGCTTGGTCCAACTTACCCCCAATAAATTTGTTATCAAGTGTTGCATCGTCTAATATTTGCATTTTTATTTAAGCAAGTTAAATAGTTGAACCATTCAGCCGAGGACCTAGTGACCAAACAGTTTCATAAAACAGTATTATTTGGGAGTGTTTGCCACCAAATATGATTTTACTCATGTAGCTGATGTTTTGTTTTGAAAAACAAAATCATATATACATGTCAGCAGAAAACCCCTTTAATATTTGAAAGCTCCCAATTTAATTAACTTATTAACAAATAACAACTATTATTTGAAGTAAACCCAAGAATTGCTTCAAGCGCAACTTAGGGACTCATCTCCTAGGTGGGTAAATAACATTCCCACCTAGCGGGAAAGTTGTCAATGTTTGAATGGGACAAAAATGATCCTTTTAATAATAGATTTGTATAATTAAAATGGTTATTGCCTTATTTACATGAGAAATAAAAGAACATGGGTAAATGCACTTACCCGGATACACAGGTAACTGCATTTACCTACATAAGAAACTAACCAAAAAGCGAACGTAAGAGTTAATTCATCAACAGCTAGTTCAACTCATCAACGTGGCCTTGATCCAAATTACTTGAGATTGACTATACAAATCATGTTCCACCATTATTATTAGGGATATCAATTGGATCGGATTTGGACCATGTCCAATTCAATCCAATGAATATTTTAGACCAATTTGGAGCAATCCAATTCAATGTGACCGTTCAATCTGTCCAATTTAGTTTTAATTTAGATTGGCTGCAACTCAAATCTGGTCTATTGACACCTGTATTCGTATCTTCTATAATCTAAATGGACTAGATATTGGTTCAATCCGACCCAATCCAATATAAATCTATTAAGGATCGATGGACGACAAAACTGGCACCTTGGGCTAAGATTATTTTTAGTGATTATCCTTTTTTCTTTTTTGAAAACATGATTATACTTTCAATTAACAGAAAAAAAAAACCCAATTTTTTTAACAATTATCCCGTTAATCTGAGCAATGAATTCGTAAATCGTTTCCCCTTGAATTAATATAGATAGTAATCAAAACAAAGTGGAACACATACCGGTAATTAAATAAACTTAAATGAATAAAAAACAAGGCAAAATACAAAAATGAACTCGCAACTCCAGAGCTAACTCAAAATTCATTCCTCAAACTCACAATTGCAGAGAAGCAAACGCCGGTTGTCACAGAATTATTTGAAGAAAAATGAAGGAAGTATTGAACAAGAGGGAATTGGTAATAAGAATTAGCCTCCGCCGGATCCGTACTTCTTCCCGAATACGATCATCTGTAACTTGTCATACCCAGCAAGCACTCCGGCACCAGCCACCGCACGTAGGATATTTGCGCCGGCACCTTTGAACAATGACTTCATCCCTTCATTCTTCACGATCTGTCTGAATGCATCCATGGAGCTCTTGTACTTAACGGCTTCCCCGGAAGTCATCATCATCCTTCTACGGACTGTGTCGATTGGATAGGATGCAAGCCCGGCTCCATTCGTGATCAACCAACCCAGTGCAAAGCTCGCGAAAAAACTATCCTGAAATCATCGAACAGATAACAACAGTGAGATGTAGTAAAATCGATCTGATATCAACTGTACCCTGCATTTTGCATCTGTTTCATCCGTTCACTAACCTGCAGCTTTCCAACCAGAACCACAGGCTTCAGAGAGTCATACATTCCGAAGTAGAGACCCCGGTAGACGATGATCCCAATGCAGGAGATGTTGAACCCACGGTAGAGCCCAGCTATGCCATCAGATTTCAGAGTTTTCGTATACACATCAACCAAACCATTGAATTGTCTCTCGCCTCCTCCCTTCTTTGCTGCTTTCGCGTCGTTCGCCAGACGAGTTCGGGCGTAGTCTAGCGAGTAAACAAATAATAGAGAAGAAGCACCAGCCGCACCTCCTGATGCTAAGTTGCCTGCAAACCATTTCCAGTAGCCATCTCTATCCTTCTTGAAGTTAAACATGCGCTTGAAATAATCCTTGAATGCGAAGTTTAAGGCCTGGTTCATATACACACAAATTTGTTACAGACGACAGGAGACATGAACAAACAGGTAACAAGCGTAGCTGTCTGAATATTACAATTTTTCCAACATAAGTTGGGTTTAAACCTATTTAGTGGATCGATTGAAACAGGGAAAAGAATAGATAAAACAGATCGCAAACCTGAGTAGGGAAGTAACGGATGACGTTTGCAGTGTTGCCTCTCCACAGTGAGGCGAATCCCTCATCCTTGATCGTTCGAGCAAAGCAATCACCAATTCCCTTGTAGGGCTCAGAGAGTCTACCAGCCTTGATCATTTCGTCCTGGTTCTGGATCAAAAGCTTCACACGCTCAATGGGAGCTGCAGCGGTTTTGGATACAGCAGCAGAAACTCCACCCATCAGGAAGTCGACGATGAAAGCCCCAGAGCCTTTCTCCGAAGGAGCTTCGACAAGAAAAGGTGACAAGGAAGAGGGCACAGAGATACAACGGCTCCCTCCATACGCCTGCATAGAAGGATTGTTCGGTCCCCCGTGTCTGTAACTTCCAAAAGTGAAACGTCTCTCACAACCGGAAGGCTTGTAAAGGCTACTACCATTCCGAGCCTGCACATCTTGGGAATAACAGAATCTAAGTCGGAATTGACTTCCGACTTTCTGAACAACAGATGGTCGACGAGGCCGATCTGCCATGCTTGCAAAGCCTACATTCAATATGGATAATTGTGATCAGCATAATAGAAGGGCAGAAAGAAACAGATTAATTTCCATCGACGATTTGATAAAGATTCAGGAAGATTTAATTCCAATTAATTAAAGATTCAGGGGATTTGAGACACCACTGTTAGTACCATTCTTTGAGCTAGATCGGATTCAAACTAAAAATCAATGACCGTCTGTTGATAATTAGAAATTCCATCCCAAAATCAGCATATGAGAATAAAATTAAAGGATTTTAATTCTGGAAACTATTAAGAGATTGGAAAAGCCGTAGAGAACGAGAAATGAACAAGCATTGAAGCGCAAATGAATTCTAGTAATTAGAAGAAAAGGAAAAGACTGAGAACAGTCGGAAGAAAAAACAAGCCATCAAAATTGTTTTAACCTTATTTTACCTCGACAGAAGTTTGCAGCAGGAGAATGTTCTCTCCCGGAACAAGAGATCGACGTACGGATTCACCAATCAGTGGAAGTAGTTCTGGTAAGGAAAGAAGAGAAAGAACGAGACAAAAACAAATTGACACCAACTATTAATATTACCATCGAAAATAAGATTTGGAACGGAAGTCATCTGTAACGGAAAGAACGATATTTCGGCACGAGAAGTGCAAATTCGTACGCACGTTCGTTTTTCGCCCAGAGATCCGAAGATATCGGGGGCTCAGTCGTCGCTGTTTTCCTTAACGTATGACGCGGGGTGGCAAAGCCATAGGAATGGGATCGGAATTAGAAGAGAAAGAACTGCAACTTCAGAGTTTTCAGTCGTCGTTGGTTTTTAGTTGGAATTAGATTCAAAATCCATAGGAATCAGAATCAGAAAGGTATATTCTTCCCATGTTCCGGCTGTGGGAATGGAATCGGAATCAGCTCTATTAATAGCCTGTTATGGATTTTCTCTTAACGGGCGAATGTCGTTCTACCAATTTATGAGATTGAATTCCAATTCCCCAGCCAAACAGTTGAAATCGAAATAGATCATTTCCATTCCGATTAATCAGACCCCTAAAACAAACGGACTCAAGGTGTTCTTCACCAAAAACTTGATCAATGTCGCAGCCGGTGGATTTCTTCCAATAGATAAATCATGTTTGTTTCATGAATTAAAGCCCAGAAACAGCCGAATCAACCGAACAACAATTAGAAATAGTAAGAGGCAAGCGGAAGAGGGAAGAAATTAAAGCGGAGGAACGGAGAGATTGGAAGTGATTGAAATGTGTTTGTGCTCCTTCTTCGGCATCCTTTTGTGATTTAAGGCCGACTTAAGTGCAACTCGGGTGGCTCAACCTGAATCAGACGCAACCTGTGGTTCGATGGTTTATCCATTCGGATTAGTGGATCGCTGACCAAATTAATGGTTTTTGGCCAAAGACAATTTTAGGGTGAAACAGAATCAGTTAACTGACTGATTTCTGGTTTTCTCGGTCTGGTCCAATCTTAAAAACCATGATACAATTTACACATATTGATTGTTATATGAAATGTTATTTTATTACACATATTGTATTATATAATCTATAAAATTAAAAGACAGAAAAACAAAGTAAACAACACATGCAGCACGATCCAATCCCAACTTAGGGTTTTACTTACTGTTGGGCTAGGCCTAGGGCTAGGGCCCAAAGTCTTGGAGTTGGGCCTAGTTTGAGCCTAGGGCTAAGACCAACCCAATTCACTGGAGTTGCATCCCTAGTCATAGAGATCAATTAGGTAGTACATCCGCCTTGACCCGATCCTATTGGATTGAGATCGGATAAGGTTAAGTGGACCAGGGGCTACATCAGCCAGATTCAGGTTGAAGCTAACCCACACTCAACCCTATCTCTCAGATGGCATCACTAGACTTAACGACTTATATAGCTTTTCTTTTAGTGCACAAACAATTACATCATATATAATACTCACTGATAATAATAGTTTAACTCAGCTTCAGCTTCAGATATTAAGCAATTCATTCAACGGAAAGCAGAGCAATACGTTATTCAGTTCAGCGATTTCAAAATTTATCAAATGACGCAAGTAGGGATGCAAACGGATGGGATTGGATTCGAATCAGGGTATATTCGAATCCAATCTGACACTATTCATATTGAATCCAATCCGATCAAATTTGAATCCTATCGGTTAGTTAGATTTTTAGATATGGTCTGATCCGATTTATTTTTTTTTTTAAATAATAAGTTATTAAATAAAAATAAAATATACTAATTTAAGTAAAAACAAAAATCCATAACCAAGTAAAAACAAAAATCCACCCCTATTCTCAAGCCTCAAAAAAAAAACAATAAACAAACCAAGTAGCTTCTCTAGCCATATCACACCTTCCAAAATCCATAACCATTTGAGAACCTACCTTGGCAAAAGTCGTAGGGGGCATTCTACTACAACGTGATTTTGTTTTTCTTGTTGTCGGCTCCAAAAACAAGTCAAAACCATCTTTTTTGAAAATAGATTATTTCTTAAAGTAAAAACACAAAAAACATATTCTTGATTATGTATGTATTTTTTGTTTTCAAGACTGAAACTAAAAACATGTTCTGGAATCTGGTTACTCAACATCATATTCCTCAAACCATATAATATCTATATTAAAAAAATTGTTTTGTTTTAATTAAAAACTAATATTTTTGTTGGCTTTAAAAAATGTATTGTTTTTTGAAACAAAATCATCTTGTTTTTTCTTTGAAAACAAATAACAGAGTTCAAGAACATGTTTTTGTTTTTGGGTAAAATATAAAAACCTCCTCTAAAATTTCTGACAATTATAGAAACCTCCCTTTTAGTTTCATTTTAACAAGCACCTCCCCTGAAGTTTTAAAAAAACTGACAAAGACCTCCCTCCCATCATTGACCCAAATGAAAAACATATAAAAATACGAAATTACCCCTGTTTTTATCATGAGGGCGTCATTCATAATATATTGAAATGTCAAAAATACCTTCATTCGATTAACAATACTTTCACGATTTTACGAGTGTTCTTGAGCGGCAAAGGTCCTTACAAGTGTGTATGTGAAATAGTTGAGTACTTGATTCAAAAAATAAAATCTTGGTTAGATCTGACACGAATCAATTTAATGATTGGTTCAAGAATTAATAGTGGTTCAATATATATTTCTCTGAAACCTCCCCAGCTTCAGCCACCATAGAACTAATAAAAAGTACACAGACAGCTACAAATGCAGTGAACATGGTCCTGATCCTCTTCTTCTTGCTCTAATCCTCCTGCAACTCCACCACCGTCGTTGGCTGGGTATACGCGTAGTCCATCGTCTCCACCACCACCAAATCCTTTGAACCCTGTTGTTGTTGATGTGGTTTTGGTTGGAGTTGCTTCCGCCCCTTCCACCTCCACTGCCCAGGACGATGACATTCCGATGGAAGTTGCGGTGGCACGCTAGTTGCCAATGAAGAACAGTTGCCGGAATACAAAAAACATTCTCCGGTGAATGAAATATTCTGAGCAATGGCGCCACAATGTTGTGGTCTTTTTCTCTGAAAAAAGACTTGTAAAAAGTGTTGTTAATGGAATAGGCATTTTTGACATTTTATTATATTGTGAATTACGTTTTGACGATTTTCCTCCGTATCGGTGACAAAAGGGAAGAGGTAAAAATAAAGATGAAGTTTTTATGATTGTCAGAAATTTTAGGGGAGATTTTTATATTTTACCTCTTAGATGATCTGGCGATTTCAAACAAACAAACAAACAAAAATATTGATATTATAGAATGCCCCCCAAGTTGCCAGAATTTTGGCATTAGTACAAACGCTTTTTTGGGCATTGTTACAAAGCCCGTTATAAGCTGATTTCAGTATTTTACCAACAAAACGCCTTTTTTTTCCTTCATGAATCCAAATCCAGTCGTCTACCCCAATCAAATACAGACACAGACAACCCTTTAGAATAGCTTACAATTACCGATTATCAACAAGCTGCCTCAACAAAATCAGCATTCCATCTTTTTAGACTTGAGAGGTTTGCAACATATTTGAATGTATTCATCATAGTTTTCAAAATTGGATCGGATTGGACAGTCAGATGGGAAAAAAAAACTCCGTTTCACCTTAAAACCATTTTTTGGTCAAAACCATTAATTTAATCAGTGAATTGCTGGCCTAGGTGTTCAAACTGTCAACCGGATGGCAGTTTTTGGCCTTCTTTTATTTTGTCAAAATGAATCGTTTATTCAGACCAGACAGTTACACTGTTCAACCTAGGAACCGGTCCTTAAAATGGTTCCTTGTCTGATCCGATTTTAAAAACTTTGGTGGTCATCAGCCCAGGAACCAAGAAAGCATCCATAGACCACTTCTATGACCCGTATCTTCGAATCCTCAAATGCATCGCTTGTAAGTTGCAATAAAAACTATTTTGAAAACATTCATAAATTGGTTTGTTTTAAAATCATTATTGTCGTTACTCATACCTTATCTCAACTATATGGCAATGTTTTTAACCTGCCATTGATCCAGACGGTTCAACCGTCCGACCATCACCAGACTACATTTTCCGTTCCAGTTTCACTAAACCCGTCTTTTAATGAAAACCGTTGATTAAGTTAACAAACCGTTGATTCGGATGGTTGAACCATCAATCCAGATGACCCGGTTAGCAGGTGACGGTTAAGTAGAAAATTTTTGAAAATGTCGACCTTGTCCTAACCCTTTGCCCGACCCCAACCTCCTTTTATTTTCATTCTCTTTTTACTTTCTTTTTTCATTTTAGGGTTTTGTTGAAGAGAAACGAATGAGGAATTTCTTTCTTTCAGAAGAAGACAACAAAGATCCCACCATCTTTGAATGAGAGATTTAGCACCGGCAACTACAACGGTTACCTCCGGCGACTTGCAATCAGATCTGGAGTTTTGGAGGGTTTTGCTGAGAAGAAACGGAAGAGGAGTTTCTGTCTATCAGAAAAAGAGAACCCCACCATCGTTGAATGAGAGATTTAGTGTCAGAAACTACAGTGATTATCTCCGGCGACCTGCAATTGGATCCGAAGTTTTGCATGATTTACATTCAATTTTTAGCCATTTCGTCGTGCAAGTTTTAACTTTTAATTTTATTTTTTAATACTCAGAACTCTCATATTCTAATTCTCATCTGCTGCTATTTACATTCAAAGAATAGCCTTTTATTCTAATCTATGTTTTTTTCCAAATTTTTTGTTATCCCCTTATTGGTTTAATCATTTAACTGCTGCAAACCTACAAGTCGGCAATCCTTTTGGCTTTGGATGATTGGAGCTTCAAGTTTGAAGTTTGAAAAGGGAAAACTTTTACTTTTAAGAAATTCTGTTCTCTCTTATTTTCTCATCTGAAATTCTGTTATGGTTTTTTGAGAATGATATTCCTGAATTGGTTGCATATTCTGAAAATGTCGTTTTTCAAGGATGATTGTTGATAATTTTCTGTATTTTTTTTTGCTTTTCTCATGCATTTTTTGGCTATTTCTATATACTATTTTTGTAAATCTTAGGCATGTTTTTGTCATTCCAATTGGTTTTTCTTTTGCATTTAGACACATATATACTATTTTCTCTTTTTTAATATTTTTAAGTATAATGTAACGACCTAAACTGTTCAACCTGGATGGTCAAACTGGTGGCCCGTGACCCGGAGGTAAAAACGGTTCGGCCTCTGGGTTGATTTTTAAAATATTGCTATATGGAGCTGGTTACATGAATCTTGTTTTGCTAATCAAATTTATTAAAAACCATATACACTGTTATATTATTAGCTCTTAAATTATTTCTTACTACTATCTATGTCTTTTTTGTTTGTTTGTTTCCCCTAATCCTTCTAACCCCTTTAACTTGTAACAAATTACCCCTTCCAACAGATGTAGTTGATGGTCTTCTATGCACATGACCAGACCATTTTAGTCTACTTCTCTCATTTTATCATCTATCAGAGTTATTCTTAGGCTCTTAAAGATGACTTAAAATTTTAAAAATTAAGTCATTAAAAGGCTTGAACTTATAAATTAGTTACCAAAAAATAATTAATATTCCAAATACACAAGAAAATTGCAAAATTAACTTTTGAAGCCTACAACCTTACCTCCTCAAGACCACCAATTACCCTTCTCAACATTTAAAACATTGCCAAGGTTCAAAGTATAAGCTTGGAATGGATATGCACCCTGATATTCTTTAGATATGTATGGATACAACGTAAAGATATGGACACACTTTCATACATTAGAGAAACTTCCATAAACTTTACAGACAGGGTTTAAAATGTCAATGTCAAATGGAGGACAAGTCAAAAATGTTAGATGGAAATATTGTGGAGAATGTGGAAACATGTTATGATATTGTGTGAAGTATGAAAAGAGTATTGATGCACCCTTTTAGTTTTTTGTTAATTTAATTCTAACTTATTATAAATTTTAACTAATAAAAACAATTAAATCACATGTTCATATCAACCATTTAATATTTATTAGGAAAAATATTTTATATATGCATATCCTTTTACTTTAGCTTCCATATTCCCCTTGGCTGGCTTCCATTAGGGGTGAGCATGGGTCAATTAAGTTTAGTTTCATGGCAGAACCTGGAACCTACCTTTTATGGGGTCAATTTCAGGTTTATGGAATCGTAATCTACCTTATGAAGGTTGGTTTTGGCCTTTGGCGTTTCTAGGATTGGTTCCAAAGTAAACCTATGGAACCTATTCTTTCTTTACACTCCCTCTTTAATAATTTAAAACTTATATATCTTTATTTATTAAATTGAGTAATTTAATATGTAGATTATTATAATATATTAATATATGGTTGAAAATTTGTCATTATAATTTAAATTTTGTAAATATTATCTTTTATATTATTTATTATACACATACAAATACTAAAATGAAAACAAATGATCAAATCACTTAAGTAACTCTGGTTAAGTTAGACCATGGCTTTTAGAACCATGATTGCTTGGGCTTAAAATTTCACATCTTTAAAAATGTCTAACACATGACCACTTGCCTACAATGACCCAGCTAATTAAATTATTGAACCATTTGACATGGTTAGTGGGGTCATGTGTTAGACATTAATACTCTTTATTTCTATCCTAATTTTTATAATTAATGAAAATAATTCTCATTATTCACACTTTTTTATATGATGAATATATAATATTATAGAATGTACCCAAAATTATCTACAAATTTCTACATTTTCTAGAATTTTATGTATTTTATTATTTATTAGTAACATTATGTGTTGATCCATTTGACATAGATAGTTGAACCACTAACCCACCACTTGGATGGAAAAATCATTTTTTCTTTTTTGATTGATTTTAAATCATGTATTACATTTTTATCATCAATAAAAGTAATTCTTATTTCGACATTTATTTTTTACACATTGCAGTACCAAATGATGATAATGATAATAATCAGTAACCAAAGGACCTTACTGGTTCAACCATTAACCTATTTAACCAGGAAAATGGACTATGATTAAGGAGGCATTTGATTGCACTTTTTAGAGGTCTGAATTTCAAAATGTTGCTTTTCAGATCCACACACTCATTTGGTTTCTCCTCTTAAACATGATCTGAAAACTTTAGAGATTAGGCCGGCTCTTAGTGCGCTTAGATGCGTTTCAGAGCTGGGGCATAGTCAAAGTTACCCCTCCAATATTTGGGAAATGATGTGCGCTACCCCTATCTCCTCGCACGCTTAGATTCGTTTGGTCTCTCTCTCTCTCTCGCTCTCTCTCGATCTCTCCCCTATCTTCCTGTGTTGCAGCAACGGTTCTCTCTCTCTCTCCCATGTCTTCCCGCTACACCAGTGGTTCTCTCTCTCTCACTCCATTGAAAAAAAGGAATCAAACAAAACTAAAAATTAAATAATTATTATTAATAAAAAAATAATAATTATTAAATTTTAATCATATTAATATTTTTATTAGTGATTAATTATTTTTATTGTGTTATTTATAATTATTATTTATTTTTAGTAACTATTACCAATTATTTTTTATTTTGTTATTTTTATTTATGTTATTTCACTATTATTAATAATTAAGTAATTAATTATTTATTGATTATTTTAATTTTTTAATATTTTTTATTAGTTTATTAATTATTTTTATTAATTTTTTGTATAATTTTGATATTATTCTGAATTTGATAAATTATTTTATATGAAATAGTGCTAGTTGCATTCAAAATTGCAAAATAGTCTGTTTCAGGGGTAAAATAGTAAAACAAAGCAATTTTAGATGTTGCACAATTGATCCAACACAAACAGCATTATCTTTTTAGATCCTTTAAAAAGTAGAAAAGCATCTATGCCTCTTTTCAGATTTCAAACACTTTTAATATCTTTTTAACTTTTCAAATCTAAAATTTCATATTTATCAAACGTCACCTAAGACATTAATTCGTTTTTCATTGTATTTTAGCCATTTCTATCTTTACTAACGATAATTCTCATTTTTCAAACATTTTTTTGTTTAATATAAAGAATATATAATATGAATGCATGTTCAATTTTTTTTTTATAAAAAAAAAATCTATATTTTTATTTTTTATTATTTAATTTATGAGATAATAAAAATTACTTATTTACCAAGAGGAAATACAATTCCAATATATTGTTTGAACATTGGTTTTAAATATTATGGTCAAATCAATTATTTACATATATAGTATATACATTATTTATATAAAATATATATGTTATTTATTATTTATTTATAAATATGTTATTTATATTGCATTTTTGTAAACTTTTTATATGATGGAAACAGTTGAAAAAATTCTTATTTTTTTTGTTTTTTATTTCAACATTTATATGTTCTTTTTCTTTTAATAATTAAGTACTTTTTTAAAAAATTAAATCAGATCGTATTAGATTCAAATATTTGACATCTTGATCGGATTCAGATTCGAATCAATATTTATGAGATCTGGTCGAATCTTTGGATCAAATCTGATTTGAATATACCTTAATTCAAATCTGACCTTATCTGTTTGCATCCCTACCAAACCACTTGCCTACAATGACCTAGTTAATTAAATTATTGAACCATTTGACATGGTTAATCGGGTCATGTGTTAGACATTAATGCTCTTTATTTTTTACCCTAATTTTTATCCCATTTCTATCATTAATGAAAATAATTTTCATTAATCACACTTTTTTATATAATGAATATATAATATTATAGAATGTATCCAAAATTATCGACAAATTTCTATATTTTCTAGAATTTTATGTATTATATTATTTAATAATAACATCCATTTGACATGGATAGTTTAACCAATAGCTCATCACTTAGATGGAAAAACCATTTTGCTTTTTTGGTTGATTTTAAATCATGTATTCCATATTCATCATCGATAAAAATAATTATTATTTTCATATTTATTTTTTATTAATATGGTGAATATATAACAATATAATTGTTTCATCTTTTTTGTACTATTCTATTTAAAAAAATATATTTTTAATTATAGATCATGGGTTAACTTTGACCTGAAAGATTAAACCACTAACCCACCCCCTAGATAGGAAGATGGTTTAATTTCTCATCAGTTTTAAGTTGTATATTTAATGTTCATCATTAATAAAAATATGTCTATTTTATCATAATTATTTTTTAATATGACAAATATATAATAATAGAAATGTGTCCAATTTTTTCTATATTTATTTATATTTTTATATTTCTAAAATTGTATTATTTATTTATGACATCATGAAATTATCCATTTGACCTAAATGGTTGAAGTACTTACCCACGACCTAAATGGAAAATATGATTTCATTTTTAGGTTTATTTTAAAAATATAAAATTTCATTCTATTTATAATTATTGTATATGGATTTATTAGTGGAATTTAATGATGATAAACATAAGTATTTTTTATATTTCTAAATCTGTATTATTTATTTATGACATCATGAAATTATCCACTAGATCCAAATGGTTGAACTACTTACCCACCACCTACATGAAAAATATGATTTCATTTCTATGTTTATTTTAAAAATATAAAATTTCATTCTATTAATAATTATTGTGTATGGATTTATTAGTGGAATTTAATAATGATAAACAAAAGTATAAATGTTGGATTCAATGAAAGAGAATGTGGTTTATTTAATGATATAAATGTGAGACTTAATGAGAGGTAATTGAATGTACTTAATGGTATTCTTTTAATTACATTTTTTGTCCTTTCAAAAGAGATGAATTAAATTTAAGAGGAGAGATATTTTAGTAAAGAAAAATTCCAGAAGCTAATTCCTCGTTTATAAGTAGTATAGATTGAGGGGTTTATTTCAAAGAAAGTTTAGTTCCAAGGCCGGTTCATCAGGTTGGTTTGGGTAGGATAAACCTTTAGACCTTGGAACCGACCTCAATAAGGGTTGGTTCTAAGAATTTGGAACCGGACCCTACCTTGTGAGAGATCGAATAGGACCGGTTCAAGGCCGGTTCGAGGTCAACTCCATTTTATTCTAGATATAACCTAGCCATTTGCTCACCCCAAGCTTCCATAATGGCCAAGGAGATGTAAATGGGTTGAAAACAAATGGCCAAATTTTGGGGAATTTGAAGAAATTGTTCTAGTTTTCGAAGGATGAAAGCCAAGGGGCATGCGACCAGCCAAAGTTCACTTTTTTTTTTTGGTATTTAACATAACATTTTAAGGCCATGTTTGGGAGTGCTTAAAATAACTGCTTATTTGGGTTGGAACCACACCATTAAGCACTTATTGGTGTTCAGGAAATAAACCCGAAATAAGTGCTTATTTTAAAAATAAGGCTTATTTTTTAAGCCCAAATATTCAGCTTTTTTTAAGTGCTCATACAATAAGCACTCATTCAAAATTACTCCCCAAATTGTCCATTGTAAATTTTTAGAATATCAATTATATCCTTTTACAAAAGCAAATTTACAGTCACTTTTATTTTATGAAAAGTACTTTTACAAAAGTAAAGTATTTTTATGGTTTTACGAAAGCACTTTTAGAAAAGTACTTTTACATGAAAGTAATTTTATAAAAGTACTACAAAAGTACTTTTATGAAAGCACTTCTATAAAAGCACTTCTATGAATCTATCAAAGTACATTTATTTATTCACTTTGGATTGGATGTTTTGAAAATTTAAAAAAAAAAAGGATAAGAATCATCATTGCTTATTTATGTGCTTATTAGAAAAAAAAGACCATCAAACACTCAAAATGAAAAAAAAAATGTTTATTTTTTAAAATAAATAATTTGAAAAATTGAGTGCCAAATACAAATAAATGCTTATTTGAATAAACACTTATTTTTAATATAAATACTCCAAAACAAGGCCTAATTTTAGAAGGTAAGTGGTAACACGGGCACTCGAATCCGCATATCCGCTGGGAATACCAGCCAACGTACCAACTGGCCATCACTCACTTGGTAGCCAGAGTTGACCGGACATTCCACCTTGGCTTCCATATTTTTTGATCCTGGATCCTGGACCATTGGCAATTGCGCTACTTGAAATCTTGAATCACACAGTTCACTAATCTAACCGTGTTTGATTTGTAAAAAAAAAAAAAAAAGCAGGGAAACATGGTGCACAGTTTTACTTAAAAGAAAATGATAAGAAGGAATTCAACGTTTTGATCTCTATACATCATCTGAATCTCAATTAAAAGAATTTTTTTTCTCTTGTTTTTACAAGCCAAGTACAAGATATTTAACAGTCGAAAATTGAAGGAAACAGCAGAAGGGGATGGGGGGAAGTCCTAGAATTCACCACTATTATACCCTCGATCGCTTCATCGTTGTAAAGTGTTAAAAAGCAAAATCCCGTACATCACACGCAATATTAATTGGGTGAGTTCAATATCACCCGAATGGCCGTACACTACCTCATTTGAAGTATGGACCCCAGGAACGTCAAAAAACACGACGTGAATTTGAATGTTCAAACCACTGATCAATTATGAAAGTTACTCTGAGTGCTTCACCGGAACGGTAGTGAACACTACTACACTGGTGCTTCACCACCGCAGCTCGCTCGTTTAACACACCCCACCCCAAACGCAAGGCCCTTCCAAATGGGCTCTAGAACGCCAGAATTCAGAAGGATCAGAACACCTAAAATCGCATTTGAAGTAAAACGCCAAAATTCAAAACCTCTCAACAAAATATGGAAACCATGAAAGTTAAAATCCAATTATCCATAAAAATAAATAACAGGAGAAACCCAGGCATTACTCACTGTCACAAAATGATATTCAGTGATTAATTGTTGTTTTGCCAACTATTTTGCATTCCATAAAATTTTCCTCTAAAATGATAACGCAGAAAAGAAACGGAACCAATCGAATATAAAAACCAAAAAGAAGTCTTTTTTAACTCATAAACAATAACGCTAATTAACACTTTGTTCTTTTTCTTCCTTTCTGCTTCCTTGATATACACCAGGCAAATAGGTTTTGACTACAAAATATCACCCTGCATTAACAATACCAGGACTGACTTTGACTTTGCATCAACAAACTACACTACAAATGAATTGGAAAAAAAAAAAAAAACAAAAACCCGACTCCATACTGCATATATTTGGCTCTTGCTGAAGACGGCAAGATCCCTATTTTTCTTTCTTTCCTCCCCGCATATCATGGTATACAAATCAAATGACAAAACTATGCCCACCACATAACCCAGTCCATGATGATGTCTCCTTCGAAAACCTTTCACCCCTTTTATTCAACCAATGTAGAAAGCCAACCCCACCTCGGCACCTCTACGACCACACCCGAGACTGGACCAAACAGGACCCAAACACGATGACGACGAGACTTGACCCGACTCCGACATATACCCCGTCGCCCCGACCTGGACTTCACTCCATTGCACCACCATCTGAAACCCTGCAATTTTTCAAATCCATACACGTATCACTGACAAAAAATGAGAGAACCCCTACAAACACAATCCTTTCACCTATCAAATTATTCAAGAGCAATCTACATGTGGATCAAAAGCTATAAATGTCTTCAATTTGACTTTTCAAGCTTGGCACACGCCCACTACCATTATACCGGCAGGATAACATAACAAATTAACAATATAATGAATGGATAACAAGGATCTAGATTATCTATGCATGCAGAAAACCCAGGCTTACCTTCAACTGAAGTTGAATCCACCAGAAGGAACTGGGAGCTCATTCCCTCCAAAGCGGAACCCAGGTTGAGAAGCATCACCTGGGGGCAAAGTTTCATCCTCTTCCTCCATCCAATATGTCTCAAGAATCTTCACTGCCTTCTCATAGATCTCAGTGTTGTCATGGTTCTGCAGGTTCTCAATCTTCTCTAACCCCTCGGCATCATCAATTAATTGGGCATATAAATTTACTCCTCCAGTATTGCCCAAATTCTTCTCAGCTTCTCCTACCTTCAAGATGTTCTCAAGACCTTCTAAACAGACTGTGACAATCCTTGGGTCAGGGCACACAAGGAGATCGCACAACGGCTTTATACACCCTTGGCTCACCAAGTACCTGTCAAACAGAAACAATCAGATGTATGAATTTCCATATAACATATAAGGAAAAGGTTAGGAAGAAAATTTATTTAAGTTGTGTATGGGTACCCATAAAAAACATAATTTAATTCAACCATGGGTAACTCAAAAACATATAACCAGTAAAAAGATGATAAGAACTATACTTGATTTGATCATGGTTACCCCCAGATGTTGCATTAGAAATTGCCCATGCAGCTTCTTTCTTGATATCAAACTCAGCAGTTTGAAGCAGTTGGACAAGAGGACCGATGATGTTGGCCTCAATTACAGCCTAGGCAATTAAAATTCTCAGCCAACTTAAATATCATATTAGGAAATATAGACAATGCATAATTTAGAAATGAAGATGATTCCAGTGAAAACACACACAATGCAAGAGAAATATTATTTTGTACCTGTATCTGATCCTTGTTTCCAGCTGTTATGTTTGAGATAGTCCAGCAAGCTTCCTTCTTGATGCTCTTTTTATGGTTGTGGGTCAACAAGCTAAGAAGGCAAGGAAGTGCATTGTGGTTGATGATATACTGGAAAAGAACAATATCGACAATATTAGCTCAAAAAAGTAAGCACTGGAAGTCTTAAATATCAAAAAAGGCCAAAATGCATTAAAAGTAAATAGACAAGAAAAGTAGCAATACTAGCAACAAAGCAGTCAAATCTATTTCTTGTTTGCATGGCCAACCATTAGCAAGGAAGGTAGCAACAATCAAAAACAAATAGAAGACAAGTATACTTTAGTAGAGAAGTAGACGCTAAAAAATGTGACCAAAAAACAATATCAAATTATTTTGGAAGGAATGATATTTCAGAGATCGCTTGATCAATTTAGTACAAACCCAGGCACATTCTACAATAGCAGCAACAAAAAGCATCCTAGTTTTCTTTTGTGTGCATTGGGTGAAATTATGAATCCAAGTACCAATGTTAAAGATTGATATACATTCTTGCAGCAAAACAAAAGCATTGCATACATTTGACATAATGACAATTTTAAATCAAATACCCATCACATTTCAACTCTGCCTGTGTAAAGCTTGTCTTACACTGCCAGTCCCAAGCCTGGATAAAGGAGGGTTGTGTCAGGTTGGTAGCCAGTGTTTTGGCACTAAAACTTTTTGCCAAAATATCGTGAACATGGATCCTGATTTGTCTTTTCATGCTTGACATTAAACAAAACAGACTGGCAAAACACGAATCATGTAGAAAACCCCATATGGTTTGGGATAAGGCTTGGGTGACGAAGATGATGATGATGGTGATACTTTGACATTTCATAACATGTCAAAGAACAGTGTAACAGAAATGCAAATGTTGAGATGGATGAATGAGAAAACCAGAAACGATAGGATCAGAAATTAACTTATTCAAAGGAACACAGGAGCAGATAAAACAAGATAAAGTAAACCAGGATGGTTTGGGCATGTATAGAGAGAACACCAGCTACCACATTAAGAAGAAGTGATCTTTTACAGGTTTAAGGGCCTGGATGAGCTAAGCACAAGCATAAAGGAAATGGATTGTAGTGAGGAATTATTTAAGGGCCCACAGTTTAACAATGGGTATGGTACTTAACAGGACGCTAAAAAACAAAAATTAAAAGCTATGGAAGCATTTTTGTTATCATCCATGGCAATATAATAACACAATGACTAAAGTAAATTCAAAAACACCAGTGGAATAAAAAATGGGTGGAAACTGGAAAGAATCACATAGAATGTAATTTCAAACATAAATCATCACTTGCAGGTCAAAGATATGAGGAAAAAAACAAAACATTGACTTTCCGAACTATTCAACATTAAAATTCTCAAGCAATAGAAATATGGAACCATTATCATTCAGAGCAATAAAAAGGAACAATGGCTGAACTACCATCAGATAACATTTCAGTAAGAAGTGAATGGCACTTCGTATACCATTTTCTATCACAGCGAATATCAAAAGAAAGTTAACGAGCATGCATATAAAGTGGAGGCACAATAAAATCATACCTGAGTCTGGATATCATCTCCCGTGACAATATTTCCAACTGTTCTAAGGGCAGGAATGAGCACCGAAGGTGATGGGTGGCTGAAAACAATAAAGAATAAATCATACCTTCATGCTTGGAATTCATGTTTTACAAACTCCATTAAAAATAACAAACAATACTCACAGCAAGAGCTCAACAAGTCGAGGGCAGACACCCGCTTCAATAACAGCTTGAATTTTATCATTTGTACCATCAGACAGATATGATAGTGCCCAACAAGCATCTGTAAGAACTTCCTCATCATTTGAATGAATAAGGCGTTCCAAAGCTGGAAGTGCAGGTTTAGTCTGCAACATGAATTTCAAGTTTCAGGCTATAAAAAAGCAACCAGCATAATATAGCTTGAAGCAACATAAGCAGGAATTTCAAAAACCCCACCTGCTCAAAAGGAGGCTGTGGCTTGCCCCTGCAGAAATTTGATAGAGTCCAAGTGGCATTTCTCAGCATAGAGAGTTTAGCATGCTCATTCAACTGTGCTAGTAAAGGAATCAAGGCTCCATGGCCTAGAACAAGGTCCCTGCATCTGGGAGAGTCACCTGCAACGTTTCCCAATGCCCACACAGCCTACAGATTTTAAGAGGTAACCATCATAATTAAGATTCTTTATAAGCTTAAATGAACTGACGGCTTAATTTACAATGGCAGAGAGAGCCCGCCCACTGCATAAAAGAAAGATATCAATTGAAAACAACAAAACAACCCCAAAAGCTAATCGAGTTGATGCTCTATACATACTTGTTCCCGAACATCATCACTCGGGGATCCCAGAAGTTTCACAAAAATTGGGACGGCCCCGTGATCAATTACAACCTTGGTATTCTCCGACGTTCCCGAAGCAATGTTCGTGAGAGCCCAAGCTGCTTCGAACTGTAAGTTCAACAAGACTTGATTAAAATTAAGGTGTCAAGGAGAGATGCATAAGACAGAGGTTAGAAAACAGAAATGGGAGATTGAGTTGTATCCCTTCGAACCTGGAGCTGCGGGAAGTCCTCCCTCAGAAGGAACTCAACAAAACGAGGAACAACACCAGATTGAATGACTTCCTCGATCGGAGGGCTGCGCTCTGTCGAAAATATGACATTCAATTGTTGTCCATCCAAGAAAAAAATTAAAGGAAAAGGAAGAATAGGTAAAAAAAGTATCAAAATCCAGTAAATACCTATTGAAAGTAATTTCCGAAACTGCGTGGTTGCCTCAAGCTGCAATCCACTATCATCAGACCAAACCCCAGCAACCATAGACGGAAGATTCTCTAACTGCAATCAGACGAATGCGCACAGCGAATATTAAAAGTGCCGGACACAAAAATTTAAAATTTAGGGCGTCTGCGTCGCTCTGTAATTACATCGATTACTACACCAGCTGTTCAAAAACTGAAACCAAAGCCTAAGTAAACGACCGACCCACGTAGATCGAAACCCTATCCTAGTCCTAGATCAAAAAGAGAACCCTAGGACTCCACATCCATAGATCCACGAAAATCTAGTGGTGGATCCGACCAAAGCCTAAATTGAATTAGAAATGACTAAGCAAACCTTCTTCTCGACGGCAGAAGCGTGAATCGCAGTGGGGAATTGTTGTGCTTGCATGCCCTCCCGTCTCTTCTTCTGCAAACTTTCCTCTCTTCTGTTCTTTCGGATCTCAACCATATTGTCTTCTCGCCTTCTTCTACCTTCTTCGGCATCGACGGCGACCTTATATCGGTTCCGACGAACCTCAGTTCTGGCGCTTGGTCTCAGAGACATGGCTGCACCCTAGAGGAAAAGCAACAAAAAAAGAGACAAATCTAAGGATCGAGACAAACCAGGCAAGAGGAAAACAGAAAGAGAATAGAAAGAAAAACAGTACCTAATCGAGAGACAAAGAAAGAGCGGGGCGGGATTGAGGGATAGAGAAAGAGAGAGAAGTGAGAAGAGGAAGAAGAGAACAAGAAACACCGGCACGGCGGAGGGTTTGGGTTTTTTATTTTGTTTTCGAAGGATAGTCGATAGAAAGGAGAGGTCTTTTATAGTGGTTTTTAACCAATATCCGAAAGCAAAATAGGCTCCACCTGGAGATTATTCACACCGATGCCACTGATTTTGAATTTGAAGATGCATATAAGGCAATTGGCAACTGCAACTCTGCAACTCAAGCACTAATAAGCGGCTAAGAATTCAGATGGGTTTCCCACTGAGCCCGCCCCACTTGCTCTTCCAACCGTTTATCACGAAGAGATATTCCCAATGCACGGTTGGCTGGGCATGTTGGGCGTCTGTGGGGAGCCCATGGAAATTTAGCGGCTAGCCTTTTTTCCTTTCATTAATTTATTAATTTATCAATTATTTTATTCATAGAGGATAGATAGATCATGTGTTCAGCCTTCTGGAGCCGTTAGATGTCTCGTATTCCCAGAGCACGGTCTATCATCCGTACCTCTACTGTTCTGATTGTCGCATCAACCATCAAACACGCTGGATCAGAAGTCACCGATGATTGGATGTGAACGTGATCGGACGGTGAGCATTTGTTACTTTCTTCCTTTTCCGAATTGATAGATAGGCACCACATAATACAATCAGCGACAGCGTAGTCCAGAAGTTCCAAATTTGGAGTATTAACAGCTAACTTCGTTATAATTTTTGCACTTGTAAATTTTTGAATTCACTCGCCTACTGTCGTGCTAAATGACGATGATACCCTTATCGGTTAGGAAATTGCTTGCCATACGACGAGTGACGACGTCTCTTTTTTTCTGAGGCTAACTCTAGTGACACACTACATAATTGGAGATCACATTGGCGCCCCACGGCCCTCACACAGCACATCCCAACCGTCTATTGGGAACATCCGAAGATGTCCTCAATGAACGCTGAGATGTGCCTGTGGGGCGTGCATTGTGGCCTTGTGGGGTACAACTTTGAACCCATATAATTGTTATCTGGCATTTCTAACTTGCCACGTGTTGACCGTGGTTATCTTCTAATCCGGCAATAGGACCAACTTGGGTGGCTCCAACTTAAACCGATTAGACCCAATTTGAAGTTTTGTACCTGTTGGACTAGGGTTTTTGTATTTTGATTAGGCAACTTTATTTGTAGTGGTGCAATATCGAGTGCAATTCCAGCTTAATCGAAGTAAAGGTGAACTCCCCTACGGGTTGGATTAACTTGCCAAAATATATGGAGTTTAGGCTAACTCCCCTTTTCGGTTTGGAAAGTATCTAAAGCCAATTAAATAAATTATGATTTGAGAAATTCTCAAACCAAAACCAGATCAAACCATAATAATATGGTTTCATCCGATTTATTGGGTTTAACCCAATTAGAAATCTCAAATAGCATGCATATCTACATAAATAAACATATACAATTAAAATATTAAATTGAAATTTATTATTATTATATAAATTATATTCACACTTTCTCAAATATAAAACAGCTTCTTAGTCATCAAATTACAAGCTAGATATTAAAACAAACAACAAAAATGTATGAAATGATAAATGAACATATACATACATAAATATATTTAACATATGTATTGTATATATTATATGCTTTAATAACTATATTATTAATAATTAAATTTAATATATTTTATGGTTTAGTCTATTTTCTAAAATTTAAAAAAACAAACCAAACTCTTAATCATGGGTTGGTTAGAGTGGTTTTGCGGTCTAAACCATATAATGAACGAGTCCGAATATTCTTCTCACTATAACTCTATTCACATTTATCGCAGCCATATATGGAGAACATCTCATCCTCTACATAGTATTATACAGGGGGAGATATTCCCAATTCATGAGGAATAGTGTATTGTGGATAGACATGAGCAGAGCTCTCTTGGGCAGGAGATCCGAACCCATAATGAACACCCCAACCCCTTATGTATCAGCATCAACTCCCATATAAGATATAACACAATCCAATCGTTCTTTCTATCTACAATATGTCTGGGTTCACTAAGCCCTGTTTTGGTTCCATTCTCATTTTATAAATAAACGTTTTATACAGAATTTGCCTTAATAAAAGGAGAAAGTAAATAATGTTATGCACATGACTCGTGCACATTTTTTATAACACCTAAGGCACCATTAAGTGTCACATAAGCCAACAAGGAAAAACATTTTATAATTGCAGAAACATAATTCTAAAAATTTTTCTCCAAAAATGATTTCATATGATCCAAGACAACCGTTTTACTAATAGATATATAAACCAAACAAAAATGGAGACTCAATTTCAGGAAATGCTTAAGACCACGGTCTTTAAAACCGACTCGGTGACTGAATTGGTTAGGGGCTCGGTTACTGTGTCGAACGGTCTGATCGTTCAAACTGAACGTTTGACCCGTTCTGACAAAAAATTAAAAAAATGGTCAAAATCGTTCAAACGATTAACCGCCCAATTCAACAGTTCATTGACCAAAATCAACAGTTTTGTGGGAAAATCCGAGTTTTTGAAAAAACGGAACTGGTCACCTGACCGGTTCCCAATTTTTCCAATTTAACCGTCCAGTCCGATCCGATTTTAAAAACCATACTTAAGACCTAAAACCCAGTTTGAAAGGAGTATAAATATAAAAATTAACAGCACAAATATATACAAAATACAAAGTTTTGTACTCTACATATTTATTTGTACTTCTTCCAAACTGAGCATAACAAAAAATAATGATAATAATTTATCCACGTATATATATAAATATAATTAATATCGTACGACTATACGTATTGTTTATAACGATATCGTACGACTGTACGTATTTTCTTCTGTGTCCAGTTTCAATTTAATGGACCGTAATACAATACCCGACCCCATTTAGTCCCAACAGAACCCCTATTGCCCAGCTTCAATAATATCGGCTTTAGTTCCCGTTGGGCTTGGGCTCGATAATTTAGGACTTAGACTATGACTTTTAAGTTGGACTGGTATACGCGGTATAAATTTTAGAATTGGGCTTGAATGTTTTTAACCAATCCAACCAACCAACCAAATTGCCTCCTTATTCCATCGTATTCAGCCGCTTGGGATATTGGATATTTGGAAGTAGTTTTATTGTACTCCGGATCTAGTGCGTTTTGATTCGAAGGGATTTTCTCTTCGAGTCCATTAAAGTTTTGACACATAATTCAATAGTCCATTCACCATTACTTGCGAGATTATATCTCCGCCTCACAACGTTCCAGAGCACATCCTTCTCATGTATCGAGAACATTTTCCAATGATGACGCAGTTCTAATATTATTATCCGGAAATGTTTCCAATACTTGTAATATCGTGGGATGTTGTGGGGTGGCCCATTGTGAGGCGAAGATGTGAATTCATTACTTACAATTGACCGAAATTTTACAAGTGACAAAAATAATATTAAATAAAAAAAATTGATAAATTTTTAAAGCTAACACCAACAGAAATTTCCAAAGCCCTTACGTTCTAAGATTCTAACCTTTCTCCCCCAATCGCACCATTAACAACAACAAGCCTTAGTCAACGGTGTTCAAACCACAATAGAATGACAACTGTGGATTTTAACGGAAACAATAACAGTGTTAACAGAAAGTTTCAAACATCAAGAGTATTTAGAGGAAAGTTGATATTTATGTATAGGGTTTTTCATCTTTCCTTCTTGAATGCCAATGACAAAATCTGATAGTGTGCGATCTGGATGCTCCTAGCTGTAGGGCAGTTCAGACGCCTGTCGCCAAGTAGGTCGCTCAAATTGCAAAAAAAATGAGGAACTAGAGAACTCAGGGTGGTTAACCCGACGGGGTCACTCCGATACTTAAGTCACTAATAGTAATATAAGAGCTGAGAGTTTGAGAAATAGGAGAGTTAGAATGCACTTAATCGCGTGTACCTAGGTCCCGGGGGGTTGATGCCCATATATAATTGAGTTGTCGTGGGTCTCACAAAACAACTTTGGAATCGTTGGCCCATGTAAATGGGATCCGTTCCACTTTAGAAGGAAAGTAACATACCGGTCAATGAAGTCTATTGTTACCGTTTGATACGGGCAGGGAGAGGATAAGGCTGGCCGTTACGTGGTGTGATCCTGGGAGATTCGGAGTCCGCTGAGAAGCTTCTAGAGTCAATCACGTGTCACTTCGAAACTCGGGTGCCGAAGTGGCTTTGGTGCTGGTGCCGAGGTGCCCTAACACCCAAGCTCCTAAATAGCTAACAAGGCTCCCCTTGCTGAGTTGTCATCCTACTGGCAGGTCATGCCCGCATGTCCCTTACTTACTAGGTCGGGCCAAATCACCCCTCATCAATTGCCCCCCACTCCTTGTGCCAGGGGTCCTAACAGAACGCGGGGAGTTCATGACGAGCCTAGGTGGATTTGGCACAATGTCTAGGTGGTAGGGAGGGCGGACCTTCGGTTGGACCTGTATGACTGCTTGGCTCGACCAAGAAATGACCTATATTGCGTATCAGGTACACGTGGATGTCACACCGATTATAAAGTCCGTGGAAGTCAAAACACGCACTCAACTGATTTCGACCTCGGGTGGCATGTAGCCGATTTTCATAGGAGTTGTTGGATCATGCAGATCTTGGCCATTGATCCTCGGATATGGTGGCTATAAATAGGGGCCGAACGGCCCATTTTCCTCGCCTCAAACTGCGTAACTAAGTTCTTTGAGATCACATTCAAGTCTCCCAGCTCGGTGTTAACTATCCCTGTGTCTGAGGTTGTCCTGCTTTCTTCCGTCTTCTTTGGTGAGTTTGCCTTTCCTTGTTTCCAATTCCGTTGTCCAATTCCTTTAGCTTAGCATGCCTAGTTTTAGTTTAGATTGTCTTTTAGATGGGAGTGGCGAGTCCACTAGGGCCGAGGTAGGCACCTCGGCACAGAACGTGGAGTTTTGTCCTGTCGAGGTGGGTACCTCAGCGTAGGATGTGGACTCCAACCCATCCGAGGCGGACTCACCTCAGCAAGAGCACAAGGCTTCCAGCAGGTCGGCCTCCACTTCGCGTCGGGGTCGGTTGCCAAACAGCTTCGATCCGTCTTGAATGATAGCGGATAGGCTCTTATCCCAAGTAGCTCAATATAGGCTACCCAATAACCTTGTGTATAGTATTCCCTTGGGCAATTTTCCTTGGGATCACGACCATGACGAGATCATGGTCTTCGAGGAGCAGCTCATAGCTGGGCTGCATTTCCCACTTCATCCCTTTATAGTCGATATCGTCAAATTCTTTAACATCACCATAGACCAACTCCATCCCAACTCTATCCGTAACATTGTAGGTACCATCTCCCTTTTCTATGATTATAACCGACCCTTAGACCTCGACACCTTTTCCTCGATCTTTTTCATAAAGAAAAATTCAGCCTGCATTCTCCTCGAGCACAGCCGAAGCTATTATATGTCTTTTTGCCCCGGGTACAAATTGTTGCACGAGCTCCCAAACAAAGTCCCGACCTGAAAGATGCGTTATCTGTAACACTGAGGGGTGGCCATTTCCAACACACTGAAGGCCTGCCGTCCAGGGCCTCAGCATTAGATTGGACCAAAGACAAGGGAGGAAGTCTGATCTTGGTCGAAGCTCGGGCTAAAGTTTGAGAACTTCGTGACCGAAGAGAAGCTCGTACAAGCGGGGCTAAGTCCTCCTGGTAGGTCGTCATCACAAATGTTATACTTGTTTTCTTCATCTTGTTTTATTTCGATCTTGTAACTTACCCTGTTCGTCATCTTTTGCAGCTGCCATGGCTGACATCCCCACTGAAGAGCTCTTCGGGAGCATGCAGAAGGGGAAGAAGAAGAAAAGGGCCTCCAAGAAGGCTCGTCTCCATGAAGACACCACCACTTCCGACATCGGCACCACTGTCCTCGAGCATCCTCCGATTTCCTAGCAGACGCCAGTCGTCGACTTGGTTGAGGAGGACCAAGGTAAAGCTTCTCCGCCCCGCTTGCCCAAGGAGACCATGTCTTTTGAGCCTCAGCATGCTCAGGCGATCACCCCCTCGAGTGGTAACACCTCAACTCGAAACATCTTGGCTCTGAAGTTCGATATCCTCAAGAACAAGGATGCGGTTTTTGCTGAGGAGGTTGCTTGCTGGGCTGATTTACCGGTAGCTTAGCTCTAGGCCGGAGCGGCAACTCATTGCATGGTGGTACATACCTGACCTATGGACTATATTCTTCATAACTTTTTTTCTCCATACTTAGATTTTGTCTCTTCTCTTGCTAGGTGAACTCTACGATCCATGCCTAGGCCTACCAGTCCGAGGTGAACTTGAAGCAAGCTTTGGAGGTGGAAGAGTCCTCCTAAAATGGCCACTTCGAACTGAACCTAGCTCGCAGCAAAATCAACAAGCTGCAAAAGGGCGCGCGAGCTAAGAAGGAATTGCTGACTCTATTGATGGCAGAGAAGAAGGAGCTGGAGGAGCGAGAGGAGACTCTCAAAAGAGAGAATGAGAACCTCGAGGCACTGGTGAAGGAGCGAACTGATATTCTGCTCGTGGCAATAGAGGAGGCCAAGGTCAAGGCCGTCAAGGAGTACAAGTCTTCGGCGGAGCAGCGCGAGTTGTTGGTCGAGGTCGGGACAGCGGGCTACCGTAAGGGCTTTAAGCTTAGCAGATGGTTAACCCGACGTGAATTCCCCCATCTCGACCTTAGTGTCATCACGGTGTTGAAGATCACCAAGGAGATGGCCGCCGAGGTTACAAAAGACTCGGACTCCGAAGAGGAAAGCAGCAACGACCTCCTTGGTGATGAGGCGACAAAAGAGGGAGAAAGAGGTGGTGTCCTCAAGGATCGTATGGAGACCGATCGGCCTACCGATGCTTCTATTGGGGATGAGGAACCCCGAGTTGACTAATGTAACTTGCCTCTTTTCTTGGACCCCCCCTGTATATACTCAATGTCCAGAGCCTCGATTATATAGTTGTAATCTTCTTGTTATTGTTCTTCTCTTCTTCTTTTTGGGCTATGTACTCGAAGTGCCTCATTAATGAAATACAATAGTTCAAAAATTTCACACGTGCAAAATTTTTCTAAGTATAGATAACTCTCGAGTTGGTGAGCTAGACTCGAATAGGAATAATCCAACGTCGTTGTACGCGGGGGCGAACAAACACTTAGGGTATATGCCCGACCTGTCTGTTCCCGGGCTACTTTTGCCTTACCCATGCCAAAATGACTAGAGTTTTCGGTTAACCATGCCGAAGCGTCCAGGTCTAAGTAAGCCCATGTTGAAGAGGCGATTGGGTCTTAGGCTGCCTATGCCGAAGAGGCGACTAGGACTTCTCTGCCCATGCCGAAGAGGCAACTTGGTCTTATATAATGCCGAGGTCTTTTATCAGCTCGGCACCATAAACCCTTAGGCATCTGGGAGTGACACAGGGTCCTCTCTCCAGTTCGTCGTTCTTAGGATCAAATCGGTGAGTAGACTTAGTAATTTTTCAGTTGCATTGAAGTTTTACAAATAGTATTTCGTTAGGTTGTCAACGTTCCAAGCTCGGGGTACTTGTTTTCCTTCCATGGTCTCGAGCTCGTAGATCCCTTCTTTGAACACCCGTCCCACGTTGGGCTCAGGTACCATTACCTTACGGAGGACCAGGTCGTCAACTCGAAAAAGTCGCTTCTTGACCCGGGCGTTATAATGCTGAGCTACTCGACGTTGGTAAGATGTAGTTCGAATGTGGGCCAGGTCGTATACCTCTTCAACCAAGTCTAAGGTGGTCTAGAGCTCGTCGTTATTTGCCTCTTCATCGTACGCTTCAAGCCGCAACGTCGGTACTTCAATCTCTGCCGAAATTACGGCTTCCGTCCCATATGTGAGGTTGAAGGGTTTTTTGCTAGTCCCAGTCTTGATGGTAGTCTGTTAGGCCCAAAGGACATTGGGTAGCTCGTCCACCCACAACCCTTTAGCTCACGCAGGGCAAGCTTTTAATCCGTGGAGGATAGCCCTGTTCGTCACTTCGGCCTATACGTTTGCTTGCGGGTGTACTTTCAAAGTGAAATTTTGATGAATCCCCATCTCGACACACCAGTTCTGGAATTTGATATCGTCAAATTGCTTTCCGTTATCCGATATCAGCACTCTCGGCAGTCCGAAATGACACATAATGTTTTTCCAAAAGAAATTTTGCACGTCCCGGACTGTGATGCTTACCAACTGTTCAACCTACACCCACTTCATGAAGTAGTCTATTGCCACGACCAAGAACTTCCTTTGCCCAATTGCTAGTGGAAAATAGACGAAGGAGGTTGATTCCCCATAGCGCGAAGGGCCTTGGGCTAGTCAGGTACTTCAGGTCGGTTGCAGGCTGATGGAGGATATTGCCATTCCTCTGACATCTATCATATTTCTTGACAAGCTCGAGTGCGTCTGCCTTCATAGTGGGCCAATAGTAGCCCTGCCTTAATGCCTTTTGGGCAAGTGCTTTGCCCCCCAAGTGTTTTCCACATAACCTTTCATGGATGTCGCGAAGTATGAACTTGGCTTCTAAGGGTCGCAAGCGATGTAGGTAGGGGAGCGTGAAGGACCTCCTGTACAGTCGTTCGTCTATAAGGATGTACTGAGCTGATTGACGCTCTACCTTTCGAGCTACATTGCATTCTGCAGGTAGCATCCCGTGGAGAAAATAATCAACAAGTGGGTCGATTCAGCTCAGTTTCACTTGCAACACGGGAGCAACCTCTTTTGCTCTCCCGAGAATGCTGGGCCGAGGCAGGTCCTCCATGTACACAGTTCACATGGTGTTGTCACTGGTACTTGCTAGTTAGCCTTAATGTTCTCGGACCTTGGTATCTATTTGATGAAACAAGAGTGAAAGCCTGGTAGGGTTTCCCTGACTTTGGCTAAGTAGGCCACCATAGTTGAGTCACGAGCTTCGTAGTCACTATTGACTTGGAAAGCTACCAGCTCAGAATCGTTGCACACGATGAGGTGTTTTGTACCCATTTCCTTCACTAAGTTTAGCGTGGTAATTAGTGCCTCATACTCCGCCTCGTTGTTTGACGCTTTGAATCCGAACCAGAGAGCGTACTCCAACTTCACCTCGCTCAGGTCATACAGAATCAGTCCATTACCGTTTCCTCGCTGGTTGGACGAGCTGTCTACATGGAGGATCCAAGGCTCCTCATCCTAGGTCGGTACTACCCTGACCCGGACCGGTGCCGCGCTAGTTGACCCCTCTGACATGTTAGCGGGCTTAGTCGGTTCAGGGGCTGATGTGCTTAACGTGCATTCTTCTATGAAGTCTGCCAAGACTTGGGCTTTAATCACTGGACGTGGCTCGTACTAAATGTCGTATTTGCTTAGCTCAATGGACCACTTTGTTAACCTCCTTGATACCTTGGGCTTAAGTAAAATGTGCCTCAGAGGTCTATTAGTAACGATGACAATGGTATGGGCTTGGAAGTACGGGCATAGTTTTCGAGCTGCTACAACTAGCGCGTATGCCAGCTTTTTTATGTCGGGATATCTAGTTTCTGTGTTCTGCAAAACTTTACTTACGTAGTAGACTAGTCGTTGGACCCAGTCTACTTCTCTAATCAATTCCGAGCTGACCTCCTCATTGCTCGTAGAGAGGTACAACTTCAATTCATCTCCTTCCTTAAGTCGGGTTAAAATCGGGGTAGTACTTAGGTACCTTTTCAACTCATTAAACGCGAGCTGACACTCTTCGGTCCATTCGAAATTTTTGTTCTTTTTTATTGCCTTAAAAAAGGGTAGGCACTGACTCGCCGATTTAGACATAAATCGGTTTAAGGCAGCTACCTGGCTAGTTAACCATTACACTTCCTTGATTTTTTGGGGCGGTCACATATCTAAAATAGCCTTAATTTTATCTGGATTAGCTTCGATGTCACATTGGTTCACTACGTAACCGAGGAATTTGCTTGACGTGACCCCGAAGACACACTTGTTTGTGTTTAACTTCATATTATACTTCCTTAAAATTTGAAAAACAATATTTAAATCATCAATTAAAGATTTAGAAAAATAGGTTTTTGTCATCAACATAACATTCCACTCTATTACCAATCAAAGGCTCAAAAATTTTGTTTACAAGTCGCTAGAAACTTTCTCCAACGTTTTTCAAACCTAAGGGCATGATATTATAACAGTACAACCCGAGTTCGGTTGCAAAAGCAATTTTATCTTGGTCGGCTATGTCCATCATAATCTAGTTGTAGCTAGAGAAGGCGTAAATGAAACTCAGCAACTCATGTCCTGAGAAAGCGTCTACCAGGCGGTCTATTTTGGGTAGGGGAAGCAATCCTTCGCGGGCAGGCTGTGTTCAGGTCGGTGTAGTTGATGCACATGCGCCACTTGCCGTTGGCCTTTTTCACCAGCACGGGGTTGGCGACCCAGCTCTGGTAATGAACCTCCTTAATGAAGTCTGCGGCAAAAAGCTTCCCGACCTCTTTATCGACTACCCTCCACCGCTCCGGGGTGAGGTTGTGATTTCTTTGTCTAACTGGCCTAACAAAAGGGTCCACATTTAGTTTATGAGTTATCACACTAGGGTCAATTCCGGGCATTTCTGTCGCGGACCAGGTGAAAACATCTAAATTATTGAGTAAGAAACTTACTAGTTGTGTTAGGAGCGGTTCGCTTATTAGGGCACCGATCTGGAGAGTCTTGGTCGGCTCGATCTCGGAAACCGGTATGTGGAGTGTCTCTTCCATTGGGGCAGCTCGCTCCTCGGTGTAGTCCGTTGGTTGCTCCAGTTCAACGTCTTCCGCCAACTTTGCTTTTCCCTTGAGGGCAGCTACGCAGCACTTACAGGATTCGAGTTGATCACCTCGTACGATCCCTACTTCGTAATATGATGAAAACTTTATCGTGAGATAGTAGGTTGATACTATCGCGCGTAGAGCATGCATGATTGGCCTACCTATGATCGCATCGTAGGGGAATGGGGTCACGACCACTAGGAAGGTATATTCAAACCGCACGATGTTCGGCCACGTGCCTGCCTCCATCGGTACTGTGACTCGACCGATAGGCCTGACTTCTTCTCTGCTAAACCCTATTAGGGGGTATTTGCTGTTTCAAATCGCTCTGTTGTTGTTGTAACTTGTCAAAGGTCCCCTTGAAGAGGATGTCGTCCGAACTTCCTGAGTCCACCAAGATCCGCTTCACTTCGAAATCGTTGATGATGAGCTTTACGACAAGGGCGTCGTCATTAGGGTACTGAATTCCACGAGCAAGGTCCTTAGTGAAGTAAATGGGTTCTTCTATCCGAGGTCGCTTTGATGGGTTCTTTGCCTCGTGCTCTAGCTCTCGGACCGAAGTCTTCCCCGTTACTTCTATGCACCCCACTATAATGGATCCCCCAATGATCATGTTGATCACCCTGTGGATCGGTCTTTCTTATAGTAGTGGCCGAGGTGGCTGCTCATTCTGTCTTCTAGCCTTTGGGGCATCTTTCTTCCAATTTCCCTGTCGGGCCCCCCCTGTCCTTTCTCCTTGTGTAGAATGTGGTTTTCCAAATACCCGCGATGGATGAGTTCCTCGATTTCGTCGCGGAGGTTTTTGCAATTCTCCGTGCTGTGACCATGGTCCCGATGAAAACGGTAGTAAACATTCGGGTTCCTGGTCGTTGGGTCTCCTCGTAGCCTGGGTGGCCACCTGACAATGGAGGAGTCCTTGATGGCCATTAAGATCTCTCCTCACTTCGCATTAAGGGGAGTGTAGTTGGTTCTCTCTACTGGAGGGGTCCTGGAACGCTGACCCAACATGTAGCTTTGGGGGGGGACTTCTTGAGCCTAGTGATTTGCTTCTTCTCCTTGGGGACTTGCACTTTTTTCTTTTTTGCTTATTGTTGTTCGTTCCTTCTTCTTCTCTCTTCCTCTTTTTGCCTTGCTAGTTTTCTGTCTTCTGGTTGATCTCTTCTTCAGTGCTTATGAACTGATCGGCCAGCCTGAGGAACTCGGTGATGTTCTTTGGCTTGTTTGCTATGACATGCCACTTGAATTCCTTGTGAGTAATTCCCTTTCGAGCTGCGGTAAAGCGTACTACTGGGTCAAGGTCTGGTATCTGCAAATAGGTCTTGTTGAAGCGCTTGATGTAGCTTCGAATAGATTCTCCTTCCCTTTGCACCAGATTTAGAAGGTTCTCCTGCAATTTAGGGCACTTCTTACTGGTGATGAATGGGTCGTCACACCGAGGTCCTTCTTGCCACTTCTTCTTCGTCGGAAGACCGGTGTTGGCTGTTGTGGGGTGCCGAGGGGTCTCCTCTTGAGCCCATACCTCGGGCCCCGAGCTGACAATCTGTGTTCTCCTGCTGCAGAAGTTGTCGCCTATTCCTCTTGGGCTAGCTGTTCTCGGGTTCGTCCTTTTGGTTCCCTCTTTGAGTGATCGGGGGATTAAGTCGTTCATCTACTCTACCCTGTGGTGGGGTTTGTCCCATGGGGGGGACCAGTACTTGTGAAGTTCTCTCGCCCCAGGGAGGAGATTGGCAGACGCTCTGATGGGCCCGATGCTGGTGCTGGTTCTAAGTCTGTCCTTGATATATACATATTGGCTGGTTCGACTACAACGGTGGGAACTGCTGGTAGAAGTAATATTGTTGGAACTGGTGAATCTGTTGCATCTGGATCTACATTGTCTGGATGTTCTGAACGAGGTCATTAAACTGGGAATGCCCGACCCCAAGGGGGATTATGGAGGGCTCCGAGAATGTGGTGCTCACTTGGGGGAGCGGGACATTCACCTGTTGGGTGGTCTACAACATAGACAATGATGGGACCCCCGGAATTGTCAAGGGGATAGTGAATTGGCCAATGGTCACCGAGGGACCTTGGGGAATGGTCATTTGTTGTTGTTGCCCCCAGGTGACGTTTATGTTGAGACCCTTTCCGGTATTGCTCGAAGATGCCATTGAGAGTGAGATTGAAGTCAAGATTGAGACTGAGATTGAGATGACCTTTCGATCATATCCCACAGACGACGCCAATTGATGGTGCGCGATCTGGACGCTCCTAGCTATAGGGTAGCTTGGACACCTGTCACCAAGTAGGTCGCTCGAACCGCGAAGAAAAGGAGGAATCAGAGAACCTAGGGTGGCTCACCCAATGGGGTCGCTCCGATGCTTAAGTTAGTTTAGTAATACGCGAGCTAAGAGTTTGAGAAATAGGAGTGGTAGAATGCACTTAATCGTGTGTACCTAGGTCCCGGGGGGTTGATGCCCTTATATAGTTGAGCTGTCATGGGTCTCACGAAACGGTTTCGAGATCCTCGACCCGTGTAGATGGGATCCGTTCCGCATTAGAATGAAATTAGCGGTACCAGTCAATGAAGTCTATCATTATCGTCCGATACGGGCGGGGAGAGGATAAGGCCGGCCGTTACGTGGCATGATCCTAGGATATTCGGAGTCCACTGAGAAGCTTTTAGAGTTGATCACGTGTCACTTCGGTACTCGGGTGCCGAAATGGCTTTGGTGTCGAGGTGCCCGAACACCCGAGCTTCTAAACTGCTGACAATGTTTGGAAGTCTTTTCCTCTATATTTATTGAGTATTTCTTTTTGTTTTTTTATACTATTTTACATTTGTTGTTTGAATTAACCTGTATTCGTTGTTTAGAAAACTCCAACCATTAATGAGAAGATAAAGTCTTCTTGCGGTTGTGGCTTTAGATTTGCAAGACAAACCCAAGACATGAGGTTGTCTTCTTCGTCTTCCATGTGATTTTCTTTTTTATATGGACAAAAAATCTAAAGCCCTCACGTTCTTCTCAGATTCAGACCTTGCTCCCTCAAACAATAACAACTGTAGTTTGCCCCTGTTTTGGCAAGCCAAATGGAAAAATGAATAAAGAAAACTAAAAGACAGATAAGATCTTAATACCAAAAAAACGGATCATGGGATGCTCTATTCTATTATTGTTCCATTTTCCTCATTGATTTTGCTAACTTGAATCTCGCAACAATAGGATTAAATTAGGGGAAATGATAAGCAAGAACCAGATTTTAGCATCTGTCGGAAGTGGCTTGGCCTTAGGCTTCTTCAGTGCAATTTTACCAAGTGGTATTTCGGTATATGGTAGGTACAATAACATTTCTGTGTCGGTTTTGCAAGTACTTGGCTCTGGAGCAAATCCCGAGCGAAGTCAAGGGCTGAGCATAAACACGACCAGCCACAACCTGGGTAGCACGCGAGTGATGCTAAGTGCTTATGACATAGTAGAGATGGGTGTGAATGTGATTGAGGATGGCCGGGCAGTTCCAGTGATGGTTTTCCCGTTCTCGGGACCGAGAATCGGGATTGTGAGCTTCAAGGTGCGGGTGGAGAGATTGGGGTGAGCATTCATGACAAAGTGCCAAAGGTTTCAGGTATACTGTTCAATGAGCGCGTGCCGGAGTTGGTTCACCGATTGGCACAGTGGTTTCCGTGATGTTACTAACACATTAGAGTAGATTCATGCTAGACCACGAGCACTCTCTCTTTCTCAATTTTTTATTTAAAAATATTTTCAGTCAACCGGCTCCTGGTTGGCCAGTTGAGCACCGATTGAGATGTCAAAATGCTTTATAAACGTAAATATATATATAATTTATTTTTATTTGATATTTAAATAATTAATAATTAGTTATTATTATTATATATATGAATAAAAATATTATATATGTATGTAAAGCTCAATTAGGCTCACGAATCGGGCTTTATTAAATTCGATCTTGACTCGATTAACAAACAAACCTGTAAATTAGGCTTGAACTCAGCCCAAAGCTCGATTTAAACCGAATCGAGCCGAACTCGAATATCTCTTAAAAAACTCGGCTCGTTATCACCCCCCAACCTAAGTATTAGATTGGTACTATGAGAGGATTGAAGGTAGAACCCCAATGCGGCCCCACTCAGTGGTTTCCAACCTAAATTCTTCAAGGGTTGTAGAGAGATTGCATTGAGTGAGTCTTGCATTGGTTATATTGAACGGGTCGTGCTATGTTCAATATATTAACTAGTTTAGAGGGAACAAACTGGTTGAACTCTTTCACCAAGATTGATTTTAAGCATATTTTTCCTCTTAAAAAATAAAAAAAAAAACAAAAAATTAGTAATGTTAATAATAATGATATATAGTAGTATAATCTAGGCATTGCATATTAGGTTTATTCTTTTTTATGGAGATTTGTCTAAGAGACTTGATTATCATAATCCAGAATACTTTTCAAACTCAGCCTGTCGACACTAGAAGTGAACTATGCTAATATTAATACTCTCTAGTCATTGCATATGCCCTTTTTTTGTGGAGGTTGGCTTGATTACTACTTTACTAGAGTCTAGAACACCTCTCGAACTCATTAGGAATTGCTTAAAAGTTCACCAACATCTATTGCATAGAACCATGCCATTTAATTCATTTTCACTTTTTTTTGCATACTCGAATTGTTGAATCTTAATCTAGAAGTCTATTATACACCTTGCCTCTCTCCTCCCTAGGGGTGTTCACGGTCCAATTTAGTGCAGTTTAGAGAAGATCACATACTAATCGAATAAGTTATGATTTGAGAAATTCTCGAACCAAATAAAACCAAACCGTTTTAGCATTGAAACCAAACCAGATCAAACCATTTTATTAAGGTTTGGAGCGGTTTCCAATACGTTTGGGGAACTTTTGGACATTCTTTAATTCTATTGGGCTTAACCCAATTAGAAAGCCCAAATGGCAAACCTAAAAATTAAAGCTTAAAACTTTTGTTTTATTATATTCTTATAAAATAAAAGAGTTTATTATATATTTATAATTTTACACATTTGGTGGTTTAGATATATATTATATTATATATTTATACATCATTTATTTATAAAATTATACTGTATATTTATAGATTCATATTATATATATAAATTTTGGTTTACAGTTTATGGTTTGGTTTGATTTATAAAATTCAAAAACCAAACTGAAACCGCAAACCACATTTTAGCAAAATATGAAACTGAACCAAATCATTTTCAGGTGTAAACTGCAGTTCAGTTTTGTGGTTTTAACCAAACAATGAACACCCCCACTCCTCCCCAACTTACCTAAAGGGTCCTTATCTTGGCTTGAGAGTCACCACAAATTGAAAATTGCTTTGAATTCCAATACCATGAGTCTCATCACTCCATTTTTTCTCTTCAATGATGGGTGGAAGCTCCAATAGTTCAGCCATGAAGTGAAGTCCGAAACCTGGTATTCACAACCATGTTAGTGTCATGTAGGCGTTTTGCTTTTTGCTCACTTTTTCATGAGCCATTTCAAGCAACACTAAATGCCTTAGCCCTCGGGTTCTATGAGAGCTATTTCTAGAGAAAACAGCATTTTGATTTTTTTTTCTGCAGCGGAAGCATTTTTTCTTTCCTTTTTTTGCTTATGTAGTGCCTAATGAAACCTAATTGGCACCAAATAGCAAATAACCATATAAAGCATGCATAGAACTTGGAGTTATTTTACCAAATTCCAATGTGTGGCTATTGTTTGAAAAACAACAGTGATAACAAAGATTATAAATGAAAATGTCGAGATTTACACATTCATTGTCATCACAAACTAAATTCTTTCAAGCTTCATAAATCAATTTTTTCTCTTCGGTATAGGTTTTCTGAAAAAAAACACTATTTAAAGAATAGTGCAAATTGCAATAGAGAAAGTTACATGAAGTAAAGTAAGAGAACTGATGGTTTGCGATTTGGCTATTCCTAGCTGGAGGGTGATCCGAACTCTAATTGGGCGGCGAGCTAGATCAATCTGCAAAATAGTGTATCAGAGAATTTGGGGTAGCTAACCTGGCGAGGTCGCTCCGAAGCTTAAGTCAGTAATTCTGCTGTAAATGCGAGCTGAATACTTGAGTGCTATTGAGTAGAGTAATCACGCGCACCTTTGCCTTGAGATTTCAAGTCTTTATATATTGGAGTAGTCGCAGGCCTTAAGGAAGAGCTCTGGGTTCTTCGAGCTATGGAGATAAGGTTGGTTCCATCTTTGAAGGAGAACAGAACGTTGATAAGGTTTATCGTCTACCTCCAATTCAGACGGAATTGGGATGAGTTCTTATCGTGATCTCGAGAGATTCGGGATCCGTTGGCTCATGGTGACCTCAAGAGATTTGGGATCTTTTGGGGAGACCTTTGGAGTCGGTTATGCGGCGCTTTGGCTCATTAACTCCTAGCTGGAACTTCGGTTTTTTAGTCAAGAATTGGATTGGGTGTCGAGGTGCCTCTACACCGAGGCGGATTTTAGGCCGAGGTGGCTGGATACCTGAACTGCGAATGTTTTGAACTGGGCTTGCCTGGATGAGTTGTCATCATTCGATCAGATCACGCCTACGTGTCCCCTTCTTGCTAAGTCTTGCCAAATCACCCTTCATCAATTGCCCCCCACTCCTTGTTCCAGGGGTCCTAACCCGGTGCGGGGAGTTCATGGAGAATCTAGGTGGATTTGGCGTGAGGTCTAGTCGATTTGGAGGGTGAACCGTTGGTCGGGCCTGTTCAACCATCTGGCTCAACCACAAAATGACCCAGGTCGCACTCAATCGATTTCGTCCTCGGGTGGCATGCAACCGGTTTTCATGGGAGTCGTCGGATCATACAGGTCTCAGCCGTTGATCGCTGGATGCGAAGGACTATAAATAGGGGGCCGAAGGGCCCATTGCCTTCGCAAAAAATCTTGTAAGTGAGCTCTCCTGAGGTCGCATCGGAGTCCTTCAGCTCGCCACTCCTTCCTTTGTGTCTGAGGTCATTGTCGTTCTTTTGGTGAGTTTGTCTTCTTTCATTAGTTGTTCCCCTTTGCTTTTCCTGTCCAGTATGTCTAGTGCTAGAATAGATAGGTTGCTTAATGATTCTAGTGAGCCCGAGGGTGCCGAAGTGCGGTTTTTAGCTCCCGCTGGTGAGGTCAGCTCTTCGAGATTACCATTGACCAGTTACATCTGAACTCCATCCGAATCATAGTTGCACGATCTCTCTGTTCCACGAGTACAACCGACCTCTTTCCTTAGACACCTTTAATTCGATTTGCTCCATCAAGAAGAACTCTGCTTGCCTGCGCGGGGACACCCGACAGAGTTACTACATTTCCTCCCGCCCTGGGTTCAAAATCTTGTTTGGTAGCCCGAACAAAGTACCGGCCTAGAAGAGGAGGTACTTTTTTGTTCGGAACCCTGAGGGATGGCCTTTTCCTCGACACACACATTGCCTTTTATTTCTTATTTTGCACTTACTTTAGTTCGTAACTAACTTTTTTCTTTTTATCTTGCAACAGCTATGACAGGCATTGATGCAACAAACCTCCTACGAAGTGTTCAGAAGGGGAAGAAGAGGAAGGCCTTGAAGAGGTCTCGTCGGGAAGAGGCCAGTCCGTCGGTTCCCGCCCAACCCGAGGTTGCTGTGCCAAAGCCGATCTCGGCCGATCTCCCGGAGGAGGAGCTCCATTCCCAACCTCCAGTCATTGACCTGGACAAGGACCAGGACGAGGGAGCCCTGTCTTGCGAGCCCGAGGGTACTTCGGTGCCCGAGCCTCATCTCCCGAAGGAGAGTATAATGACCCCGCGCCTCAGTCTCCTTAAGAGTAAGGATGTCGTATTTCCTGTGGAGGTCACAGAATGGGCAGACATGCCAACAAGTTAGCTCGGGGGTAGAGTGGCTAGTTACTCCATGGTGGTGAGTAGCTCGCCCTTTTGCTTTGTTTCCTTACTTTTCTGTTAATGGTACCTATGTTTGCTTTCTATTTGCCAGGTGAACTCCGTCATTCATTCACTCGTCTACTAGTTGGAGATCCGCTTGAAGCGAGCCAGGGAGGCCGAAGAGAACGCCCGAAAGCTTTACTGTGAGTTGGATTTAGCTCGGGGTGAGGTTCTTCGAGCTAAGAAGGGAGCTCAGAGCTAACAGGAGCTAATCCTCGTACTGACAGAGGAGAAGGATAAACTCAAGGGGGAGAAGGAGGCTCTCTTGTGTGGCAACGAGAACATCGAGGCGATGATCAAGGAGCGCACCGAGATCTTTGACACCACCATCTAGGAGATGCGAGTTCCGGAGAGAGAGCGCACCATCGAAGATTTCATGGACTCCAGGTTGAGTACGGATCTAGCTCGTACTGGTCAGGCTTCAAGCTTTGCAAATGGCTGATGTGGTAGAAGTTTCCCGAGCTCGACTTCAGATATGTTTCCATGTCGAATGACGAAGGAGGCTGACGAGGAACCCGATTTCTCCAAAGGGGAGAACGACGATGAAGTTCTTGAGGCAGGGCCGTCAGAGGAGGCAGGCCGAGAGGATGTGGAACAGGACCATATGGAAACCAGCCCAGATCGGAGCTCCGAGCTCGGTCATAGTAGTTTTTTTTTTTTTTTGTACTTGAAGTTCTACATCCATGAAATATAAGTGTTTTGACAATTATTGTGTGCAAAACTTTTTTCTAAGTGTAGATTACTCCCAAGTTGGCGAACTAAACCAAATGGAAGTGAACTTTTCCTAAGTATAGGTTGTCGTCGAGCTGGTGAGCTTGACACTAGTAGGAACGATATAATTGCCATCGCATGCCAGGACGATCAAACACTGTAGGGTACATACCCTACTTGTCTACACCTGGGTCACTTATTTGCCTAAGTGTTTGTTATCCCTAAGTGTTGAGCTAATGAGCTCGTCTCCATGTGGGATTAACCTTACGTTGCTGTACGTCAAGGTGAATTAGACACTGTAGGGTTCGCACCCGAGCTGTCTATGCCGAAGAGGCGACTAGGACTTGTTTGCTTATGCCGAAGAAGTGATTAGGACTTGTCTGCCTATGCCGAAGAGGCAACTAGGACTTGTCGTAGTGTCGAGGTTTTCTGTCAGTTTGGCACCATAGCCCTTAGGCTTCTGGGAGTGACTTGCAGTCCTCTCTACAGTTCGTCATCTTTTTCGACCACTTCGGCAGTCACATAGACTTGAGGAAATTTTGCCTTTGGGTTACAAGTTCATGAGTAGTACCCTCTCAGGTTATCAATATTCCATGCTCATGGTACTTGCTTCCCTTCTAAAGTTTTGAGCTCATACGTGCCTTACCCAAATACTCGTTTTACTCGGTATGGAGTTTCGAGCTAATACGTCCCAATTCGGTCCGAGCTTGCCAACGCCGGGCTTAGGTACCATAACCTTTCAAAGAACTAGGTCACCGACACAGAGTGTCGCTTTCTGAACCGGGCGTTATAGTACCGAGCTACTCTTTGTTGGTAAGCTGTGGTTCAGATGTAAGCCAGGTCTCGTACCTCCTAAATCAGGTCTAGGTTGGTACGGAGCTCGTTATCATTCGCCTCCTTATCGTAAGCCTCCAATCGTAGTGTGGGTACCTCAATTTCTATCGGAATCACCGCTTTTGTGCCATACGTGAGGTTGAAAGGGGTTTCAACTATGGCGGTCTTAATAGTAGTTCGGTAGGCGCAAAGGACACTAGGTAGTTCGTCCACCCACAACCCCTTGGCTCGAGCTAAACGAGCTTTCAATCCATGAAGTATCGGTCTGTTAGTTACCTTTACTTGCCCGTACGCCTGAGGGTGTGCCACCGAGGTAAAATTTTGTTAAATCCCCATTTCGTCACACCAGTTTTGAAACTTAATATCTTCGAACTGTTTTCCATTATCGGATATCAACACCTGAGGTAGTCCGAATCGACATACTATACTTTTCTAGAAGAAGTTCTGTATGTTGCGGGTTGTGATCGTTACCAAGGTTTCGGCTTCCACCCACTTCGTAAAGTAATCTACTGCTACAACCAAGAACCTCCTCTGCCTAGTTGTTGGGGGGAAAGGACCAAGGATGTCGATTCCCCACTGTGCAAAGGGCCACGGGCTAGTGAGGTATTTCAAATCAGCAACAGGTTGATGGTGAATGTTGGCATGCTTTTGACCCCTGTCACATTTTTTGATGAGCTCGAGTGCATCTTCCTTCATCGTGGGCCAATAATAGCCTTGCGTTAACACTTTTTTGTGCGAGATCTCTGCCCCCCAAGTGTCCGCCGGACAAGCCTTTATGGGTGTTGCGAAGTAGATACTCAGCTTTTAAGGGTCGTAAGTAGCGGAGGTAAGGGAGCGTGAAAGACCTTATGTACAACAGTCCGTCTATGAGGACGTATTTAGTTGACTGGTGCTCTACCATTTTGGTTGCGTTACATCCTACAGGTAGGATCCCGTGGAGCAGATAACTCACGAGCGGGTCAATCCAGCTCGGTTCCGCTTGTGATCTGGGAGCGACCTCTTCTGCTCCCCCCCCCCCAAGAATGCTGGGCCGAGGTAAATCCTCTATGTACATAGTTCGCATGGTATTGCTGCTCGTGCTAACTTGTCATGACAAGAAGTCGGCCTCAGTGTTCTCGGACCTCATAATCTGTCTGATGAAGTAGGAGACGAAGCTGCGCTAGGATCTTTCTAACTTTGGCCAAGTAAGATGCCATAGTGGGGTCACGGGCTTCGTACTCACCCGTGACTTGGTTAACCACTAGTTGTGAGTCACTGCATACAATGAGGTGCTTGGCCTTCATTTCTCTTGCCAAGGTTAACCCGGTGACCAACGCTTTGTATTCCGCCTCATTGTTTGATGCCTCAAATCCGAACCGGAGAGCATATTCCTGTTTCACCTCGCTTGGGCCGTACACTATGAGTCCTGCACCGCTTCCCTACTGGATGGATGATCCGTCGACGTGGAGGATCCAAGGCTCCTCGTCTTAGGTTGGTTCCGCTTTGACCAGGACTGACGCCGCACTTGTTGAAGCTCCTGTCGTGTGATTGAGCTCGGTAAGCTCAGGGGTCGCTGTGCTGAACGTGCATTCTGCTACAAAATCGGCCAAGACTTGAGCTTTGATTGTTGGCCGAGACTCATACCGGATATTGTATTCGCTCAGTTCGATGGACCACTTCGTCAATCTCCCAAAAACCTCGGGTTTGAGCAGAATCTACCTTAGGGGTTTGTTGGTAAGAACGACGATAGTATGGGCCTGGAAGTACGAGCGAAGCTTTCAGGCTGCTATGATCAGTGCGTATGCTAATATCTCGATTTCTGGGTACCTGATTTTTGCGTCCTGCTAAAATTTGCTAACATAGTAGATGGGTCGTTGGACCCAATCTACTTCTTTGATCAGCACCGAACTAACCACCTCGTCACTTGTAGAGAGGTATAGCTTTAGCACATCCCCTTCTTCGGGTCGAGTTAAAACTGGAGCGGTACCTAAGTATCTTTTCAACTCGTCAAAGGTGAGCTGTCATTCTTTAGTCCATTCGGAGTCTTTACTCTTTTTTTTTCACTTTAAAAAAGGGTAAGGACCGATCTGCCGACTTGGACATGAAGCGGCTTAGGGCGGCTATCTGACCAGTCAGCCTCTGAACCTCTTTTATTTTCTAGGGAGGTCTCATATCTAGAATGACTTTTATTTTATTTGGGTTGGCCTCGATGCCGCGTCGGTTGACTATATAGCCTAGGAATTTACCCGAAGTGACCCCGAAGACGCACTTATTTGGATTTAGTTTCATGTTATATCTTTGTAAAATTTGGAAAACACTTTTTAAATCATTCAACAAAAAATCAGAAAACTAGGTCTTCATGACCATGTCATCAACATAACACTCTATTTTATTCCTGATTAACGACTCAAAAATCTTATTTACAAAGTGATGAAAGGTTGCCCCAGCATTTTTTAATCTGAAGGGCATGACCTTGTAATAGTATAGCCTGAGCTCAGTTATGAAAGTGGTCTTCTTTTCGTCAGCAGGATCCATCCTAATCTGGTTGTAATCGGAATAGGCGTCCAAGAAGCTCAGCAACTCATGCCCTGAGGTCGCGTTCACTAGGCGGTCAATCTTGGGTAATGGGAAGCAATCTTTCGGTCAGGCTCTGTTCAGGTCGGTGTAATCGACGCACATGCGCCACTTGCCGTTGGCTTTTTTCACCAGAACCGGGATAACCACCTAGCTCGGGTAATGGACTTCTCTGATGAAATCTACCGCGAGAAGCTTCCCAACCTCCTCATCGACTACCTTCAACGTTCCGGGGCAAGGTTACGCTTCTTCTGCCTTACTGGCCTGACTAAAGGGTCGGTATTCAGTTTGTGAATTATAATTTTTTAATCAATTCCAGGCATTTCTACCGTAGACCAAGCAAAAACATCTAAGTTTTCAAGTAAGAAACTTACTAGCTGGGAGCGAAGTGGTTCGTTGATCGAGGCATCGATCTGGAGAGTCTTGGCCGGCTCATCAACAGAGACTGGAATGTGGACTATCTCCTCTGTTGGGGCAGCTCGCTTGTCGGTATGCTCCACTAGTCGCTTGAGCTCGACCTCCTTTGCTAGCTTTTCTTTTCCTTAAAGGGCAGCTACATAGCACTTACGCGATACGAGCTGGTCACCTTGCACTACTCCCACCTCATAATTAGTTGGGAACTTTATCGCCAAATAGTAAGTGGATACTGTCGCGCGTAGAACATGCGTGATGGGCCGACCTACTATAGCATTGTAGGGGGAGGGAGTCGCGACTACTAGGAAGGTGTGCTCAAATCGCACGATGTTTGGCCATGTGCTAGCTTCCACAGGTACTATGACTCGACCAAGAGGTCTGACCTCCTTGCCGCTGAACCCTACCAAAGGAGTATCTGCCAGTCTCAGGTCGCTCTGTTGTAACTGTAATTTATCAAAAGTCTCATTGAAGAGTATATCTGCTGAGATGCCCGAGTCTACCAATATCTGCTTTACCTCGAAGTCGTTAATTCACAGCTTCACTACTAGGACATCGTCATGAGGATACTGGATCCCGCGTGCATCGTCCTCAGTGAAGTATATCAGTCCTTCAAGCTGAGGTCACTTTGGCGGGTTTTCCTCTTTGTTCTCTAGCTCACGGACCGAGGTCCTCCCGGCTGCTGATGTACACCCGACAATGATGGACCCGCTGATAATCATCCCGCAGATCGACCTTTTGATGAAAATGAAAAATATCCTATTTTTTCCCTTAATATTTAGTCTTTTATACTTATTTTATGACCAAATTCACTCATTATTCTTATATTTTGGTTTAGGGCACGGAAGGAGGCATTAAGTGAAAAACAAGGCTAATCGGGTAATTCTGGACAGTTTCGGCACTGCGTGGTAATTTGGGAATAACTCTCTCATCCCAACTCCGATTGAGATGATTCAAGATACGTTAGAAAGATAAAGGAAAATTTCTACAACTTTTATGTTTTGAGTTCTGATAGATACGGACTGCATCGAGGTAAAACTTGGGCCCTAATTATCTGCAACCGCACTGCTGATGTGTTGGAGACATTCCTTAGCCTGCATATTTTATTTGCGAATTCACCACTCTCCCACTTACACGAGAACTTGGTTTTATCTTATTTTTGAATTCTTGCTTGATGAGTTAGACTGGGATGACTGTTATCTAGGGAAAGTTTAGGAGATTTTGTAGGCTTCTCTTGGGGGAAGTAGAGAGAAAGAAAAGAAGAGAAGAAAATCAAGAAAGCAATCAGACTTAGGTTGCCACACCTTCTTCTCTTCGCTTCTCTCTTCTCTGATTTTGCTGGAGTTTTCACCATGACCATGCATGGCTAAGCTTTGATACTTGGTCGAAGGAAACAGAAGCCTCAAAACCCACCAAACTGTGAGATCTAATTTGATCTTTATTGTTTGATTCATGCTTTGAGTATCGAATGTTCTTCCGTGTTCTTGTTCATGATTGTTTCGTCTGATTGCTAGGAGGCCTACTAGTTTATTATTCATTACAATCTACTGTTAGATTAGATATCAGATTCGTAATTGTTTGATCCCTCTAATTTGCGAAGCAACTAGGGTTTAATGATTTGTTGCGTCAGAAATTGTTAGATCTTAGGAAGAACATTCGACTGAATTAAATGCAACCGCTTGTGCTTGTGTTGTTTAGTTTCATCGATCTCTAATGCTTAAGGCTATTGCTGGATTAAATCTTTAACACTTGTTTAGGGATTGTTCAGTAGTAAGGGTTAAGAGGATCGCTTGTTTTCTGATTAACTATGATATGGAGATACAGGAAAATAATTCCTACGATGAATATTCAAAATCTGAATTGATTTATCTTTGCATCGATGAGTAGTAGTGAAATTCTGATGGTGGATGTTGACTTAGACCAAGATTCGTTCTTTTGATTAATTTCAGCACTCCGAATTGCCTTGTTTCCCATTTGAACTTCGTTCTTTTCAATTCTGATTTTCTTTCTTTTTAATTCTGGTTTTCGTTACATACAACCACCCCCCTCCATCTTTGTTCACGCAACACACAAATTAGGTTAGACACTCTCTGTGGGAGCGATCCTTACTCGCACTACTGCATTTAATTTTTACGAGTATAGGTTTTATTTTTGGGTGCCTACAACAGCACGCCACCTTTCCTCTGACAACTGCCGCGGTGGTTGCTCATTCTTCCTGCTGGTCTTGGGGGCATTCCTCCTCCTGTCGATCCGCCTGCCGATCTGTTTGACCTCTCTCTTCCTGTAAGATGAAGTTCTTCAGGTATCCGCATCGGATGAGTTCCTCGATCTCGTTGCGGAGATTCCTGCAATTCTCTGTGTTGTGCCCGTGGTCTCGATGAAAATGGCAGTATACGTTTGGGTTTCTTATTGTTGGGTCTCCCCTTAACCTGGGAGGCCATTTAACGAAGGAGGAGTTCTTAATGGCCATTAGGATCTCTCCTCTCTTAGCGTTCAAAGGTGTATAGCTCGTTCTCTCTACAGGTGGGGTCTTGGAGCCCCGAGCTTATTAGAGAGTTCACGAGGGGGACCGGCTTCTAGAGTTGTTTCTATCCCTGCTCGGGGACTTGCTTTTCTTCTTTTTCTGTCCACCATTTCTCGTTCCTTCATTCTCTCTCTTTCTCTTTTCCGGCGGTGGGTTGTCGACCTTTTGATTTATCTCCTCCTCGGTACCGATGAACCGATTTACTAATTTAAGGAATTCGGTGTTGTCCTTTGGTTTGTTTGCTACCACATGCCACTTAAACTCTTTGTGGGTGATTCATTTCTTGGCTGCAGTGAGTCGTACTGCCGGGTCGAGGTCTGGTATCTCCAGGCAAGTGTCTTTGAAGCGCTTGAAATAGCTTTTGATCAATTCTTCTTCCCTCTGAACCACGTTGAGAAGGCTTTCCTGCGACTTCGGACACTTCTTTCTAGTAATGAAATGTGCGGTGAACAAGTCGGCGAACTGGGACCAGATTTTGATGGAGCCCAGCGCGAGATTTCGGTACCAAGTTCGGACTACCCCCTTGACTGTAGTAGAGAAGGCCACACACATGCAAGACTCATCAGCCCCAGCTAGGTGCATTTGAGACTGGAAAGAGTCCACATGGTCATTGGGGTCGAATGACCCGTCATATTTGTCTAATGGGGGCATGTTAAAGTCTTTTGGCATTGGAGTTGCCAAGAGCTCGAGGGACAGAGGGGATGACCGACAAAGTAGTGGCGGCACGGTCTTTGTAGCCACCAAGCTCGTTTCTTCCTTCCCTTTGGTTTGCTCTTCTCGTTGGCCTGGTTTCACTGGCGGGTTGTTCCTGACCGAGGTACGCCGTGTTTTGCGACGTCTTCACTGCTGCTTCTTCACTGGCTCGGCGTTGGTGCTGCTGACTTTAGTTTGATCTGGTATTTCGGCCCTGTCGCGAGGTAGATCCTGGTTTCTTGTGGGATTCTGGGGCTGGCTATCACGAGGAACGAAGATGCCCTGTCTCGAATTCGCACCCTGAACCCCAAACTGGTTATCTACTCGCAATCTGTCACTCTCTTGCTGTTAGTACCGAGGCAGGTTAGGTTGACTATCCCTAGACCTATTTCTGACATTTCCTTGCAAGACTGGTGGAGCGCGCTGACCGTCTCTCCTCCCACGGGGCAAGACCTGACTTTTTAGAGGAATCGGTACTTGTGAGGTCTCTTCGCCCCGATGGGGAGATCGACTGATGTTCTGGTTGGTCCCAAGCCGATACGGGTTCTGATCGAGATGGGGCCCTGGGTGCCAAGGTGGAACAGACTGCTGGTTTGGATGTAATGGAGGGAACTGGTGTTAATACTGTTGGTAGAAATAATACTGCTGGTACTACTGGAACTGTTGCACCTACTGCATTTGGATCTGAATAGCCTTGACGCACTGAACAAGGTCTTGAAACTGGGAATGCTCGATTCTAAGGGGAACCACGGAGGGTTCTGAGAAAGTTGTGCCTACCATTGGGGGAAGTGGGGCGCTCACTTGTGTGGTGCTCGGTGGTGCAGACAGTGATGGGACTCCAGACGCTGTGAGCGGAATGGTGAACTGACCGATGCACACCGTAGGAGCTTGGGGGAAGGTTGGTTGCTGGGCTTGCCCCCCGGTGACGTTCATCTCAACACTTTTCCTGGTGTGACTGGAGGATGCCATTGAGGTTGTGATTAAGTTTGAAATTGCAAAGAAATAGGGATGACCTTTCGATCGTTTCCCATCGACGACGCCAATTGATGGTGTGCGATTTGGCTACTCCTAGTTGGAGGAAGATCCGAACTCCGACTGGGTGGTGAGCTGGGTCAATCTACAAAATAGTGTTTCAGAGAACCTGGGGTAGCTAATCCGGCGTGGTCGCTCCGATGCTTAAATCAGTAATTCTACTGTAAATGCGAGCTGAATGCTTGAGAGCTTGAGTGCTAGTGAGTAGAGTAATCACGCATACCTTTGCCTTGAGATTTCGAGTCTTTATATACTGGGGTAGTCGTGGGCCTTACGGAAGAGCTTTGGGTTCTCCGGGCTGTGGAGATAAGGTTGGTTTCGTCTTTGAAGGAGAACAATACGTTGATAAGTTTTATCGTCTACCTTCGATTCAGGCAGAACAAGGATGAGTTCTTATCGTGATCTCAGGAAATTCGGGATCCTTTGGCTCATCGTGACCTCAAGAGATTCGAGATCTGTTAGGGAGGCCTTTGGAGTCAGTTATGCGACGCTTTGGCTCATTAGCTCCGAGCTGGAACTTCGGTTCTTTAGTCCCAAACTGGATTGGGTGTCGAGGTGCCTCTACATCGAGGTGGATTTTGGGCTGAGGTGGCTGGATACCCGAACTGTGAATGTTCCGAACTGGGTTTGCCTGGCTGAGTTGTCATCCTTCGATTAGATCGAGCCTACGTGTTCCCTTCTTGCTAGGTTGTGCCAAATCACCCTTCATCAAGAACCATTAAAGATTATAGGCTACTTATAGCCAAAGTGAGAGCCATCATCAAAGTTATCACTTGCTACTTGAAAAAAGAATAACTTGTCACTAGAACACCAGCTGCAAAAGCATTGTGGTACCTTACCGCTCATAAACTTTAGTATTGTTTGTACAATTGGAATAGTGATAGGTGGGGGAAAAATGAATTGTGGGGGGGAGGGGGTAGTGAATCATCGATTGAGGTGTAGGTAATTAAAATCGAAAAACTAATAAAAGTTTATGAGGTGGACTGAACTCTAAATTTCTCAACAAATAACATAGATCATGATTGATGACGCAAAGAACATAAGATTTAAGGTGATATGGTATAGGTCCTCTCCCTAGCACTACAACTGCCCATGCCTAAAGTCCTTTTTTGGCAAAAAAAGATTGATGTGCCGTTTGGCAAGTCTTTTTAGAATGATGTTTCGGTAGCCCAAATAGCCAAAAGACATATTGAGCTTTTGCATCTTGTCTTTAAAGACAAAGACCGTTTGGTAAACAGTTTAGTCTACCGAGCTTTTAAAAATGCGTTAAGAGGTTATCTATCACGTACAAAGACTAGAAAGCTTCATTTGAAGCTTTCCAAAATTCAATGTCTTTTGGGCCTTTCCACACATACATTTTCTCATCTTTCCAAATTTTGGTTACCAAATAGGAAAAAAAAACTATTCTTTTGAATTTGTCAGTCATTGAGATCCATTAAGGGTCAAAACTGCGTATGCTGGAGCAGTCAGAAAATTCACTTGAGTGGGTGATCATTGTGATAAGATCGGCCCCTTTGTTGGACAAAGTGAATGATAGGGCTTGCACTCTCTCTTATGGAAACCTAAATTACCGGTAGTGCATTTTAACTGTGTTTGAGATTTGGTTTTACAAAACATATTTATATGATATATATTAATGTTTTATGAAAAGTGTTTTCAAAAGGTTTTAATTCTCGGGATCCATCCGAGCAGAGAGTGTCACATTGTACCTTGCATTCAGGGGAGAGGTCATTCCTTGTTGGGTAGTGTTGTGATCATTATGGTCGAGAGGTTAAGTGTAAGAAACCATTACAGGGCTGATTTCTTGATGGGCTTTATTTTACTTAAGTCCATTATCCTTGGGTCTTTAAAGGATGGATGAATTCAATGATCATTTAAGTGTAAATGTTGGGCCCATATTGAGCCCATAGTGATGTGTTTAGGGGTTACTGTGTTTAGTTGTGAATTTGGCCAAACCTTTTAATAGAGGTTGGGCGAAACCCATATGGACTTATGTGAGGTCATTGTGGGGTCTCATGCCATACAAATCAGGTCTAAGTTGGTCATGCAACATCTTGGGTTGTGAGCTTTTGAAGGAAATGGGCCTAAGGCCCATAATTAATAAGATTAAGTAAGTTGTCACATGACAACTTATATATGCTTTGGGTCAAATCTGGGTTTGGAAATGGGTATGAAGCACCCATTCTTTTAAGAGGATAAGGCTTATCCCCTATTAGAGTTTAGATCCAAATTAGATTTGGATAATCTCTTAATTTGATTAGGAGAGTACTCCATAAGGAGATAAAAGAAGAAGAGGGCGAATCAGACTAGAAGACCACTTTCTCTTGTTTTGTCTTCTTTTCTTTTGTCTTCCAAGAAGCTTATCATGACCTAGGCTTTCAAGGACTGATAGAGATAAGTTTTGTTTTGATTTTTGTAACAAAATTGAAAGGAATTTTAGGCTCACCTTCCCCAATTTAATCAAAGCAGTTGGGTTGCAGTTTTGCTGAAAACTGTGTTGTTGAATCAACTTTACCTATACATGCGCCATCTCTAGTGGATGTTGGCTTTAGGACTGATTTGAGTGTGAAGTTCTACCTTGGGATCTGCATTTATGGTATCCATATCAGGTATAAATCTCCCTCTTTGTTTGGTTTTAAATCTGATCCGATTCAGTGCAATACCAAATTCAATTCCCAAAAGGATTAGGAAATTTTTAAAGTTTGCCCAGCCATGTAGCATAGTTAAGCCATCAATATGATGAATCCTAACCCTTCCAACACAATATGGGGGAGTTGGAGCAACTAGTTTGTCCTTATGTTAAGAGTTATACCTCATATTCAATTAGAGCTATAAATGGTTTAGATTGGGATAAAATTCAGCTGCATCTGAATCCGATCTAGTAATTGTAATTTGAAATTCGAATCCAATCCACTCTATTATCATTAAAAAATAAAAAAATCATTTATATTTAACTTACACACACTATATAAAAAAACGGACATAAATATACAATATTAATAAAATTGATTATATAATTAATTTTTTATATGTTTAAATTACACATAAAAAATTATATACTTACATTATTATATTACATTGAATGGATCAAATTTGAATTTAATAAGATTAATAAACGGATACAAGTTTTAACATCCAAATCTAATTAATGAGATCGGATGTTGGATTTAGAGTTCGTTGACAGATTCAATTTAAACCAATTTTCGCCAGGTTTCTCATCTGGCTGGTCTAGCAATAACCCTCGGTCCCCTACATAATTTAAAGCATCTCAATTTTGGCATAGCTTTTAGTTTTTTTTTCCTCACATTTAGTGAAAGTTTAAAACCATTCAAATGATACTAAAACAAGTATATTTATTTTAAATTTCTATATACAAGTAATACAACACTACCATTGAACATCAGTAGGGTCATTTATCAAATGTTAGAATGACATGATTTTTAAGAAAATTAGTGGGGTATTAATTCCTTAGGGTCCATTTGGTTCATGGGAATAGGGGTTTGTTCTATTCTAACCATTTAATTGGGTGGAATCAGAACCTCATTTCCATTCTAGAGGAAATGACATTCCCCGGTTGAGGGACCCCCTCCCTTGAAAAACTGAAAGGGATAAGTGCAATCCACCTCAGAAATCTGAAATTGCAGCCCCCTCCTAGTCTACTAGTAGCCCCCTCCCCCCTATAAACTACATCCTGTCCGTAAATTTAGCATCAACCCACGGGCAAGATTCAGTCCACCACTAGAAATCCTAGCTCCACCCTAGGGGTGGACTGAATTATAAAAACCCCAAAATGAAATTCCATTCCTGATTCTAATTCATGGCTAAACTAACGTGCAGGGGGAGCATACCATTTTGATTCATAATTTGATGGATTTCAATTTCAATTTAGATTCTAATTCTGATTGAGAACCAAATTGGCCCTTATGTTAGTTGATCTAATCTAAAATGACATAAATAATGCTCTTAGACCCCTTCTTATTTGATATGTAAAACTTTAATGCATCACAATAAGTATAAACAAGTGTTAACACCATTGGTGTAAACATAGTTTGTTTGGCTTTTATATGAGCAAATATGAATACATTTTCCCCATGTCAATATTGCAAAATGTCAAACACAACTGTGCAAGTCATTAGTATGTTGACATCCATTGATGCACATTGGAACGGCTTTTGTAAATATTTTGGAAGCAAATTTTGTATCGTTTTGATAATAAACACAATATTCAATGCACATTTGCTTTATTATTATTGTTATTATTATTGTTTCACTTGATTACAAGACATAAATCGATTCAAACCTAGAGCAAAATGCATATTGATAAGGCCAAATAGTGCAGACCAACAAGAAGATGCCATGTGGCCCATATCAAAGGGCAAAATTGGAATTTCATCACGGTGCCAACCACAATGCACCAACTTAGTAACAATTGCAGATTCTCATCAAGTATGTGTTTGGTTTCGTTTACGTTTATTGAGTAAATGCTGCCATATAGGTGCCCCATTAGCAAAGGCCTAATTATGCGTATCTGTATTCTATACACGTCTTCTATTTCAGGAATCTTCATTTTGGAGCTTCCTGAAACGAACAGGCATTTATTGGCATTTTGTTGATGTGGTGCCTAATTGGTGGTGGTAAACCTATGTTTGAAGGGTTTAAAGATGCTGATATAGGAGGTGACATTGACTCTAGAAAGTCTATATCAAGCTTCTTGTCCACTTTTGCTAGGGAAAAAGTATCATGGCAATCCAAGTTGCAAAAATGTGTAGCATTGTCAACTACAGAAGCTACATACATTATTGTCATAGAGTGACACTCACTTGTGCAAGAATCCAAGTTCTTATTCTAAGTCCAAACATATTGATATGAGATATCAATGGATTTGGAATGTTCTTAAAGAAAAGGAAATGCAACTTGAGAAAATTCAGAGTAACAAAAATAGATCAGATATGATGATCAAGGCCTTACTGAAAGAGAAATTTGAATATTGTAGAAATATTGTAGGTTTGGGCATAGTGCAACCCTCCTCAAAAGTCGTGAAGAGGAGATTGTTGGGGTTCCCTCCTTATGAGGTGGGGCCCACTAATAAAGATAAGGAAAAGAAAGAAGAAAAAGAGAAAAAAGAAAGGAGGAAAAGTAAAGAGACTTTTTGCATTGATTTGTAACTCTTAACTCTACCATCTCTCTAAGGGAAAAATATTAGAGAAAACAAAAGGGTTTTTGAGAAGGTTTTGGAAAGAAGAAGAAAAAATTTATAAGGGCTAAAATGAAGAAGACAAATCCATTTTTCAACATCTCTTTTTGTTTTCTTGTTGTGTTTCCACTCTTGGTGAGAGATTTCTTGTTTTCTATCAATTTTGTTGATGGAATCCAAAAACTTTGTTGATGTTCATTATCTAGTTGTGATTAAATAAAAAAAAAAAGTAGTATATCTCATTATTATTGTTGACAGTGGATGATTTGGATTTGGGTACCATGGTTTTTTGAGGGATTTTTCACGTAAATCGTAGTGTCTACTACTGATACTTGCTTTGTGTTTAATTATTGCATGCTTGCTATTTCTTGTTAAAATCTCTTTAATTTGCATAAAAAATATAGAAATTATTCCCAAAAGATTTGAGAAATATTTACACCCAAAAGATTGCGAAAATGCAAGGTTTGCTAGATGATCCGCACATTGGTTTGATTCTTGGACACCATGAAGCAACTTGACATTTGAGCACTGTTGAAGCATTTGCTAGGTTGATTGGAACAGAACATCAAGATGCCATTTTGGTTATTAATTGGATTGTAGAACTGAAATGGTTTACGGGGAATTAGATTCCATAATAAGGGGAAATATGCTAAATTGCATAGCATATCGAAGGCCTTCGTGGATTTCCCAAAGTTCTGCCATGTCAATGGTTGTGTTGCCAAATCAAATTTTCTGATGAAGCCTCCCTTCCATCATCCTCTATGATCTCGATTGGAATATGCCAGCAGCAGTTGCCATTTTTGAGCCCTTCTGTATTGACACATGTCTGGTACCTAATATAACTTGTTAAAGATTGATTAGCTACTGAATACAAATTTGCATTGTTAATGTTGGATGCCCACAATGTCTTGGCATTGGGATCATTGTGATTAAAGATTTTTCAGAAAAGTATGGATAGGTTCATTGCAGATTTTTGAATTCTACCATAGATCTATAAACATTCAAAATGTCAAATATTCCCATTTTATACATCAATGCCCATCCATAAATTGACATCAATTCCCTGTGTATTAACCCTAACTGTACTTTGGGCCTAAAAATTCTGATTCATTCTGAATAGTCATTCTCCCAAGATTTTATTTTTTTCGTTCCTTATTTCCGATATGATCTGTGTGGTGCAATAAAAAGATGGTTTTCCTCTGAAGAGATTTTGTTAGAGATGTCATCTAGTTGCTAAAATTTTGAAGGTAAAACGTTGGATTTTATATGGGCAGGGAAGTTTCCAGACTTTGAGAGGCAGATTTAGACCCAGCCCATATTTTTCTGTAAAGAGAACCTCACAGGCAGTTTAACTGTTACATTACCATCTTTTAAAGCACTCCAAATCCATCTATTTTCCAGATTTTCTGTAACCTATCATTCTTAAGGAATGTGGTGTGTACTAATTTTGCTGCTTGAATGAAATTACGTATTTGGCTTAAAAAATGGAAAAAGTACGGATAAGCCTATTCTAGATTTCTGAATTTTATACAGATCTATAAAGATTCAAAATGTTAAATACCCCCATTTTATACATCAATGCCCGTTTATGAATTGGCATCAATTCCCAATTGACATCTACCCTAAATGTATTTTAGGCTAAAAATTTTGACACTCCCTATAAATAAGACACACATCCCAAAGGTACACTCTCTGTGGCAAACATTCTCTACTCTCATCTACTCATTGCTCACTTCAGCTCACCTCGTTCTCCTACTACTTGTAGTATTATCTCCGGAGCTCTCCTTCTCACTTCCAACTCGACCACTGACTGTTTTTTTATAAGGCTTAGCATGGTTTTTAAAACTGACCTGGTGATCGTACTGATCAGAGGTCCGATTATCGGGTTAAATGGTCTGACTGTTCAAATCGAATGCTAGACTCATTTTGACAAAAAATTAAAAAAATAAAATACGGTCAAAACCGTTCAAATGGTTAATCGTCTGATTTTGCAATTTGCTGATCAAAATCAACGGTTTTGGAGGAAAATCCGGTTTTTAGAGAAATTTCCAATTTTTCCAATCTGACCGTTCGGTCTGGTCCGGTTTTGAAAACCATAAGGCATAGTTTGGAAGGAGTACAAATGTAAATATAAATGTGTAGTGTAAAACCTTATATTTTGTATATATTTATATTTGTACTATTTCCAAACTCAACCTAAGGTGAAAAAGAGGACGTACAATATAAGGTTCAAATGAAGAGATCGCTAGGATTGATGAACAATTCGAAGGCAAACTTCTTAGGTTAATTTGATTGCAGTCCGCATGAGCTGAAGACAAAATCATACATACCCGGTTGAACTATCTATCATAGTTGAACACACCTGTGCTCACTATGGACCCCATCTGGGACTCAGCTATACTAAACACTGGCATATTCAACCGTGATAGGTTCAGCCGGGTGTGTATGTTTTTGTCTCCAGTTAATCTGCTCCCGATTGATTGGCCTCACCAAAAATGTGTCTATAACTAATGCCTTTTTTTGAACTTAGAAGAAAAACTCGGGAGCCTCTTGACTGTTCTTATAATTACAAGTACCATGATCACTAGGTCAACTTTCACTTTACTCCTTAGTGTCAAACCGAACAGCAAATATTAGAGGTATCAATTAAAGTCCAATCCGATCCATTCCAATGTCAATTCATTAATAGATCCAGAATATTTTGGATCATTTTGAATCGATCCAATTCAATGTACCCTCCAATATGTTCACGTTAATAAATCCGGTCCAATTCAATCCGATGAATATTTCGGATCATTTCGAACTGGTCCAATTTGTTTTAATTTAGATTTGTTCTAACCCAAGTTCAAACTTCAAACCACCTCCTTCCCCGTGTTCTCGAACCAAGTCCGAAGACGGTGAAAACTTTTGCCCATCTTGATTTTGTTCAGTTCTCAACTTTCTATTTCCTGGCCACCATCGGTCCTATACTGCACTATTGCATACATTGCCAGCTTTTCACTTACTGCTGAGTGCTGACGTCATTTTACAGCGTAAGCAATAAAGCAATTAGTACCCCAACATTATTAATAGTCATGATAATCTAGGATGGAATCATGGAAATGGAAGTCAGGCTGAGCCGGGTTAAACCTAATTCACCCAGCCCAAATACGTCCAGTTGGGCCCAAGTTCTAGTGGGTTCTATTTGGGGCCCAACTTTGAATTTAGGTTCTTAATTAGCTCGATGTTGTTGATGATATATGCCTTGCACGTGGGAAGGACATATATACATCACCTTTCTTTTATTATAATTATTAGCTTGACCAATAAAAGATTCGTTCCATTGTACTAAAGCAGAAATGATAATCAGTTTCAATGGGCTAGGCTTGAAGAAAACTTGGACTTTCTGATCGATTGGGCCAAGCTCAAAGACTTGTAGGCCCAGCCCAAAACACAAAACTGGTATCAGTATGATATTGATCGACTATTGACGAAATGACGAACGACGTGGCATTGTTGTAATTAATTGCGCGATCAATGGCATATGTGCAATAACAAGAAAATATCTAGATGATTGAAATCTCTCGAAGTTTCCGCTTGTGGAAGAGGCCGGAAGATATTTTTTACGAAGGCCGGAGTCCGGAGAAACTTTTATTAAAATAATAATATAATAAACAAAAAAAAATTAATATATAAACAATCTCCGTGCAATTTTTTTGTCTATGGACTCTCTTTCCCTGTTGAATTTATAAAACCTTAATTTTTTTTGAGATTTGGTATATATTCTCAGATCATCCCTTGTTCACCCTCTCCGTTTCGGGGGCTTCTATGGTGTAGAGTTCATCTCCAGATTTGGTTTCGCCTTCGCCGTAGTTATGGAGAGGGAAGGAGGATCCGACGGTTCCTGTTACTATTCCGTTCTCGGGATTCGTAGGGACGCCTCCTTCTCTGAAATCCGCAGCGCCTACCGAAAACTCGCTCTGGTTGGTTTCTCCTCTCTTTCTCTCTCTGTTCTCCCCTCTTTTTTCTTCTTAATTAAATTTTCACGTGTTTTTCCGTGGTTTAATTGTTCCTCTTGTGGTGAAGAAATGGCATCCGGACAGGTGGACGAAAAATCCAACGGTCGCCGGAGAAGCCAAACGGCGTTTTCAGCAAATACAGGAGGCGTATTCCGGTAAGACAGGGGAAACTTTAATGGCCGACCCTCTTTCCGATGGACGTTACTGTTGATGAGAAAATAACATCCGTGGGTGGTGTTTCGTTTACAGTATTGTCTGATAAAGGAAAAAGGTCAATGTACGACGCCGGACTGTATGATCCGTTCGAAGAGGAGGACGAGGTCTGTAACTCTGTATAGATTTCTTGCTTTGCTCCTCCAGTATTCCTTGCTCAATTGTTGGTTTCTTTCTTTCTTTTTTTCTTTGAATTGGGGGAAAATTGGAAACCAGGGATTTTCTGATTTTATGCAAGAGATGTTATCCATGATGGACAATGTGAGGGCCGAGGTGAGTCTCTGTTTTTAATTTACTGATAATAATTTAATTACCTCCTGTGAGGGTATAATGAACATTTAAATCCGTATCGTAACGCGAAACGATACCTTTTTTTTTTTTGGTTGCTCTGTTGGGTCTTCTGGTGTGGGGCTGAGGGGCGCTTTGCAGGAAGACAGTTTCGAGGACCTTCAGAAGATGTTCATGGAGATGGCCGGAGGAGATGGCGTGAAATTGGAAGGGGAAGTGGATTGGAAGGGTGGAAAGAGAACGCGTGTCACAGCCTCAAAAGCAAACGCCGGCGGGAAGCGGAGCACATCCCGTGTAAGCGTGTCGGTATCGGTATCGGACTGGGACCTTACATGATTCATGTCCTGTTATTGTCCTCAGACCTCTATTGTACTCCCCTCCATCTCTCTCATTACTCAAACCAAAGGTTGAAGTCAATCAGCGAAAGGTAGTTTCTTTTTTAATCTCTTTTATAGTGTTAAGTCTTAACATCTCTAATAGCGGGAGATGGGTTGGGGAATTTGGATTCTGGGTGTTTTTATCTAGTGATTGAATGGAAGACCTCATCTCTTTTTAATCTTACTAGGTATAAATTTATTTTGGGAATCTGGACATTTGTCAATTTCTTACTTTGGTGGTGGACATTTGTCATGACTCATGACTGTTTCTATGGTATTTATCTTTCCCGCTCTCTCTTTGGTCTCCTTGTAGCATGTGCAACGAGAAAATATACAATAGTTTGACTTGAGTAGTTTAAGGGGGTCCAATCAAAATTAATGGGTGAGTTGGTGGGCCATGTATGTTTATTGTAGGGAGGTTAAGGGCTCTCACTGTGCACTGAGGGTCTGTAAGTTTATAATATTAAGATTCAATACTTTGGTAATATCATGGGCATCCTATAAAATTTCTGAATTGAGTGGTTGGGATAAAATGAACTATGATAATTATTCTTCCAAAATTGGGGGGGGGGGGTCCAACATTCCATACATATGTGGGCATGGTGGGCCCACCTGTATAGTAATGAAATGAGAGGATGGATAGCGTTTGAGGCCATTGAAGCACTGTTAGTAAGAATCTGAGTTGTAGTTATATTATTTTTGTGTGTTTTTGTACTTGGGTTTGGAGTAATGTGTGGTGTGGACTGGAGTGTGGTGTCTTGTCTATGAGGTTGAGGGGGAAGGGGCGGTAGGTGGGGATCGGAGAGAAGCGAATTTTGTAAAATGCGTATGTTATGTAGGGTGGTAGTGCGATTGGGTCCCACAATCTCGCTCCTTTAATAGTATAGTGTGGTTATCTACTTGTGGAGATTGGAGAGTTGTCCTGTTTCGCTTTTACTCAAAAGTTGTAGTTAGGACTAGGATGGGATGAAATGGGGTTTGCGTCAGTCAACTAATGCATAGACAGTTGGATTAGAACCCTGCCTTTGCGTATGCTCCATTATTTGTTAATCAATTCAATAATCGGTGATCAGAGAAGCCAAGTGACAAGTGGTGGGGGTAAATATAAGGTAAATTTCTTAAATTGCTCTCAAATGTATCATCACGTGATTGTTATAACTTCCAAATACCCAATTTATCCTTTTATGTTTGAAAAGAGTTATATCCAGCATCGGCATCCACATCAATGTATCAGCACGAGAATTGTTCAGAGGGGGGAGGTCCTCTTGGAGCTTGATTTCTTCTTCATTGGAGTTTAGGGTTTTTGCTTGATCTTCACTGGCCATAGGTTTGTAGAGTTCTTTTTTCTAATCGTTTGTTTTCTAATCAGAGTTTAGGGTTTGTTTTCTAATTGTTTGAAGGAGGGGAAGAACAAGTGAAAAAGATTTGTGCTATCTCGACAATAATCTAACCTCTCTCGACATTTGTGCTCTCCCATTTATACTCGCCAAAACATAACAAACGCCCAACAGAATCCTCTCTTTTCCTCTCTCAATATAAACCCAGCAAACCCTTCTCAGTTCCTTAGCTGTAACTTCTCTTTCCTTCTTTGAGATGTTATCTTCTTCACTACTCTCTTCTTTCTCCGTCGCCTACTTCCTCCACCGGTAGTGAATGTCAGCTAACACAAATAGTAAGATTTCAAGAGATAAGATGGGAAATAAGATGGAACCTTTCTGGGTTTTCTTGCGCTTGGGCTTGGATTTTCTTTCTGGGTTTCCTGAATTTGGATATTTCGCCTTATTTTCTCTACGTGGTTTCCGTGGAAATCATGAGAGATCTGGTGACGTCTTGACAGGGATAACATATGATTGGGAGTGCATAGAAATTTTTTCATTGCCTTTAGTTTGCTGATGTTGCACCGGTGAGCTTCCGAAGGCAAGATACTCATTGAGGTTGCACCTGTGACGGTGCTGCACCTGAGAAATCTATATCTTAGAGCTCTTGAAGAAATTGGGACGCAAGGAATATAGAGGCTATGTTTGGTTTGAAGGAAAATACAGGGAAAGGAAGGAAAAAGTAGAAAAATCTTTACAAATCTTGTATAGGTTTCCCTGTCTTTCCCTTTCCCTACTTTTCCTTTAAATCAAACATAACCATAGTGAGAGATAGGCAGAGAGGAGGAATAGAAACCATGAGTGTTTTGGATGTTCACTGGGGAAATGCAGACAGACTTCGCTTTCTTTAACCTATCATTACAGACACGACGCAAGTCAAATACCTTCGATGCTTGGGCCTAGTATCAAGAAACCCCCTAATTTCTCTTCCTGCTTTTCTCTTGGTTGGTCTTCGGCAGTTGCAGCTGGGAAGAAGAAAGCAACGGTGGAACCAGAGCATGATTTCAATAGTGTGAAAACTAGAGAGAAGTAGAAGACGGTATCTCAACATGTACTCTTTATTTTGAAAATTTGAAAAAAAATGAAGGGTAAATAGTTTTTTTTGTCTTTTGTTAATGGAATATTAAGGGAAGTGCTAGTCAATTGTCAGAAATAGTAGAGGTAATGTTGGTTTCATAAAGATAGTTTAAGAAATAGTACACTAATCAATTAGTTAAACCATAATGTCAGAAATAGTACACTAATCAATTAGTTAAACCATAATGTCAGAAATAGTACACTAATCAATTAGTTAAACCATAAGGATAGTTTAAGAAATTTACCTATATATCAAGGGTTTTAAAACCGAATAACCAGTCAGGGGTTCGATTTTTGGTTCAAATGGTCCGATTGTTTGAATCGAACGGATGGCCCGTTCTGACAAAAAATAAAAAAACAGTCAAAATTGTTGAACGGTTTGATCACCTGGGTCAACGGTTTGCTGACAAAATCAACGTTTTTTGGCGAAATAACAATGTAGTGGTAAAATAAAATTGGCAGGAATTAAAATATCGATATAATATGCCCGATACGGTATCGAATTGCACTGACACGTTGTTAGTCATGCATATTGATTCGATATGCCATCGTATCGGTGTGTATCACATAGTATTGGTTGATAAGTGTTGATACCGAAGCGTATCGACCATCGTTTCGGCGCACGCCTAACATTCAGGCGCACATTAACCTCAAAGTCATTTGTTAATTCGTGTTAGTAAGTGTAATAAAATATATTGTATTAAACTTAATGTTTACATGCAAACAAAAAGCAACATATATTTATTTTCAAAATTAGCATTTTATAAATAAAGGGAACAAATAATTTATAAAATACACACACACATATATATATCAAGATGAATTTTAATTTAAAAAATTTATACAAATAAAATATTCATAATAGAATAATTATTTTAATACTTAAATTTCATAAATTTGCATATGGTATATATCTTAAATTTTTATAAATTATTAATTAATATTTTAATTTTCATTAAATAACAATGTATTTATTATTTACAAAAATAAAAGAATTGTTTACAAAGTATTTGAAAATATAATATAATTTGAACCAATCAAATCCATTAATCTACATTTCATATTAAAAATAAATTTTATAAAAATAAAATATTAATAATAGAATAATTATTTTAGTAATTAAAATTTATGAATTTTCATATGATATGCATTTTCAAAATTTTAATATATTTGATATATTTTAAGTTAAGATTATATATTTTTATAAATTATTAATTAATATTTTAATTTAAATTTTATAATAACATATTTATTGTTTACAAAAATATAAATATTATTTATCAAACATTTAAGAATTAATTTTTTAGTTGAATTTTTGTTAATATTAAAAAAATAAAAATAGAAAAAATAATATAATAATTCAAATATAATAGTTGCATATGCTTTATGCCTTATACTTTAATAGATAATAAAATAATATTGGCTTTTTGCGTATATTAATTTATATAAATCTATATAATATTTGCCTTGGATTCTTGATTGATGCATTATTTGTAAAATTTGATAATAGCTACATGTCATGCTATATTTATTATAATATATTTCTTCATATGTATATATGTATGTATGTATGTATGTATCTTTTAAATATACAATTCCTATGTATTTATATATTATTTATATTTGTTTTGACATTAGACTTAATGATATTAATATATTTATGGAATTTGTGTGCATTTTCTTAACGTATTTGATGCTGCACAATCTGGGCATTCCTAGCTAGTTGAAACCTGGCTCCTAGATGTGGTAGACGGCACCTGAGACGGAGAGGAACATGAAGGATTCCCGGGGAGCTCTCCCAACGGGAACACTCCGATGGCTAAGTTAGAATTCTAAGGAAAACTCAAGGAAAGCACAGAGAGAGTTAAGAGTGTTGAAAGTGCTAGCTTCAATACCTTTGCTTTGCGGGGGTTGGGGTCCTCTTATACCGGAGCTCAGTCACATCAGGCGTAACCGCCACTGCCATAGCCGTTACTGCCAGGGCTGAGATGTCAGGTGCAGGCTGCTGCTGCAGGGTACGGACCTGTCAGGCGTGCCATGCTTTTTAGAGATGGCAGGCACAACGCCGCTTGGCGAGAGACGTGGGCACTGTCACTAGATCCGGCAGGTACGGATGTCAGGGGGATCTTCCCTGTAGGCCTCCGAGCTGCTTTGCACTGAACCGCCTAGGGCTAAGTTACCTTGCACTGAGATGCCGAGGTACCCCGAGGTGCTCACACCGGAGGCGAACCTTAAGCAAGTAAGAACGGGAGTGTCGACGATGCTATCCCGAGGTGTTTCTCCCTCGGGACACTTAGCCAAAAGTCGGGGTGCTCCCTTCTTAGGAAGGAAGAGCTCGGGCCTCAAGGGTAGCTCGGGTCCCTTTGCATGGAAGGAGCTTGGGGCGTTCCACCCTTAGGGTTTGGGGTGAGCTGGGCCTTGCTTCCTGGTGAGTTGTCACACCCGCCGAGTCGTTCGGCCGGGCTTCGGCGAACGACTTGTGCTAGGTCATGTCCACGTGTCCCCGTGCTACGAGGTTGGGCCAAATCACCCTACATTAGTATCCAAACATTTCCATATTTTTTCATTCGTATCCATGCATTTTCTAAATGCATCCATATCCAAGTTGTCCGATACGATACCCGATACCAATACTTTAATCCTTGGTATCTAGTCATCTGACCGGTTCCTGACTTTTCTGGCCAATCCGGTCGATCAGTTGGTCAAAAAGTAAGATTGCAAATTTGGTTCAGTCTCATATTTATAAAATTTGTAGTGCTTGGTCGTGATGGGTAATTTCGTATAAATTTTAGATGTATTTGATCGCCATAGCAAACTTTGAAAAAATGTCGAGAAAAGCAATTTTATTTTAATTTTCCGTACAAAGATTTATTTTGAAATCTCCCCGAAGTTTCTGACAGATTGTCATATACATCCCTTCCCTTAGAATCCACAAACGGAAGGAAGAAAATGACTAGAGTACCCATTCTCTAAAGTGGAGATGTACCCAGTTATGTATATCCACGTCAGCTTTCACATGTTAAAACTTAAAAAACATTACCAAGAGTGAGGTCGCTTCAATATTTATTTTATTTTATTTTTGTTATGAAAATCTATTTTCTTCTCTTGGTAATCCTAACCAAACTTTCACCTCTCTTTGCCTTGCGCTCAATTTTCTTCGACCATGAACCAAACTCACTCCATAGCCCATGGTGCTGGCTACAGAGTTTAGTTATGGTCACCACTAGGTTTTTAAAATTGAATTGGACAACGAATTGGACAGGGGTCCTATTCCTGGGTTGAATGGTTTGATTGATCAGACTGAATGGATGATTCATTCTGACAAAAAATTTAAAAAAATTAAAATAAATAAAAAACGGTCAAAACCATTGAATGGTTCAAACGGTTCTATTCGGGTCAATAGTTTGTTGACCAAATCAACGGTTTTTGGCGAAATAATGGTTCTAGGGTAAAACAGAACTGGTCACCTGACTGGTTCTCGGTTTTTCTGGTCTGATTATCCAGTTCGGTCTGGTTTTGTAAACCATGGACTTATGCATCTTGTACCATGTAGTCTCTCTAACTTTAGTAAATAGAGAACTTTCTTGACAAGGGGATCAAGGTGGAGAACGACTTAAATAAATCCAAACAGCAACACTCCCAGAAGCCAGAATGAGGGGGAACCGTTTGCTACGTAGCTCTTGCCTCAAGGATGGCTGGATTGAGTCACCGAGACCTAGCATTGGTCTATATCACTGTTGCACACCTTTCTCTATAATGATCCACTATGAAAGAAGTTATGGTCATGCTTCCAGTGAGTCTGAACCTATCTCTATCAGCAATTATTAGAAACTTCAGGAGAGCTTTTAGCAATTTACCCTTAAATCTTATAAATTCATTTTCACTCTTGTTGAATACAACCTAACACAAACAATTATAATCTTGTGGTTTTTATCAATGCTCTTTGTGTAGGTATATGTTGATCGCCACGATTGTGGGAGCACAAAAAGTGCTAAACCGATACCACAAGAACACTCGCGATGAGTCCATGACCCGACTCACAGCCAGATGATCTCAGAACCTGCAAAGACTTGCGATGAGCTTAACAAACCGTCGTAGACTTGTGATGAGCATAAAATACCACTCAGGACCCACGATGAATAATGAACGTCGCCTGAGACTTGCGATAGCATTGCTGATCTTGTCCTTTAACACGTAACCACTAGGAAACCCATAAGGGGACGTATCCTACACGTGCCATGAGAGAATCCATAAGAGAAAGGAAACTTTGTCTTCGAAGGATCTTGCTGGACATGTGACATAACCCCAGTGGTGCTCCCTTAATAGCCAATATAAAGATAATCATCCCTTTTCCTTATAGGAAAGGTCTCCTTTTAAATCTTTCTCCTTATAGCCTTGGGGTCCTCTCTGTAAAAGGGGAATAACTCTCCCCCACAACAGACGACCATGTAGCCTTAACCCTAAGGCTTCTTAGAGAGACTCTCTCACTTTGTCTCTTTCTCCTTTGCTCTTCTCCCACCATCCCCGACAACCATCATTCTCTCCTTTCTTCTTTCTTCATGACCACCCTCTCGGGGCCTTCGAAGATTCGACCTATCGCCAAGAATCCACGATAACTACACTTTGTGTTTTGATGTGGCCAATCTTTCTTTTTGACATTATTGATATCTTTTTTGCTCTAAAGGGGTAGCTCGTAGCCCATTCCCCAAACCCATGAACCCCCCAATCTAGGTGCAGGCTCGATTCAACCCTAAGTCCCCGCTATAATCAGCGGGATACCTTACCAATCAACTAGTTGCACCTTGCAATTAGACCTGTTCATGGGCTAGGTAGTTTGGCCTAGCTTGTTTTAAGTTGGGTCTAGACTTGATTTTAAGCCTATGGGTTCGGGCTCGGGCCCAATTATTTTGGTCCAAGTTTGGGCTTTCTCAAAAAAGCCTGACCTATGCCCGAACTCAACTTGATAATATAATAAAAATATATTTTATTTAATAAAAAATATATATACAATATTTCTTTTTTTGTTATTCTCTTTTTTCAAGTAATAGTGAGATCTTTTAATAATACACTATTTTATTGATTAAAAAAAGAAAGAAATTATGTTTTCAAATTTCTAGCCGGGCTCGGACCCAGACTTTGGGCTTTATATGAGGGTCAGGCTTGGACTCGTGCCTGAATGTTTTATTGACACATAGACAAAGCTCGGCTTGAACCTTGCTTGGTCCATGATCATGTCTACTTGCCATTTTATTGATATATTTGAAAACCTATCTGACTAAGTAGTCAATAAGAGTAAATCTTTCTTTTTTTGGTAGTAAAAATATCCGCCCCAAAAAGCTGCTTAGAATACAACTCAGAATGGGTAACCTACATCACATTTGGGAAACCCTCTCTACGGCTCGAAGAATAAGTTGCATTCCTTTCAATTTATTTTTGGAAGTGTTCAACCGAAACTAAATAATTGGAAAGTTAGCAACCCTTCTCAAGCTATTTTGCAATATCTTTCTAATCATGAATGTTCATTGTCCAACTGCCAAAAAAAAATCGGAGAAGTACGGACTGACCCAATGCAGATTTTTGATTTCCACTGCAGAGCTATAAACATTCAAAAGGTAAAAAATCCACACTCTATGCTTACCCACCCATGAATTGGCATCAATTCCGAGCTGGCACCTACCCCAAATGTACTTTGAGCCTACAAATTCTGACCATGGGCTGAACCGTCATTCCTCCCAAAAAAATTAAATGAAACCATTGACAAAACCTCCATTTGGGAAGAGTGTAAATACAAAAATGTTAGGTGCAAATACAAGCCCACTAACCATATCACTTGGCTCAACCCTTAGAATGGAAAATTTTCTACAAAAGTTCATTATATAGCTTATTAATATAAAATATTAGTTTTAATGAAAATTTTCTACAAAAGTTCATTATATAATTTATTAATATAAAATATTAGTTTTAATGAAAATTGATTATGCGTGATCTGAACGCTCTCTGTTGGAAGACAGTTCAGATGTCAGGCTAATGATGTGACCTGGTCGAGCTGCAAGACAAGAGAATCAGAGTGTTCTGGGGTTACCTGGTGTGGGCATTTCGATGCTTAAGTTAGCGATGGAGGTTTTTGAAAGAGTTGATAGCTTGAAAGCAAGAGAATGCTAGAGCTATATCGTGCATACCTTTGTTAGGTTGGAGGTGAAGGCTTTATATAGCTAAGCTGTCGTGAGCCACACGACGTGTGTTTGAGATCACCGGCCCATCTAACCCGGAGTTAGCTTTGCACCCGATGATGGACTCCAAGTAAGCTGATAAGACTTATCTAGGTCCGTTCGAATTGGGCGGGGTGAAGATAAGATCCGTTGACGTACACCGTGGTCCAGAGTAGATTAGAGACAGTTGGCTTGCTTCTAGAAGGAGGTTACGTGGCACCTCGACAGGTCGGTCGGATGTAGTGAACTGCTCGGGCCTCAGTCTAGCTGGGTGACCCGAAGTGCCCGAGGTGACTAGGATCGCTGAGGTGTCTGAGGTCGCTGAAATGTCACCACATTATTTGGTCACTCCACATGTCATCACATCATTGGATGGGCCAAATTATCCCTCATAAAAAACCATTGTCAATGTGTCAAAAAAAGAGAATTAGGATATTATTATTTATTTGTCCATTAGGAAAATTGAAAAACATAAACTGAAGAGAGAAAAACATTTTACTGGGTATTTCACCTCAATCTATTATCTAATATTGAGGAAACTGCTTTATACAAAACACTATAAAAGCTTGATAGTCTAAAGTGGGAGAAAATTTTGGCTGCCCACATTCAACAGATCAGCAGCCTAGGCTGTCAATAAGGCTCTCTTTATATGTGTGTGTTTGTGTAACATGATAGTCCACTCAGCAATGCATCCAACACCAATACTGTCATAAGGAGGCCTTATGAATTAACATATCATCAAGGAAGAGCACCGTTGACTGTCTAGGCTATTGAACTTAGGTAACTAACTTTTTTTCCTAAAGGTGGAACTTGCTGAGATGGCAAACTGAGAGAGCTGGGAACAATATAAGGCAAAGAGATTAGAAATGCAGGGTTGGAGAAAGGGAAAAAGGAGAGGCCATCTAACATAACCGGTTTGTTCATCATGCACGTGTTCACAATCTAATGGATGATTACTCAATATTGATCCCAGCCATGGTAGCCATGGCTGATTGGGTTTTACAATCCCCGTTCCCCTTGATGGGGCGGGGGTTTTCAATCCAATCCCTATTCCCCTTCATGGTGCCACCTCACCCATTCTTGGGTCAAATGGTCCAACCGGTTCATTTCGAATAGATGGTCCATTCTGATTTAAAAAATAATTAAAATAATAAATGGTTAAAAACCGTTGTTCGGGTCAATAGTTTGACTGTCCAGGTCAACTAATCACTTACCAAGTCACTGGTTTTTGGCCTAGTAATGATTGTAGGGTGAAATGAAACTGGTTGTCTAACTGGTTCCTGGATCAACCAGTCCAGTCATCCAGTCCGGTCCAATTTTCAAAACCATGATCTTAACCTTTGACATTTTTACACAGAATAACCGGCTATCAGACTCGAATCAACCTTCTCATACTTATACAGTCCAAGATTTTACCATTACACCACAATGGCCCAATGTGCTCACAATCTCTTAGAAATTGTTTTGTTCCTTAATGTTATGTTTGGTTTGAAAGGAAGGAAATTTGTAAAGGTTTTCTTACCTTTCCCTACTTTTTCCTTCAAACCAAACACAACAAATGAAATGGTTCTTATGATTTTAAGAATAGCTACAATTAATTTTCCTTTTTTTACTCAAATTCATTCTACAAAATTAATTTTTTGAAGCTAAAAATTTCTTCAATATATCAAGGGTGGACAAAGCCAAACCTTTATTAGTGAATACCTGACCTATCTTAATACCCTTTACATGCACAGTGATTATTTTGAGACCAAATGTAATCCCAACAACCGGTCTCAACAGGCATGCTGTACATTAGGAACATCTCACCATAGAGTATAGAGGACAAAGGAGATATTCCCAATGGAGGGCTGCAAAGTCTGTTGTGACTGGTTGTTGGCACTTGATCCGAACTAGATTATGTTTCTGTCATTAGAAAAATCTATATTTTTAATCTCTTTACATGAAAAGAAAAAAAAAACGAACAGTGCGGCGAAGCAACTGTGATACAACCAGTCAACCACCTGACCTTCCAACTAACCAACTAAAACTACACAGGATTCATGATTTTATTGAGGGTGAGAGATGGTTGTGGGTCCCTGTTCGGTAAAGGATGATCGTCATATTCTTGCCTGACGTGTGTGTTCTCCGCACCGTTTGCGGTGATTGGGGGAGATGCATGGTCGGCATAGAGAACCGATGCGTCCAATGCCTCCCGGCGTACGTTATCCTCGTGCTCTTGTAACCGTTGTGCGCGCAATGCTGTGAGATATAAGCCGGAAGCGAGGAAGACCGTTGTTAGTCCCGAAACTCCAGCAGCGGAAAATAAGCCTTCCCGGACAACGAGGCAACTCGTTCTCGGTCTACTCCACTCGTTTAGATGTCCCGATTCAATTCCGAGTCCAATCAGCAATATCACCTCCGTCACCGCAAAACACATCCTGCAGTGCAGCCGCGCTTTTTACATCAACAAACTAATCCAAATATTCTGGCCAAAATCAGCTTCAATCCCCAAATTAAAAAAAAAATAAATAAATGCAAAGGCTCGAATGCAATCCAGCAATCCTTAGTAATCTATCAAGGGATGAACAAAGATCATTCCTTCTTCGATCATGAGTCATTTTAACGGATAATAAAAATTGAAGGGGACCCACCGAAGAAGGTACAAGTAGACAAGTACAATGGATTATTAAGAGGTTGTTTGGCAAGATTTTTTAAGTAGATAAATCAGATCAAAAGACATTATCAAGTTTTTTGGAGCTTGTCTTTCACTAAGATTCTCATCTACTGGGCTGTTAACTGAAAGGTTTTATGCTGCATTTGAGTGCGTGTATTTATCGATGTAAAAATGCATTAATGTTTTGTCAATAAAATGAGAAGTGTGATTAACTATGTAAATATTTACATCAATTTTATTGATGTTGTATTTAAGTCGATACACTCCATCCAATTTCCAAACACCAATAAATATGGATCGAAGTGTTTAATTACACCGGTCCTTATTTACACCACAAACTAATGCTTTCTAAATTGTCATTAATTCAGACGGTCGGATTAGGAATGGCAACGGGGCAGGTTCGGGTGGGGATTACATTCTCCATCCTGACACCAATTCTCCATCGGGGAAAGAAATGCTCCTCCATCCCTGACCCTGTCAAGAATGAGTTCCCTATTAGAGACCTGAATCCCTGATTGTTTGAGAGAGACTTCAGACATGCGACTTGCAAGTTGTAAAGTTTCACATCTATAACATCTCACATCTGTTTAAGATTTCAAAAATTAGAAATCGGACTTGTGAGCATTGAATTGAGAGAGAGAGAGAGAGAGAGGACCGTTGCAGACTTACAGCATTACCTCATCTGAGAGAGAAAGAGAGTACCAACGGTGACTACTAATTATTGAAGACAATACCGACGACGACTACTGATTATTGAAGACAATAGACAAAGAACGGAAGAAGAAGGGTAGGGTTTTGAGTTTTAGGTGCTGCTAGCGCAAGTTCTTTTCTATGTTCTTTCTTCTTTGTGTGTCGAGTTAATTAGTTTAGGTAGTTGAAGAAGACTCTCGAGAGTTGAGAGTTTTAAGTTTTTGTCTTTTACTCTTTTTGAGTTTTTGCTATTATATATATATATACATTCCCCACCCCTATCCCCGAATTCAATCGGGGATTCTGTTTTAGCCCCATCCCTAACCCCAACCCCGCCAAAGCACTCCCCATACCTGACCCCACCAGGTTGAGAAGCCCAAGTACCCATCGGGGACAGGGAAAATTGTCATCCCTAAGTCGAACTATTCGTCTGGGAAACCGTCCAGGCAACCTATTCCATTTTATCCCAAACCCAATCTCTGACCAAAAACCATTGAATTGGTCAATGACTTGTTGACCCAAGCAATCAAACCATCAACCTGTTCGACCCATTCAACGGTTTTAGCCATTTTTATTTTAATTGTTTTTAAATTTTTTATCAAAAGGGGTCAATCATTCAAATCATACGGTCAACCATTGACTCAAAAACCAATGGCCAAAACGGTTCAGGTTCTGGGTCATTTTTTAAAACATTGCCACTAACAAATGCAATCTTAGGGAAAAAGCTTCATTAGGTAGTGTCATGTATATGGAAAAGATATGATATCTGAAAATTTCCTGACCAGTCAACTGGAATCATAACTTAATAGTCAATCAAGCGCTATTTATCAAAATTCATGAATGCGATTTTGATTGATCAAAACTCTTTCCATACCATATCTTTTCCGCATCATAAATTTTCCCATATTTCAGTTTATAGAAAGCTCATAAAACCACCCAAAAACAAATACATGAAAAGACCAAAATATTGAAAATCGGAAATCTTGAAACTTTTTTTCTACGCCTAAAAAATAATCTTCCCAACTATTTTTAATAGCCCTAAATTTTAATCAATCAAAACCGACCCATCAATTTTGATAAATAACACCTGATTGGCAACGTTTATGATTCGAACCCAGCCCATAGCCCATAGCCATTATGGTTGTTAGTCACCGACAACCTCAGTCCATCTGAATTCAGATAAACCCTGACGTAAAGTTTTCGAACTCCCCAGTCGAGAAAGGAATTTGAAACGATAGCAGAGAAAGCTTACAAAGTTGTAAGAAAGAAGAATCCGGCTTGCCATGAAAGGGACCGGGAAAGGCAAAAACCCGAGTTGTTCAAAGCAATCAAGGTCGAGGGTATTAAGTTGTTGTAAACTGCAGCATGTATGTATGCATGTTCCACGATCATGGCGATCGCTAGGCTCAGAAATGCACCGCCGGCGCACAACAGCGGAGTCTTCCCGCTGTCGCTGTAAATACATGCATGTCTCCGTTCTTCGTTACTGCTCAAGAGCATCCATGTCACCTGCAAGGTAGAGGTAGAGTATAGAAACGACCAACCAAAATTGATTAAAAAATGAAATTACTTCAACCTAGAATTGGTATTACAAGGGATTTAGGTATAAAATTGCATACATCGGATCTGGTGGTTTCGGCAAGGAGGCATAGAATGAAACACAGAAGTCCGCAGAGTATAGAAACGACCAAAAGGAAAGCACCAGTTTTGCTGCCGAGATCGGTGCTTCGACGACTCGAGGCTAGATCGGCATGCGTGACTGCCATTCTCTACCAACTGTTTCTGACTTCGGAAGAAGATATCACAGCTTGGGAAATGATGAACAGGGGAGTTGCTGTTGCTCTCAAACCGAGAATAAGAGGGAGAGAATCAGAGAATAACGAATGAGACGGAGATAGCGAATCGGATTTCTTGCAAACAGAGGAAAGAGTTGAAAGTTTGCTTAAAGAGTGCGGATTCGCGGAGTTTAGGCATTAATCGTATGTATGTATTTGCACACGCCACACGGACGGTCGAGCATTAAATTGTTGTTCGTGTCGCGCAATTATATAATTAAAGAAAAATGAAAAAGAATGAAAGACAAGAGTTTGTCGAAGCCTCTTAAATCCCTAATTCCTAAATGAATTATTTTTTGTGGTGGGGTTTTAAAACCAGCAAAGAATAGAAGCCTCATATCTTCACCCACCACCGTCCAAGGCGTACCCTTTTCACTACCACTGTGAAACCTTCCAGTAATAAGCACTCATCATGCATCTCAATGCTTTATTCTGTAATATTTGTTCAACCACATCGAGCTTAGGTTTCGGTTCAGCCTAGACCTATCCCGAACAGGTTTGCACATATTAAGCCCTCGGGCTTGGGTTTGAGATTTTACATAAAAGTCCGGTCTGATAATATTATATATATACTAGCAGGGACCCGTATGATACATGGGCTTAATATGTCCAAGTCCAAGCCTAGTCCGCTTAGCAGGTTGGATTTTGAGAATCCAAATCCTTCTCATATTCAAGGATGGGGTGGGTTGGGTTTAAAATCCACATCTAATTTTCTATTATTTTTTATTATAAAAAAATAATAAATAAGTAAAATCAAATAAATAAACAATAAAATTTCTAATTATTTGATTAAGATGTAGAAGAACACAAACTATTAATTATCCTTTACATCTAATTCAAAATATTATTAAATTCAACACCTAATACATAAAGTTTATATGCTTTCCAATAATATGTAGGTTGAGGGGGTCGGGTTTAGACTAATACTATACCCTACTTGTAATGTATTGGTTGTAGAACTCCAAAACCCGATTTTCCCCAAAATCCATCCTTCAAAAAAAAAAATGGCCCGTCGAGGTGAGTAGGGGTGGATTGTCACCCCTAAGCTTGAAATGCTTAATTAAGATTGAGTTGGGCCTAGATTGGTAAACTCAAGCTTAACCTTGAATTGGACCAAGCTTGAGCTTGAGGTTTGAGGCTTAGGATTGGATTGACCCTCAACCCGACCTAACCCACTCAAGTTGCACCTAACAGGACCCCATGTGATGCACATGCTTTGTTAAGAGAAAGCTAAACAATAAAAGCACGTAAGAGTATACAATTGTTTTATATTTTAACTTTTTAAATAATTAATAATTAGTTATTTTTATATACTACTTTGAATAATTTTTTATAATACAAAAATAACAATAATTAATTTTAGCTATGTTGTTCATCAAACCGGTGAAATCGACCAACATGGCCCAACTCAACTTGAGTTGGTCATTTTTCTAGTATTTTTGGTGGGTTTTGGTTTAGTAATTTCCCAACCTAACCAAGTCGGGTCAATTTTGGTTTGGCCATTTGTAAATCAATAAAAACCAAACTGACCATATATATTTTAAATATAATTTTTAATATGAAAAAGTGGAAAAATTCTCATATTCCTTAGTCTAAAATATTTTACATTGTAAATTTAAAATTTTTAATAATACCATTGTGATTTTTAAATTTAATTTTTTAAGTTTAAATCTTTTGAACCAACCAACCAAACTGAAAATTGACCCAAACCAATATAACCTAAATTGGCCAGTTTTCACTAATGGTTGGTTAGTTTCGGATGACCAACTCCCCAACCCGACTAGGTCAATTTGGTTGGCCAAACAACATGCAACTGAACTGAACCAACCCCTGAACACTCCTAATTTTAACTAAACTAATAGTTTAATCTCTAATAAACAACAATAGTTTAGTCTACAATAATTACTGAAATTTTATATTATATAACAAAACAAAAATAGTTTTTTACATAATTATTGAAAATTACTATTAATAAATATCAATTTTCTGAAAGTTATTTTCTAGAATTATTAATTGATATAAGTGAAATAATGTTTTTACTATTACTACATCAATAATTGCAATTATTATTATATTTTTTAATATCTATTAAAACATTTTTTGAAAGTTATTACCTATTTTTGTTATTCAAAAGCTTCAATACCTCTAAATTATTTAATCTATTTTTCATTATTTCAATAATATTTAGAGAAATTAAATTATTTATATTTTATATTCTTATTATGAAATATTATTAAATCTATTATAATTATTTTTGTGTTTTTGATAAAATTTTTAAGGTAATTTCATAATTTATTTAATCTATTTTATTTCTTTTTAAATAACATTTAAGGATTTAGTTATTAATTTTTTTAATATTTAAAATATTTAAAATTAGTTATTTACAATATTATTTATCTATTTAAATATTATCATTATTTAGTTATTTCAATATTACTTTTTTGTTGAATTTCATAATCCATAAAATTATAAGTTATACTATTATTACATAATTTCGTTCTTAATTTTGTAAATTATTATTAATTCAAATATTATGAAACCTACTATAACGATTTTATACTTTTAATAATTTTTTTTTAAGTTTATTACATAATTTCATTATTTTAAATATTTAAAATTTAGTTATGTTAAAATTTTCATTATTTAAATATTAAATAAAATTCAAAATATTTAAAAATTTTCATTATTTAAATTTTATTTATTTTTAACTGATTACATACTATTAAATATTTTTTATTTATAATATTTAGTTATTGAAATTTTTGAATAATATTTTTTTAATTTTTAATTTTATTATTTGAATAATATTTAAATTGAATAATTCATAAAATTTTAATTTTTATTGTTAGTACATAATTTTGTTATGAATTTAATAAAAGTATAAAATTATGAATATTATTAAATATATGATAATTTTTGTGTTTTTAATAAATATTTTAAAGTTATTACATAATTTCATTATAATATTTAATTAATTCTTAAATTTTCTTAATTCAATCTTTTGTTTGATAGATATAGATGAAAAGTCGGGGATAGGATAAGTAGGAATTAGAGATAATTTAGGAGATAATTAGGGATTATAGATAATTTATGAAAAAGTGGGGGATAGTGGTGCCACTTGGCTAGATTAGATTAGATTTTGGTAGAGAGAGATTTTAGGAATGGTTTTTGGAAGAGATATCAGAAAGGATAAACCTAGAGGAAAGAGGGATGGGCCATGGCTTCATGAGGGAGCAAGGCTAAAATGAAGAGGGGCTGAGAGTTCTCGGTTGGGGTAAGAGAGAAAGCTCAGGCTCTGAGATGGCATTTTTCTATTTTAGTATATATATATAATTAAAAATATAATAATATACATATTATTTTCCTAAATGCCTAACCCTAACCCTTCTACATCACAACCGGCAGTAACAACAGTGAGCGCCTGAGTGGTATCATCTTTCATCTCCTTCAGTTCTCCGGCAAGGTGACACCCCATCTCCCATTCTCTGATCTTTGAATATACATTAACACAGCCACAGGCTAGAGGCGACGTCCCCATTCCCCAACAGCAGTCGACAGCATTTACAACTGCACTCTGACAAGCGGCAACCAATGACAGAGAACTCCGTCAGGTCTCTCTCTCTCTCCACTCCAGTTCACCAACCCTCCTGAAATCATTTTAGTTTAGACTTCGGCTCGAGCTTTTATAAAGGCCAGGTTCGGGCCTAAGATCTAGGTTTGATGGTTAAGCTAGGCTCAAGCTACGTTAATAACAGGTGAAAGCCCGGCTCGGCCCGGCCCAGCAAGTTGATTAATGTCATTTACTGAATATTGCATCTATACAGCGTTAAAGAACAAGGCAGGTTGATAAATGCCTCATTTACTGGACAAGTTGACATATGTCATAACCTTCTACGGAAATAAACCACACGCCCATACATTAAGTTACAGTCGCAAACTTGTTCACAGGATCATTCTTACTGCATCTGAACTTTGATGCATTAATGAGATAATAGGAGAACATGCGACCCAATGTACCCTTGCATTCGGTACAGTACAACAGTGGGAGGACCATCAAGAGAGAGAGAGAGAGAGAACAAAACAACCCCTTCCTCCAGACTAGAAGCAAATTTACAATTACCCCGAGTCATAAATTTGTAGAGACATCGGTTGATACTTGGTACTTCGCTTAATAACCAAGTTGCAAAAGCCTTGCCCTTCTTCTAGCAGCTAAGTCTGATATTCCCCATTTTACTGCAGCCCTAAGCTTAAACCACCCCATGTTGGGTTTACAACTCCTAGAAAAATGAACATAATCAGGTAGAGAAGAAAGAAAATTAATGCCTGTGTCATCACTTGAACCGATAAACAATCCATTCCCTTGTCCCCACGTTGCAGGAAATGGAAACCAACTCTGGAACTGAACCTGAGAATTGTCATTCCCTACCAAATGCCCGCCTGGCACTACAGACCCATCTGACCCACCTGAAACCCATTCACTCATGGCATTTCCATACGGTTCACTGAAATAATCTCTCATGCCGGAATCATCCCTTCCTATTGATGTAAACAGTTGCACCGAATGACACTCTTGCATGTTACCAACTCTGGACTGAGAATGATCCTCCAGAATGAATGTTGATGGGTTATCCAAATGATCGATGGCTGGTTGTGTTGCTTGTTTATCTGCAGAAAATTCTGGTCACATACAAATTTAAAAAGTCAGAATTCAGAAGCAGAGAGGGGGACGAAGGGGAGAAAGAAGCATAGAAAAGCAATGGAAGCATAATAATTCAAAGAACACAGGACTAAACCTGAGGTACCTATCTGGTGACAATGTCAAGACAGTCCATGGCATAGCAGTTCAAACAGAGGATACGGGATGAAATGGGAAGGGATCCCAAGCAAGTAATTGGTATCAAACAATCCTCTGAACCAAGCTGGATGCATCATTGATGAACCAACTTCAATGGAGTGGACCATAGGATGGCAAACATATGAGGTAAACCCTTGCCCAAAGGCATAGGAAGGATGTATGGATGTAAGAGTGGGATTCCTTTTGAATTTTTTCCAAATGATGCTTACTATCCTCATGTACCATCCTAGAAGAAAATCAAGGTTAGACATGGGAATATTGGCCAGTATGACTGCCTGAAAAATCAAGCAAGTGCCTCTTGTCAGGTTTTCCTAGGCACTCTACTGCTTACCATTGAAAATGCACATGGTCCCCTCAACACTAATTGAAAAGATATGTGGACGTTCTCTTTATCACAATTTTTTTCCTGATCGTATGATATATTAACTGATCAGCCAATGCCATTCTTCTGGCCCATTTAGTGATATCTGATAATGAATCATATAGGATTGCCTGAAGATGGACATATCCATGACTTCCACTGGTCATCCACAGGTAAACACTAGACACTCTGGTATCCATCAATAATACTGGGCCATTGTTGAAATATTCTTGCATTCTACCAAACAGATGCATTTGAAGTTGCCTTCTGGGAATACCTTGCATTGTAAACAGGAGATCAGGATGTTGGATATCCAGGGTTGGTCCTGGAACAGCTCCAACTTGCAGTAGAGACAAATGCCTCAAAGGACCATCATTGGGTGGTTCGTCAATCTCGAATATGTTACTAACATTCTTGTAAGCATGCTTTTTCAAACTATCAACCAAGATCTGCCAATGGAAAGGTGGAGTTGATCAGTCTCAAAACAAAACATCAAAAACAGACCCCATTCAGATGGATCTAAATAATGGACAACTAAGATGGGGAGTATAAAATACATTCGCGTTCAGAATGAATAACTATTTAAGATAAATCCTGAAATTGAATCTTTACAAGATTGCGTGGCTAGGGATGAAATGCATTAGAGCATATTGTCTTGCATGTTTATCCTTTGAGATAGCCTATGGACATATTTATGTGGATTCACTTTTATTTGAATTATAGCAGTTGCTCTAACAGTTCTCTTTAGTCTCCTAGTGAGTGGATATTTGTACTCTGGATGTTCTGCCTCTTTTAATTTTTTTTTTTTTTGGGTTCCTAATCAACTAATCATAAAAGAATATACATGGATCTGAAACTCATATATGATATATCAGGTTCAATGACCTTTTTTTAGCCCAATAGGTGCAGTTCAAACATAATCAGATGGAGGAATGTATTGTAAGTTCAAATTGAACTTCTTTAAAGTTCAAAGTGAACTTCTTTAGACCAAAACATGCAATTAAAAAGAATTTCAAAAAGACAGTATTGGAATACAAGGGCCATTGGTCCAACTGAGTTCCCAGAGAAAAAGTACATACCATCTGAGATGCATTGAGGTCAGCTAGAGAATGGTAATATTCATCAAATGTTGCCCCAATAACCTTGAAGATGGAATTAAAAATTAGCCCAATCCTTCGTTCAGCATTATAGTACATGTACAGCTTATTATCTAGAACACAAGCTGTGGCATGTTGCACAATTATGTCCCATATCTTATTTGACATCCCACCAAGAATCTGCAATTTGCATGATGAACAGTCAATACAAACAAAAATTTGATGAAACAAATACAACTGCTTTTTTCGTCATTGTGGTTCAACCAAGAGATTAGTTTCTTACACTGCGCAGCAAGGACTGGTCGGTCACATACAGCCGGAGGAAATCCTGCACTGTGTTAATTCCTTTAGAAGCCAGCCGTGTATGAAATGCACCATCTTTCCCTATCTTCTCCAAACGCCAGACTTCATCATTGAAGGAAGGAGGATGATACTTCTTGTACGCTGAATAAACAAATCAAGATTAGTCCCTATATTACTTGAAGTGCCTATTATGAAAATATCATCCAATTTTATATTTTTTGGTCTCTAAGTTCTGAGATTAGTATCCGCCAAAAAAAAACAAAGTTCTGAGGTTGAGTGAGACAAGTGTGTTCAATGAATAACATATTGGCAATATTGAAAGACTGAAATGTAGTAAAATATAATCCACTGAACTTGGAAGGAAAGAAACAAAGAATGCCCTCTGGATTCTATAGCCCCTCCAAGTTGTAAGTCCCCATGATGAACTGAGCACCCTCATTAATAATGTGCATTGAAAGACAACATTACCCCTGTTAATTGTTCAAATGTGTCAAATAATTGGGGTGATTTTGTATTTTCATCACGCTTGATTGAGGGATACTCTGTTCAGTCAGTGGCCTTTCTTTTTTATTAGCCTAAATTCAAGAAAAATTGCAAGGTTACTCAAATGGATGAGGGGTAGTTATTGTCTCCTTGCTTTCTTCCTTCTCAAACAAAGAAAATCCCACCAATTTTGTAAATATAATTCTCATCAGGGAAAAGCTTGATGAGCTAAAGAGGGAAGCTGAGAACGATTTTAATATGTCAACTAGACCAAAGAGAACCCAAATAATGGAATGATATGGATAAAAAGATTTAAAAAAACAAAAAAAGAAAGAAAGAAAGAATCCAATGCTCCTAGGATATCACTTGACATAAAAATGCTTATGTTTCTACTTGCACAAGCCAGATTTTCCATTATGTTTATTAGCATAACTGCATAACAGATCTGTATTTGACAATGAAACCAGGCAATAATCTCAATCAAGGTTTAAAGTATTGATACACCCCAATGCACGGTTTTTAAAACTGACCTGGAGACCGAACCGGTCAGGGGTCCGGTTACCGGGTCAAACGGTTAACTGCCCGGGTCAGCGGTTTGCTGACCAAAATCAACGGTTTTTGAAGAAAATCCGGTTTTGGGGAAAACCCAAACCGGTCACCTGATCGGTTCCCAGTTTTTCCGGTCCGACCGTCTGGTCCGGTCCGGTTTTGAAAACCATGCCCCAATGTATCAGCAGGAGTGTATATGCATTTTTTTAGTTTTTTGTCAAAATTTCTTTTTATATATGTTTTTATATTATTTAATAAATAAAAAGACTTGGTTTCCTGAAAACACCTTTAAACAAGTGTATCAGAAACCCAACGATACGATACAATACACCCAATACAGGGCGTATCATATCGATACTTTGAACCTTGACCTCAATTACCAATAACACTACAATTCAATGCAACTAAGCAATCTAAATTGTCAAGGGGGGGGCATTGACATGTGAGTATTGTAACATTTAATTCAAATCAAACTTACCATAGTAAAAAGATTGCCTAAAAAGTTATTTTTTCTTTTAAATTTAGGAGAATTATAAATCTTTTGAGACAGTGGCTTCATATGAACAATTTCCTAGATAAAACAAGTTGTTATATCTCTTCAATTTTCAAATGGGGACTACAGTAAAAAGTTAATTTTATAAAGATATTGAACTTACACTCTCCACGATGATCTTTTACAATAAAAGCTCCACTTCGTGCTTCTCTAATTCTTTCTTCACCACAAGTGCTTCGCACAGCTCTAGCTCCTAACCTAAATTTTCGACTTCGTATCCAGCTGGAGTTATCTGTAAAGAAGATTTCACCAAGATGGCCAACTCCATTCCTAAGTGTAATTACCAGATCTCCAGCCACCAATGGCCTTTTCCCTTCTCTTTCACAGATTACACTCTTATTGAATTCCTTCTCAGTCCATTCTTCTTGTTCATCCGTGTCAAAATCACCATCAAGGACAAGAATCTCTATCTTGATTGAAGATAGAGGACCAGATTTGATTATACTTTTAGTACTAGCATCAATGATGACTATCTCAAGTGGATCACCATTCTCAGATTCTATCCGGCTGCCTGTGAAAAGGGTACCTGGCAATCCATTGACAAAATGCAACTGCCAGCCTCTTGATCCAGATGCCTCAATCTGATTGAGAGGATGCCTACAATAAAGTCACCGTGAAAATGAGATTATATTATAATTAGTGGATAAATGGTAACCTACAAAAAAGTCACCAATGAATAAAGTGGCACAAATATGCAGACCTATGTGTGCACAATCAGGTTGTGCAAGGAAATCATGACAAAAGCCTTCTAGGGCTGGGCAAAGCCATCATGACAAAGAAACATTCATTTTGAAAAGATAATAAGTAAAATAATCATTAGAGGCATTAAAACCATAGTGCCTTCAAATACAATTTAAAGTTATAACATTGGATCATTGCTCCATTGCGACCTGGGTGACCAGGGTTCAAATCTTGGAAACAGCCTCTCTGTATGTGCAGGGGTAAGGCTGTGTACATCTGTCCCTCCCCAGACCCCACATTGGCGGGAGCCTCGTGCACTGAGCTGCCTAACATTGGACCATATATATTAGCAATGGTATTAAAGAAGATCTAGCTTGAGAGATGGACCTCAGAACAAGCATGAATACGAAGTAGGTAATCGTGCTTTTATAATTTGTTGTGTTCAGTATAAAAAAAAAAAAATCCCTGGTCTTAAAATGGATCAATTGTAATGGAACCACTGATATCTGACACAAAACACTTACTTTGGAGATGAGTGTATATAGAGCAGCATTCCACGCTCCACCTCCTCCCGGACCTAATTAGCAGATAAAAAGGTAGAGCAGATTTAAGTCATATACTTCAAAGAAGCAGCTCAATATCCATCTAGCTCCTTCACTAGATATTTCCAACAAAACATGCAAAAGCCAATTAGAAAATCACCATACAAAAAGCAAATCCATTCAGGTAAAAGATGGACCATTTTCAGACATCGCTAAACAGAGAGCGAGTAAGATACAACGACATTCTATAAACCACTATCCTCATTTATTCAATTTCAAACAAGCTTAACACCCTCATTTATCTTACCTAAACAAATCAAATACAAAATAAGGGAACTAAAACACATTATTGTCTACAGAAGCTATGCTTAACTTTGATGCCTACAAATGTATATGGTTAATTCAATGTTCACAAGAAAGATCTGGTTAGATTGCTTAGAGAAATGGAGCACTCCCCAGCATATGATGCATGTGAAGTTAAACAAAGATGTTGCTGATCAAAAAAAAAAAAAAAAAAAATTAAACAAAGATGCTTAATGGCTTTAATTAGACTTCAGAGTAGATCCACTATGCATTATAACTTTACTAGAAGCTGTGGAAAACAATGAATTCAAGGTACATAAAATCATGTTGCCCACAAGATTAGTATTATAAACAATTATCGGAACATGCAGATAGCTTATCATTTGATGGTCAAAATCATTTAGAAGAAGATGCTCAACCAAGAAGAAGTCATCTAATAAAAACCTTAATTTTCACAGTTTCTCTGCTGTGAAACTATCAATTATTCTCCAATTTACAAGACTTCAGAAACAACAATAAAGACTACCTCCACTATCTGCACCTAGATGGACTTGTTATCCATCCCAAGGAATCTGGAGAGGGAGTTAATAAACCATGGATATAAACCCTCAAATCAAGTCTGGCTTTCCCATGGATCTATTAATCATATATAATATGCGAGTTAGAAGCAAAACTTCCAAGTTTAATACAGCCCAATACTTTTCCTTCAATAAAGATATATATGATTGGCAGATCCATCCTCAACTGACATTCATGTGGAGCTAGAGACCTAAAATTAGGACCAGTGCAACTCAGAAGTATTTTAGATTAAAATATTATAACTTTTTTGTGGGAAACTCCAATACAAGGTCAGTTACAAGGCTGATGTGGACTCTTGGGAAGTGCCAAAGTGGATGTGATCAATCTAGAGGGGCCCTACACAATGAACAGTTCAAATAAACGAAATATTTCCTCCATGCAGCAGGGGGGAAGAATTGGATTTGTCTGGCAACCTTCCCTATGTGACCTGAGTAGGACTTTTTCCTTATATATAATGGAGTGGTTTTCAGACAAGGAATAAACCACCAAAGGCACAGCCATTCCTGGGAAAGGGGGAGAAATGCTTTCATTAACATGACCAATAAGAAAAGGGAGAAAAGTGTCAAACAGTTAGTGAACCCTAAAATGTAACAGGAACACAACAGCAATATGACTGTTCAATTAAAATTTTTGGAACAGAATAGCTTAACTTCAAATTCCGAATTTAAGCTGGATGGAAAGCAAAGATCTAAATATGAAGATATTTTTAGAAGACAAATGTTGATACAAGCCTATGTACACAAGAAGCTATACATTAGTAAGGGCCCAAAAAGACAATCATGTGTTAAACTATCTATATTCTATACTACCCAAAAATACCAAGCATGAGGTAAATACCAAGATCTTTTGCACAACAGACAACTAAATAACGGGAAAAGTGCAGTTTCTCAATATCATACTAAATTAATAATCATCAACAACAACCACAACCTCATGTCAGGTGGAATAAGAATGAAGAAAAAAATGAGTATTGGTTTCAATTGAGTAGCATCAAAAGTTTCAAAAACCTTTAGAGAGTAAATATAGCTAAATTCTTGAAATACTGAGATGAACTTAACAGCTTTTGGTTCATTAAATACAAACAAAAAGGAAGAATTGTCCTACCACATTTCTCAGAAAAGGTTCCAACTTGGATAAGAAATCTTGCATAGAAAGACCCCTCATTACCTCTCTTACAGCACTGTCAAACAGCACAAATACTTTAAGAAACATAGTCGAACAGCTAAAGGACATAAATTGAAACATTTATCACTAGAGTCTAAATTAACACCCACGTCGCAAGCGTATGTCGACGCTTTGATGTCTGAACTGGTACTTCCAAGGCATTATTCTCAGCATGAAAATATCTCTTGAGTGCCATTGAGCAATCCCAAAAAAATAACAACTGTATCAAATAGAAAACAACCAAAACTCCAGAGCCCCGATCTTACCAACCTATAACTTCGAACTCGAACCGGAAAATCCAACACAAGTACTTAAATCTAAAAGTAAACAACTCAACCGTAGCGAAGGTGCACGGAAGCCTCACAGAAGACGTGAATAACACGCTCACAAAAGTTTACTAGAGATCAGTTAACTGGTAAACCAACAAGAACCATAAAAAATAATGTTTAATTTTCGCTTCTCCAAATAAAACAATTATACAAGGATAAAATTATCTTCTTGTATATGGTGGGCACATTGAACGAATAATCCGAATCAGACATTCTACAACCCTAAAGTAAAAAGTCAACAGACTAAATCATGCAAGAACCGAAAAGGTTATTGGGAGAGGGAGAGTATAAATTCAGTAAATAGCAAAAGAAGGGAAATAGATAAAATAAAAATTGGGTAACAAGCATGTGAAAGAACACGTTAGCATCCACGCGTACCCGAGCAGATCTTCTACCAAGAGTAGCTGCAGCGAAGGGAGGTGGAAGTTGCAGAGAAAGTCCACAACGCGCTTTTCTTCCGTAAAATGACAGCATGAAAGGGACCCAAATTCCATGGTGTTTGAATTTCTCCCACTCCAAGTGGTTTGAATTGAAACCCTAAATTAAAACTCAAAAATATGCAATACATTAGATGGGTAGAAGATCGAACCCAGGATTCTAGTTCCCTGTACAGGTCATTGTCCATTGTCTCCCGCATTCTTCTGCTGTAAAAAGGGAGTAAACCAGTTTTTTGAACCCCTGCTCCACATAGAGGAAGGAGGATAAGAGATTCTGAGGCGTCTGTGGGATTGATGTTGTTTTTTTTATGGATTAAAAGACGAAGTAAATAATAAAGTTGGATCGTCGTCTCCCGTAGATTGTAAAGCACATTGACTTGTCGAGTTCTCTTTTGTGTCACGAAAATTCCCGTTTACAGCACCATCGGTATCGGTAGGTCAGTGCTTGCGAGTCAGCGACTTAGGTGGGGTTTTGTTTTTCCGGATATCTTGCATAGTTTCAACGTGGGCGGGGCGGTAAATTTGGACTTTGGACAAGTCCTCAGTGTTGGAAAAAGGAAAATGTTTACATCTCCGGCGACTGAAAACTACCTGGAAAAGCTGGATTGATGTTGGAAAAAGTAAAACGTCTACATCTCCGGCGACTAGAAACTACCTGGAAGGCTGGAATGTAAACTTAGATTGCAGACCTGCGGTAAGTAGGGATGCAATCAGATTGGATAAAATCCAAATTTGATTCGTTCATATTCCGATCCAAAGTTGAATTATTACATTGGGAACGAGTTGAAGTTTCAGGTTTCAACCATCCATGTTATCTGTTGAAATTCTTAAATCTGATTGAACTGGCGAATTTAACAAAAATTGCAATCCCTCCACCAATTCTTATTTAGAGCTGGTTTGATAAATGCAATTGACTAAACTGACTTATTCATTCGTCGCTTTCTATAAAAAAGGCTAAATTACAAGGTCCCTTGTTTTGCGACAAATACCCCCTGGGACAAGGATCCCTTCCGTTAGTTTTCCATTGAAATAATTATTACCTTCTAATCCCCACATTACCCTTTTAATAATTATTGGACAATTGAGAGAAAAACATTGTTCATCTTCACCAATCTCACGATATACGAACAACAGCGGTGATAATCCCTTCTTTCTCATATTCATTCACATTTCTCTCACTCTTCCTCAATCTCTCTTCTTCCCTTTCCCCTTTCTCTCTTTCCCTTTCTTTTTCCCGCTTTCCTCTACTTTTCGTTACTCTCGGCCATAGTCACCACAATTTTTTTTTTTGACAAGTGAAATGTTTTAAACCAACATTAAACATTTAGTGAGTGTGTGCATGGCTCCACCACCTCGATGGCAGCTTCTCTGGTGACTCGTGCACCCACTACCTCAACTCTAACACAACAGACATCAACTGTGTTGTTTTTTCTCCTCCCCCTTCTCGGAAATCAGTTCCTTGTTATTCTACTTTTGGTTTTGGTTGTTCTTGACTTCTTTCTCCCCCCTCCTTATGCTCTGTCAAACAATTAATAAGGACAAAGCTTTAACAACAAGAATTTTAGAAACCCAGAACCCCAATTCTTGAGATTAAAAAGAAAAAAACGCGTTAATCCATCTTTGAAACGTTGGATGGAGAAGTTCTTGGGTGGGTCAAGAGTCAGACAAGACAAATTGGAAGGGAAAAAATGATAGTTTAATGCTTGGGAATTTTGTTCCTGCACGGTTGCTTGGGAATTTTGTGGTGGTTGGGTAGGCGGTAATAAATGGTAGTTTAATGCTTTCTTTAATGCTTGTACTTATTAAATATATAGAAAGAGTAGGGGAAGCACGTGGTTCTTCTGTTGCTCACACATAGCAATGGTGAATGAGGATTTAATTTTGGAGATTGTAATTAAATTGGTTCTCACCTGCTCTCTTTCTCTCTTCCTTCTCTGGCAATGCACATCTAGCTGGGTGAGCATTCGGTTTTTTCCATTCAAAACCGAATCAAAAAAATCAAAATTTCAAAAACCGGATTAGCTAAATAACAAACCGAACCGAAACCGGAATAATGAAAAACCAAATAAACTGAACCAAAATTTTGTTTCGGTTCTAACCAAAATATTTTTTGTATAATTATTTAAATTTCAATAAATTTATTAAGTGGATCGATTAATTTGAAGTTATGAATTTTGAACACAGATGCCATAAAAAATAGAAAATAGGAAAAACAAATTTGGCAACAATGCCAAAACCCAAAAGAAAATTAAGTAGGCTGGGCTGTACCGCTTTGGGCCTTGCTGCATTCTTAGCTAGTTAGCTTATAGGATATAAGCCAATACCAAACATCTACAGAATAGAAGAAACATAAGTTCTAACAGCTTTTGCTTTCCTTTATGCTCACCCTTACAGTCAATAGCTAATGATTTAACTCAGTATTGTTTAACCTTAGATAAGTAAAGGATCATAGTATTTGCACTAGTAGTATTAAAAGATGATTAATGCAGGTTTACTCAGGTAGCTCTGTAATAAACTGTGCAATCTGTAGGTTAGACAAGAAGATGATCTCTGTAAAATCTGTAGGTTCCTTCCCAAAATATTTGTGACACTACCTAAGGAAAACAATGTATGTAATCCTATTTTCTGTTTTGACAACTGACACAAAAACCAAGTCTAATGTAACTATATTACATCAAGATCATTCCATATTAACAAGAGGAAAAGATACTGCCTTTTGACATTTCTAACCCCTGTGCATGATGTATTTAGTTTCAAGCTTTTATTTCTATCACTCAACAGGACAACACAAATACAAGTACATTTTTCTATATGTTACATTTAAATTGACTTTTAAATCTTTATAAGCTATACTATCAAGGAATTCTACCACATCCAGAACATTTGATCATTCTTAAATGCAATAATATGTACACGTTCATGGACAAATCCAAAAAATTGTTGATCAAGACTATACACTTGTTCAAAATTCCAGGCAATCTTGTCCATCAGCCACACCAGAAGTTCACTTAACTGCTTTTGGTTTCATTGGGAGTGGGTATGGGGAAGAGAACACAAATACTTTTCATGTTCCCCAGCAGTCAGCAACTCTAGTTCTCTATTCTATCTGAAGTTTTATTTCCAAACCAAGGAAATATTAGACACAATGTGTGCCAGGCAAAAAAAAAAAGACAAGGTAGAAAGTTAAACAAATAAATAATACATGCAGACAGATGAAGAATAAATTGATCGATGAGGGTCAAAATTCAAGAACAAGGCCGTGTAAGGCATCAACTATCTTCTTGGTTTGTACTACTGTATCTCTGTAACAAAGAATGAATGCAGAAGGTGTATTAATGGCCGCTCTGTTAAAATATGACAAAAAACTTGCATTTCAAAAATCAAACAAAATAGGAACTAGGAAGGTCCTGTTTGCCATAAAGACATAATAGAAGGTCCTGTCATTCTTGAATGAGCGATTCTAGTCGCCAAACAAAATAGGAAGCATACATAATAGTCCAAAACTTTCAAAGCTTCAAAGACTTTGCCACAAAAAGAAACTTACACCACTACAGCATTTCTACAAAGACTTTGCCTCCCAAGTCCCACCTGCTATATCTATTTGAAAGAAATGCCCCCTTGTTAGAAAATTAAGGTGAGTAAATACAAAATAGTCCAACATACAATATAAGCATGGAATTTAAAAACTTACCCAAGAATAAGCATAGGAATGGATTTAATAATCAAATATCAACCACGATTCTTTGCTCCGATGCACTCTTTGGTAAATCTAGAAGGGAAGAAAAAAATATATCAATTAATCATTTATGAAGACTAAACAAATATCAATTTATCATTAGAAATGGCATATGAAACTTAAACAAAAAAAGAGTATTACCATTTTTAAATTTGTCAATCTCTTCTAAATCTTCTTCAACATTAATTGCATGTTTTGATGACCGAGTCCAATCTCGAGTACATATAAGTGCTTCTGCTACCTTAGGTGTCAAAGAGCTCCTAAATGCATCAAACACTTGTCCTTTAATACTAAAAGTGGACTCAAAAGCAACTGTAAAAATGGGAATTTCTAATACATCACGACCCATCTGTGAAAGTATAGGGAATCTAAGATTGTTAACTTTCCACTATTTTAAAATATCAAAGTCGTCATTACCTTGTCCCTCTTTAGTATCTTCATTCAGATATATATCCAACTCTGATTTAGCATCTCCCCCTCCACTTACTGACTTGTACTTTTTAAATCGAGACATCATCAACATCTTCTTTGCTTGTGATTGTTGGGATTGCTCACTCTCTGTCTCACTTAAAATTGAACACTTCACATTTTCAGTAGTTTGTCCACTTCTCGTTTGAGGTGCAAACATACTCTTATATTCATTATACAACTTATACAAGGCTTTCCTAATTCTTTTTGCAAATTCTTGACCCTTGGCACTTTGATAAGTTTCATTAAGTACAAATTCCACATACTCTAATTTGTGTCAAGGGTCTAACACAATTGCAATATATATCAACTTATTCATTTTTTCAATGTTTCCCCAATACTTATTGTACTTCCCTTTCATCCTCTCTACCATCTCCCTTAAATTTTTGTCCTCAATGTTTACCCATTCTTGCAAAAGGCACTCAACTAAATTAATTTCATGGAAAAAGTTGTTTGATGTGACATACAAGGAGCCTAAAACCCGTACTGTGAGATCATAAAAATGTTGTAAAAATAGCATTAGCCTCCTAAATTCTCCCAATCAAAACAAGTAGGAATCCCATCCTCCATCTCAAGTTCACTTCTAAAATGAGGATATGATCCTCAAACCTCTCAAAAACTCTTTCAAAATTTTGAGTTGCATCCAACATTAGGCATGTCAAATTCCATCTAGTACTAACATCCACACACAACAAACTCTTACTTTGAATATTTTCAACCTCAACATATTCTTTAAATTTTTGCAACCTAGCCAAAGATTGCCTCACATATCTCACAGCCTCTCGAACACGACTAATAGACTTATCCATTTGTTTCAAGCCATCATTCACAACTAAATTTATAATGTGTGCAATGCACCTCATATGAAGCAATTTCCCATCTAGAATACAAGTTCCCCAATTAAAAATTTTCCTTTTCAAGTATGTAATTGCAGCATCATTTGAACTCGCATCGTCAACTGTAACAGTAAAGACTTTATCAATCCCCCATTCAATCCAATATTTTTCCACCGCCTTACCAATGGCCTCTCCTCTATGACTAGAAATTGGACAAAAGTTAAGAACCCTTTTTTTTCAATTTCCGATCATTATCAATAAAGTGGGCCGTTAAACACATGTAGTTGATTCTTTGCAAAGAAGACCATGTGTATGTAGTAAGACAAATCCTTTGGCATGAATTTTTTAGGAATTTCTTTAACTCTAATTTCTCATCTAGGTATAATTGGTAACAATCTCTGGCAATAGTCCATATAGATGGAATCTGAAACCTAGGACAAGAAAGTGTCATAAACTTTTTAAAGCCCTCACAATCCACAACTTGAATGGAAGCTCATCAACAATGAGCATCTCAGTTAAGCCCTTTCTAATGGCCTCTTGGTCAAACTTCCAACAACTAAGGGAATTCATCTTCTCATTGTTTTCACCATCCCCCTCCATTGCATATTTAACTGTGATCGTTTTGCCTCTAAGCTATAGGGGTTTTTCTTACATATGCTCATGTGGTTCCTTAATGAGCCTGTCCCATTTTTCTTAGAGTCACAACAAAATTCTCTATCACAATAGTTGCGCTTACCCTTTATTTCACCATTATCTGAGATAAATTTGGAAAAGTGGTCCCATACCTCTAACCTTGGCTTCATCACTTTTCTTTTTCCTTTAACAACTACATTCATCGAATCCATTTGGTTGGAAGGTCATGACCGGGGGTGTGGACTTCCAATTTCAGTAATATTGGTAGGAGTCTCTCCAATTTGTTGTGACATTTAAAATCACAATTCACAAAGGATAAGATATATGTTAAAACTAACAAACAAATGGAATAAAATACTTGAACATCTACAATCATAATTCACTTAAGTCATTGTTGGGATGACCATTGAAGAAAAATATCAATTTCCAAATTGAGTCTACACTCCACAAACAGAATAGCCGGATTCATCAGATGGATTACAAGTATATATATTACAAGTAATTAGTAGCCAAAGAAAATAAAATAAAAAACACAAGATTTGATGACACCCATAACCCCATTTTATTTTTGCAAATCCCCCCTTTACGTTTTCTCTTCGTGATTTAATAAGGAATCCAGTTTGCCATGACCTGATATTTCAGAGAAGCAAAGTAAACAAGTAGTGTCATATGAAGAATCCTAGGTTGTTTAGAGAAGCTAAGTAAACAATCCAAAGTAGTAGACATGAAGTTTAAATTTTAACTTCTAGAAAAAAAAGGAAAATCTAACTAATTAAATGCCAACAGTTCAATATGTTCAGCTAATTATTTTTATTCTTTAATAGGGAGACAAAGGATCCCTTTTTTATTTTTACTTTTGTGATAGAATGAAGAAATATAAGACAAGCTAAACTTGATAGCTCCGATTGTCAGTTTATTAGTCAATCCAGATTGTCCTTTTTCATTCTTTTATCATTTATTGAAACAATTTAGTATTCAGAAAAACACAAGTATATAATCACCATCAGAATACCGATTTTTACATTTATTTTTCCTCCTCTCGGATCACATATCTAACAATCCCCCTTCCTCTTCAAGCAAAGCAAACGTTTCTAATATAATGCAAGTAATCAGCATAACAAGCAATCAGCATGGCAAATTTTGATTACTAAAGTTTCACTTTATCTATAATGCAATTGGAGGCCTAATATTTTACTATAAGTTTCACTTTATGATGAACCTACAATTTATCTATAATTTTTGAGGATTTTAGCATGGATTTTTATGTCGGTTTTATTAATTTTTGCCTTAATTCAGCTTAATGCTAAGAATAAGTTTCAGGGGTAATTAATCCAAGAAAAATAAGGAAAAGGCAAGGAAAAAATGTTCAAAAAGACCAAATTCAGCCAAACCCGATTGTGGAAGCAAGAAAGAGCACTTCGGCCCAAGAAGAGCAAGTGGATTCCTTGAAAAAAACCAAGAAAAGAAAGCCTAGCTAAGAGTAGAATTCGGCCCAGCAAAGAAGGCCCATTCTCAGCCCAAAAGGACAACTCAAAGTATAGCTATCATGTGTTAAGAGAGAGCCTAAGTGCAGCCCAAATAGCAGCCCTTAGGAGGCTTTCAAGAGAGCTCTAGAAAGTTCAAGAAATTGATGTAATACACCCCATTCTAGAGGCTTTAAGAAATGGCAAGAGCCCCCTTGAAAAACTATATAAGGAGGCCTCTAGGAGGGGGGAGAGGTGTTCAATTGCTTGAAAGGAAGGCTCACCCACTCTTAGAGGTTCAGCCACCTTGAGAGAAGAGAAGAGAAGAAGGCTAAGCGCAAGGAAGAAGAAGAAGAAGAAGAAGAAGGGTTGAAGGAAGTTCAAGTCAAGCAAGCAAGAAGAAGAATGTGAGTTCGAAATTGGGGGTTTGTGATTCAAAGATCTTTTGTAATAACTCAATTGTAATTTCATTCTCCTTTAATTTGAATTCAATTTCTTTGTTATATTTTTCTTTCTTCTTTCTCCTTCTTCCATTCTTCCTTGATGTATTTCAGCTTGTAAAATTTCAGTTCAGCAGTCTAATTCTTTTTTATTCATTCGAATGGTCATGAATTGTACTTGAAGTTTCTTGAATAAGGGTGTTATTGTAGATTAATTCGGCCAATTAACTTTCAAAACTCAGATCTGAATTCTCAAATCTGAGATTGCAAGATCTGAATTGCTTGAAAGAGAATCCATGTCTGCAAATTTCAAATTGGTCGAAGGGATCTAAAGCTTGGAATTCCTAGAGTGCTTGAAAGAGACTCTAGGAATTCAGATCTACTATTCAAGAACTGAATTGGATGCAAGATCAGAGATAACTTGCACAATTCAATTGTTGATCAATTCAGTTTTGAATTGATACCTTAGATGTATTTGAAGAAATGCATGCATGAGGATTAGATCTTTGATAGAGATATGGGGATCATCACTCATGCATAGATTGAACATGCACTCGAAAGAGACTGTTCATGAGCTTGGGGTCTGACCAAACCAAGGCTCAATCATGATTTATTCGAATGATCCAAATTGATACATTGCTAAATTCTGAGATTGACATTTACTACTTACTCTTCTAACCTGATTTGAAGGCAATTGGGCCAATGATTTAGATAGATTTTAGTTTATGATTTGTAGCTTTCATTAAAGTTTTAATTTATTTATTAATCAGATAAGAAGTACTCAATTTAGTATTGATATTTTTCCTAAATCCTCGTGGAAACGATACTTCACTTACTACTTTATTACTTGAACGGCTAGTGCATTTGCTAATGTCACAATGAGCCACGTCACTTTATCTATTAGTATTTTATCTTTCAAGGAAAACATAACAAGCAATCAGCATGACAAATTCTTCGCCATTAGTGATTAGGCACAAGGTCTTAGTGACTTAATTTGGTCCCAATAATTGCCAAGTGTTCCACGCATCAAGTTCTAGTATCGACTATCGTGACCCATCTCCTTGACTCGTAAAGATAAACAGGACGACAAGTTTATAGGCCCACCAAACCCATCTACGGCTCCTTGTCCCCCAAACTCCAGGAGCAGCCACTCAAGTATATGTTAATGGTAAAAGGAATGATTAGAGAATTTCAGAATGTCTTCAACCTTTGGTAGTGTCACTTTCAGAGTGTTGGGACTTTGGACTTCTGGAGAAGAAGAAGAAGAAAAAGAAATACACGTTGGTTGTTGTAACTTGTAAGCCTGTAAACTGGCGGTGAAGGAGTGCCTGAGTGCGGAGTGCCTGCCTGAACTGCGGCAGACGAAGAACTCTGTGTGGGAGGATTCTCGAATCTCGCTCTCTGCCTCTTTGGAGTGATGGAGTCTGGTCTGCTCTTGGCTCTTGCTCTGGAGTTGACTGGAATAGCCGAACAGATGAATAGATGATGAGGAAGACGAAGTGCAGTGCCGAACTGGAAACCGGAGTGGAAACTCTGGACTCTGGAATGGAACTATGGTCTATGGAAGTCTCAACTGATCCAACTCTCAGAGTCTCAGGTCTGTATTCCGGAACTGGTCCACTGGAATTGCTTGAAAGAGTCTCTCCTCTCTCTTTCTATTTTGGAATTTCTTGTTGTTTTGGAATTTGCCAATTTGGACTTTACGTGATAAGTGTTAAGTGATAACGTGAACGTGTCTAATACGCTAAATAATTGCCTACTTTTTTACTAATTCGGTTAATGGTCAATCTTCCATTCCATATATGTATTAATTAATTAAATACTAATACAAAATTATAAATCATAATATAAACAATATTAAAAATATATAAATATAAAATTAATTCGTTTTTTTCGGTTAACCGAATTGGAAAATATGGTAACCGAAACCGAAAATCGAAATTAACAAAAACTGAATAGAATAATTGAACCCGACCGAAAAACCAAATAGGTTGAACCGGTTAAATCAAAATCAAAATTTTGGTTCGATTTTTTTATTTTAACCGAATTATGCTCACCCCTAATTGTGGTGATGGCAGTCGCCATCTCTATGATATTGCTATTTGTGGGTATCTGTGTCATGGTCTTCATTCATATTTGTATAGTTGGGAGGTTTTTGAGGAGAGGGTTCACTAGACAAAACTTGGTTGAGAGGGCCAACAGTGGAGCTAACAGCATGTCGCATGATGATCTGCAGAGGCTTCCTTGCTTTGATTTCAAAGCAGGAGAAAAGGGGAGTAGTCCCATTAACTGTGTTGTTTGCTTTGAGAATTTCAAGGTAGGTGACAAGTGCAGACTACTTCCTTGCAGGCACAGCTTTCATGCTAACTGTGTGGATTCATGGTAATTGAAGACACTCGTCTATCCAATTTGTTGAACCAGTGCTGACCCCCAAAAGGCTGGTGTGGTTATGGGCGATTCTCTCTCTCTCCTCTCAAATCAGCCTCTTGAAGCTCTGAAAGTTGGAATTTATCTTGGTTCCTCAATTCAGCTTTGAACAAGGAAAAGAATAAGTTGCTGGATCTTTGTTCTTTCTTTCTTCGTTTTCACAGATCCAAGAAGATTCTCTACCACTGTGGGTTGTCAGTTTTGTGTCAATCGAGGTTCAGTTTCTATGCTTGAAAGATGACACACTTCTGAGGTAAGGAGAGTGAGCCTTGATGGGTTCCTGTGCTTTTCCACTTTCAGATCTTCTCACCGTTGTTTCTTGGAGGAGGGAGGAACCCAGCTTCAGTCTAGGCAACTTCAGTTAGGTGGAAAACATCAAGGCCATAATCATGGTATGTGAAGTGAAACTCAAAAAGAAGAAAAACAATAGGTTAAATAAGTTTAAAGAGAAAAAAGGGTAAGAAAAAAAAAGTAAAAAAAGTTTAGTAAGGTATTTTAATAATTTAACGCTTTCTGTCATCTGACTTAACGGCCAAGGGGGGTCTTTGTCTAACGGCTAAAGTTTAGGGGGATTTTATCGCAAAAAAAAAGTTTAGGAGGACTTTGCCACTAACCCCATAGCACGAGGGGGTCTTTGTAATTTACCCCAAAAATAAGTAATAGGTAACCCAATTTCAGTTTCGCCCGCCATGGTACTTTTTTTACTAAAACGACATAAAAATGATAAGTCATTCATTTCATTCAAACGAAGTACGTAAAAGTTAAAAACAAGGAGGACAAAGGATATTACACTAGCATAATATAAAGTTTTTCTCTATTCTTTCCAAAAAATAAAGGGCAATTTTCTTAAACTACAATTTACTAACTCTATTCTTATTATTTACATATTGTCTTAAAGTACCCAGTTGTTTTTAATAATTACCTAAAATTTCCTTTATCGTTAATTTTACATCACACTTTGTTTACATTTGACATTACATAATTTTTATTTTTTTAAATTCCTAAAATACCCTTATTGTTCCCTATCTTTGCTCTCACATGTGACCCTCTCTGACCTCAACCCTATTCTCTCTCCTTCCGTGTCCATTTCTCGTCTAGGAGTCCAAAATGAGTTCAGAATCCAATATTCATTCCAGTGGTAACATCTAATGGGCTGTGGTTACTATTCATCATCTTTAATATCGAAAGGAAAGCATAATGGCGACAACTAGAACTCTCTTTCCTTCCATCTGTTTTCTCTCCATTTTATCATCCTTATTGCCATTCTTTCTCTTCCATTTACCCTCCATTCTTCTCCCCCTTCCCCCTCCCTTTGTTTCAGACTTTCAGTCATTGTTCATCATCTTATTGATGAGAATAGTAAACACCCAACAACAGTACTTTCTCAATATTCTCACCTATCTCTGGCATATTTTTTTTTAACTGGAAGATGATCCCTGAAACACTAACAAATGATTCTTTAATTGGAAACCCTCTGCCTCGACCCATATCTGAAGTCCCAAAGGATTTACCTACATCTACCTCGGATATCTTCATTGTAGAAAAGGTTTTGCTGAACCTGAAACAAGGAAACTTCAATTCCTTACACCATTTGTCTTGACGTTTGAATCCATAGATCATTGCCAACATTTTGTACAAATATAGATCAAATTTGTTGTTGAGTAAAAAGTTTATAGATTTTCTAGGGACAATTTCAAGTTTTAGACATTCTATGTACTCATTGAGTGCGATGATTCGCATTTTGGTCAGGAGTAAGAGAATTTTAGAAGCACAATCTTTGGTTCTTCAAATGGTTTGAAAGAGTGGTGTTTCAAGAGCTGAAATTGTAGATTTCAACTTGTTTGGCAGGGTACCCATAACTTAATAATTGGCACTCGTAGCACCTTTCAGTGTTTGCTTTAGCTTGGAAGGCATCGATATCACACGAATTGGCCCATCCGTGCCCACCATCAATCTGGTGTTGCAAAGCAAGATGATGCATCGGAGGATCTCTTCATCAGTTTGGTTTTATTTTGAAAATTTGAAAAATAGTGGAAGGTAAATTTGACATTTCGTTTATTTCCATTAACACTTACCTATGGTGTCAATTGTCAAAAACAGTAGGGGTACTTTAAGACAATATGTATACAATAGGGTAGAGTTAGTCAATTAGCTAAACTATAAGGATAGTTTATGAAATTTGCCCAAAAATAAATCACGATATCTTAAGCCATTTGCATCCTCTCATAGCCTCATGGTTGATCAGTTCAATGGTAAGAGCAAAGAGATAAAAGCAAAATGGACTTAAAAACATTAAAAAAAAAAACTAAATCCAAAACATCTTTAAGCCCTAAGGACAAATTTAATTTGGGCTGATTCATTTAGGTCATTGAATTCGGCAAAATTCCAATTCAGTCCTATTATTGAAAACTTGCTTTCAAATCCAATCCCAAATCCAATTGGATTTGAAGTCATAGGATTCAAATTCTAATATTAATGGATTCATATCAGATTTGGATTTAATCCGATTTGGCTTTAATTTTTTAATACAAAAAATTAAATATTTTTCATTTTTTATATATAATAAAATAATGTAAATATAATATATTGAATTTATATATATATATATATTAAAATAAAAAAATATTATAATATAATCACATTAGATGAAGTCAAATCCAAATATGATCCGATTACATAAAACATCATCTAAATATGAGATAATTGGATTAGATATTGAATTGGGCCACAAATTTTCAAATATCATTGATAGCCTAGTTGGGGGACATGGATTTGGGGGATGGGTTTATGCTTATGGTGTGCCTTATTCGTGCAACTTGGGTAGGTCCAACGACCTAAGCCTTTACTGACCCAACTTGTAATTTTACTAGTAAGGACCTGTGCGATGTACGGTGTAGGTACCATGGTAAGGCTTAGCAACCACTATGTACCTACACATGGGAAAATCTGAAAGATTTAATAATTTTATTTTTCATTTAATATTGATTTATAAAAAATAATTATTGTTAATTGAATATGAACAAATATTTTTTAATAAATTTAGTTTTATTAATAATTTGTAGTAATATTAATAATTTTTATTCTTTTTATTATTTTTAAATGAAATCTTTATTAATTTTAAATAAATAAAATAATTATAAAAACTAACATTTTTATTAATTCCACTAATAATTAACAATTATATAGGAATAACAATGGGGTGGGTTCAAGGCAGGGCACCACATCCCTTTCCCTGCCCCATAGTCACGACACTCTACCCCATCCCTGCCCCGACCCCAATGTCACGCGGGTTTAGGGCAAGGTAACCATTCCTCAATGTCGGGCGAGTTCAAGGGTAAGGCACCCCACTCCTCATCGGGTTGTGTTGGGTTGGCACAACACAACCCGCACAAAGTGCGAGTCGTGTCATGATGGCCTACGAGGTGTCCCGGGTCGTGCCTCCCTCTTCTAGGATAATTTGGGGGGTCGATTCAACACAACCCACGACTCGAACCCACACGGGCCCATGTCATGCCATGGGTCGGGCTTTGGGCCAGGCCATGCCGCACACCAAGCCAAGCTCAAGGTAGGGCACCCACTCCTCATCTAAGGTTTTTAAAATTGGACTGGATAGAAAATTGTTCTAGGGTCGAACGGTCTAACTATTCAGTCCAAACAAATGACTCGCTCTGCCAAAAAAAAATTAGAAAAAGAAAAAAAAGTCCAAAAACTGTTGTACAGGTTGACGGTTCGACCGCCAAGGTTAGCAGTTCGCTAACCAAATAAACGATTTTTGGACAAAAAGCAATTTTTAAGTGAAACGGTGTCCGGTTCCCAATTTTTCTGGTCTAACTATCTGGTTTAATCTAGTTTTGAAAACACTATCTCATCAACCCAATATTCAATTTGATGATAGAAATGATCAAAATGATATATTGAGTATCAACCACATGGTAAATTTCTAAAAGTACACTAAATTGTCTTTAATATTCAAAAATGTAATTTTATGAAAATTTTGAAAAATTTATTGTACTTAATTTTGAAAATTTATTCAAATTTATTTAAATTTTTATTAAATAATTTATTTTCATTTTAAATGGTTTACTTACAGAATTATACTATTTTATCTTATAATTTCTAATATAAACTAACCAATAGTTTCCTTTTTCCAATATTATACTAATTTATCTTAATAATTTGTGTAATTATTTGTTCAAATTATAGTTTTCCATGTCCCATAGTCATTTATCTTTAATAATTTTTAATGAAAATTACATAATTTTTCAATGGTTTTCCAAAATCTATCAAATGTAATAAATTTTCCTAAAATTTCCAAAATATTCTAATAATTTTCAATAATTATTTAACGCATTTTAAATAAACTTTCAAATACTTTATATCTTTTAATTTTGAAAATGTTATTTTACAAAAAATGTAATTTTATGAAAATTTTTGAAAAAAATTATTACATTTGTGTAACTATGGGGATTTATTGAATTTTTTTAATTGTTATTAAATATGTTTTTTTTGGTAGTTTACTAATAAAGTTGCACTAATTTATCTTTTATTTTTCAATATAAATTAATTAATAATTTTATGTTCTGACATTATAATATTTTGTTCCCCCATTTGTATTTGGTTATTAATTATAATAATAACAATAACTAAAATTTTATACTTTTTGAGCATTCACGTTATAGCAACTATAGGGAAGGTATTTGTAGCTCTCTTTTTTATTGTTATCTAGTGAAAAGTATGCTACCATGTAATTTACCTTGGACCTCCCAAGGAATAGTAATATTAATAGTTCTCTTTAACTAAGTTAATATAGGCAAACTTAAAAGCAAAATGATAAATATCATCAAAATATAATTAAAGACATTTCCAAGGAATACTATTAAATTTCCCAACAATTGCACTGGTTGTAACAGAGAGTCTGATTCAATCTCCAAGATCTTCCAGTTCTGCTCAAAAGCAAAAAGAAGAGCTCTAAAGATAGCTAGGAACTAACTTGCAAAATGCCTTGTTTAACTTCAAAAGTTTCACCTGCAGCCACAATGAAATTCCTTAAATTAGAAGAAACCACAAAACCATATGCCCCATCAGTTATATTCTTCATACTTCCACAATCTCAACCTGTAACTCATGAAATTTCTTTGGTTTGAAAGTCCTGCCAAATACTTAGCCGTGCAATATAACATTTTACATGAACTTCAAAGACATTGCATCACATCATTGACCATTTTATATCAACTTGATGCAACTATGAAATTTGATTAAATATGCAACCAACTTGATATATCACAGAAGTCTTTAGCTACCTGATTATAAGGATCAACATAGAGTAGATCACAGAAGTCTTTAACTAATGCTCAAAAAACTCTCTAATCTCAAGTCCTTTGCTGTTGATTTTTCCAGAGCCTCGGAGAGAACCACCTATAGTACTGTTAAAGTACAATATGATGTAGTTACTAAACATTGCTGCATAAAAGAAAATTCTCATGCAAAAAAAAATGGAGAACAAAAAAAAGGATAAGTTCATGTGTGTGCCCCCTACCGATGATTTTTGATGTGCATTAATTCAAGAAAATAAAGATTCAAATGGAACAATTAATTAATTAATTAATTAATTAATTAAAGAATAAAAAATTTTCATAATTCTTTCTTACTGGAATCAACTAATTAATTTAAGAAACTGAAGGGTAACGCAAGGAACAAATTAAGCAAAAGAAGAGTAAAAAGGAAGGAATAAATTATAAGAAACTTATAAACTGATACCCAAAAAGCACAACAACGATATTAAAAAAGCACCAAAGCACAATAGTGATAACAATGCTAACAGAAAATGCTAATTAAACCATTGGGTACACCACCACGCTCAAGCTTAACAGCAACGGTATAAAGCGAATTAGGAATTGAAAAACTAATGGTTTAAAGTACTAAAACACAAATAATCACCCACAGAAACATCAACTTTGTTGAACCCACGATACAATGTCTCAAATATCACCTTGGGAAGTATGGGACGATGGGAAGATACAGAGCAAGATCGTAAACGGGATTCATTTACAAGACGATGAGAAGTGAGGGACGATGGGGTTCATTTACAGGGACAATGGGAAGTGACAAAGCAAGATCGTGAAGCAGAGCAACAATAACTTAATTGAGCCCACAACGTCTCAAATATTACATTGCAAAGTGAGGGACGATGGGAGAAGAAACAAAGCAAGATCGTGAGTGGTGTTTGTTTCCAGGGATAGACCGGATAATTCATCTTCTTAAATCTTAACCCGCATACATAAATTGTGTCAACGAAAACCGACGCATGGGGCGACTTCTTCAGTGGCTGTTTCTACTTTCTAGCCCATTTGCCCCGGAAATACGTCTAAAAAGCTGCTAGAGAAGTCGCTGGCAATATGTCATAGAAAAACGGTGAGAAAATGAAAATACAGTCAGGATTAAGAGTCAAAAATGAGAAAAAGAGAGTGAAGAAATAGTACTTAGGAAGGGGGTTTGCTGCCGATTACAATTATGTGGATTAAAAAAAATAAGAAAAAAAAAACAGAAAATTAGGAAGGGGGTTTGCTGCGGAGAGCTACGCTGACATGACAGGACCAGTTTTAATATATATAGATTTGGGTTAGGTTTTGATTTTTGGTCTTTAGGTTGTTTTGGGACTATTTATCTATTGTTAGAAATTTCTACTTTTTAATTTTTACTATTTATTCTTTATTTTTTATCGTTTACTTTTTGAATTGTTGAAAGTTAAAGTTTTTTATTTTATATTTAGAATTTTAAGGTTAATTCCTTTAATTTTGGCATTTTTCATATATTTTTTCTTTATTTTTAAAATCTCAATTATTTTTACCATTATATATATATATATATATATATATATATATTCATTACTTAGTTATGACATCATAAATTGACCCATTTCACCCAGAATGCTAGAACATTGATCTACCTACCATCTAGATATGGAATTGGTTTCATTTTCAAACTGATTTTAAAATTTGCTTTTCATTTATATCATTAATAAAATAATTATTGCTTATCATACTTATTTTTGTTTATATTATTAGTATATAATATTATAGATGTGCCCAAAATTGTTTCATTTTTTTGTACTATTCTATTTTAAAAAATATATATTTTTAATTATACATCATGGGTTAACCTACTTGACCTAAAGGTTGAATCACTAACCACCCCCTAGATAGGATAATTTAATTTCTCATTAGTTTTGATGAAGGAAGATTTGGCCCGACCTCGCAATTACGCCACGTGGCAAAAAACAAGTAGCTCGGCACTTGAAGCAGCGTACCCAGGGTGCAAACACTAAAGGGAAGAAACCAATAGTCCGAACTCCCCTCGAGGAGACCGAACTCCCTAAAAGGAGCCCGACCTCCCTACTAAGAGCTCGAACTCCCTGCGAGGAGCCCAAACTTTCCCTTTGGCCCCGAGCCACACAAAGCAGTGACCCGAACTGGCCCGTCTCATGGCAGTTCAGGACACTCCCCTATCCGAACTCAAGACTTCGCCTCACACACCGCTCCAAGCACTTCGCCTCCAGGGCATTGAATTGGACAAACCACACCGTACCTGACGCCGAAGGAGTCCGTATCCAGGGGCGGCGCACTTGACTGACTTGGGATTTGATGCCTGACGGCCGCACTTCAACGGCCACCTGCCACCGTCACCTGCCACCGCCATCTCCAGTTACAGAGACAGCTCCGACAAAAAGAGCAGTGACGGTTCTGCCCCAGCAAAGGCGATGACACCCGAACTGGCAGAAGCACGGAAGTAATCATACCCGACCTGACAGAAGTCTAGGAGTGAGTGCGCGAGGTGGTTATAAAAGGCTCTCCACCCCCCCAAAGAGGAGGTAAGAAAACTTTGCGCTATCTGGTTTTATCTTGCCTTTGAAGGATTCTAACTTGAGCTTCGGAGCCTTTACACCGGGTTCCCCCCGGAGCTTCCTCATCTCCTCTGTTTTAGGTTCTCTGCTACTCAGTTCAGAGGCAAGGTCGTTGACAGCTAAGACCGGTCGGGTTGTGCATCATCAATTGGCGTCGTCTGTGGGAACGCTTCAAAAAGCCTCCCTCCAAACTCTCATAACCTCTTTTCTACAAAAAAACCCAACACTCATGGCCTCTTCCAGCAACGCCGGACGTGGCACGGAGACAAACACCACCGGGGAACAACTTCAAGTCCCCGTGGTATGCGTTGGACAGTTCACCATCCCCCTTTCGGTGGATGGGATCCCCAGCTTGAATGCGCCACAAGCAGTGGCGCCCGTAAACCTTCCTGCCACGAGCATCCCCTTTCCTCCCCTATTGAGACAACCTTTACTGAACCAACTGCCATCCCCTTGGCAGCCAACCAAAACCGATTGGATGACTTGATGCAGTGCATGCGGGCAATGCAAGCCCAAATGCAACAGTTCCAGCAACACCAGCTTCATCAACACCAAGTACTGCACAACATCTCCCAGTATCACTATCAACAGCAGTTCCCCCAACTGCCACTGAACCAACCGTTACTTCCACCTCGGCACCCTGCTCCGAGGCCGGTTAAGGCCCCCCGCAGGATGGACGCCCCCACCAAGGAAAGGCCTCCCGGCCCCAGAACCCCCCTAACAGCCAGGCCTCATTCCCAGGCCGAAGAGAGAAAAATCATCCCCGCCTCGCAGCTCGCAGGCGGGTCGGGAACCTCGTCCGCAAGATCGGCACCTTGGCGCTCCAAGCCCGAGTTCCCGCTCACGGAAAACCGATTCGGTGCCCTGGCAGCAGACTACCAGCATTCCGGGCCCATCGAGCTCGGCAACACGGAGGCCAGCAGCGCCAGCACCAGGCCCACTCAACGGAGGCGCCGGCGAAGTCACCGAACTGCCACCCGTGTCTTGTTAGAGCTCAGAGGCAAAGAGACGAGCTCGGACGAGGTAGAAGCTGCCCCGATTCTCTCAGTTCCTTCCCCCCTCGCATCAGAACTCCTGGCGGTCCCCTTGCCCAGAGATTTCAAGCTCCCACCTTTGGACAAGTATGACGGGTCCTTCGACCCCAACGACCACGTTGACGCTTTCCAGTCCCAAATGCACCTCGCTAGAGCCAGCGAATCGTGCATGTGCGTGGCCTTCACCACCACCTTCAGGGGGTAGCCTGCACTTGGTACAGGAACCTGAACCCCGGGTTGATAAAGTGCTGGGCCCAGTTCGTGCAGGTCTTCACCGCGCACTTTGTCACCAACAAACGGTACCCCAGAACAGAGGAAAGCATCTTCGGAGTAGTCCAGAGGGAAGGAGAATCCATCCGGGGCTACATCAAGCGATTCAATGAAGCGTTCTTGCAGATACCATGGTTAGACCTCGCGGCGGCCAAAATGGGAGTAACGCACAAAGAGTTCAAATGGCACATGGTAGCTAACCAGCCCGTAACCGTGGCCGAATTCCTTAAGCTCGCGGACAAGTTCATGAGGACAGAGGAAGAAATCAACCAACGAACCGAAGGCGGGAACAAGAAAAGAAAGAGGGAAGGTGAGCCCTCCAACCCAGTCGACAGGAAAAACCCGGCCCGGGAGCCGAAGCCGAACCAGTCGTTCCGAGCTCCCCTAGCAGTTCGGACGGATTACACGCCGTTAAACACGAGGCAGACCGAGATCTTAATGACGATCAAGGACGCCCCATATGTGAAGTGGCCACCTCGCCTAAAGGGAAATCTGAACGAGAGAAATAAGAATTTGTATTGTAGTTTCCATAGAGACCATGGTCATAGTACCGAGCAGTGTAATAATCTCCGGGATGAGATAGAGGGACTCATCCGTCGTGGATACTTAAGAAATTTTGTATAGCATAACAATAATAACAATAAGGCAGGTCGGCAAGGGGAGCACGAAAAGGATGCCTCCGAATCTAGCAGCAGACCTGTCGAACCGTTGCAGCGACAACCTCCGGAAGAGAGGCCAGTTCGGGGAACCATCCATGTAATTGTGGAAGGTTCGGTGGTAGCAGGGTGTACCTCGGCAGCAGCCCGGACTTCAGTTCGCGAAGCGACCCTCGAGGAACGGAACCCCCCAAAAAGACCAAAGACCGAAGAACCAATCTTCTTCATGAAAGACGACGCGCGAGGAGTCCACTACCCCCACGATGACGCGCTTGTCATTTAACTAAGGATCAGCGACTTCGAGGTCAGACGCGTACTCGTAGATTCGGGCAGCTCAGCGGACATCCTCTTCAAATCAGCATTTGACCAGCTACAGTTACAGAGGAGCGAGATGAAGCCCGCGAACACTCCTCTGGTGGGTTTCAGTGGAGAGGAAGTCAGGCCCCTCGGAAAAATAACAGTACCTGTGGAAGTCGGCACATGGCCTTGTGCGGTCAGACTCAACCATGATTTCCTGGTGGTCGCGACCCCCTCCCCACACAATGCCATAATAGGGCGGCCAATCACACATATCCTACGGGCGGTGGTCTCCACCTACTATTTGGCCATGAAGTTCCCTACAGACTTCGGTGTGGGGGTAGCGCGGGGCGACCAGCTCGAGTCCCGCAAGTGTTATGTTGCCGCCCTGAAGGGAAAACCAAGGTGGCCGATGACCTTGAACTGGAGCGGCTTGCGGAGCAAGGCGAGGAACGAGCTTCGCCCACAGAGGAAACGGTCACAGTCCCGACTTCGGCTACGGACCCAGCTCGCACACTATAGATCGGTGCTTCCGTCGAGGAACCCCTACGAACCAAACTGATGAGTTTTTTACTTCAAAATTTAGATATTTTTGCCTGGTCCGCGGCCGACATGCCCGGTATTAGCCCCAGCCTAATAACTCACAAACTTAATACTGACCCTGTAGTCAGACCCGTTAGATAGAAGAAACGCAACTTAGCCCCAGAGCGCTAGAGGGCGGTCGACGAGGAGGTCGAGAAGCTCCTCGTAGTAGACTTCATAAGGGAAGTCCATTACCCGAGCTGGGTGGCCAACCGAGTGCTGGTAAAAAAGGCGAACGGCAAGTGGCGCATGTGCGTCGACTACACCGACCTGAACCGAGCTTGCCCGAAAGATTACTTCCCCCTCCCCAGAATTGACCGCCTAGTGGACGCGACCTTGGGACATGAGTTGCTAAGCTTCTTGGACGCCTACTCGGGCTACAACCAAATCAGGATGGACCAGTCCGATGAGGAAAAAACCAGCTTCATAACTGAGTTCGGCCTGTAGTGCTACAAGGTCATGCCCTTCGGATTAAAAAATGCCGGGGCGACCTTCCAAAGACGTAAATAGGCTGTTTCGGCCCTTGATTGGCACAAAGATAGAATGTTATGTAGACGATATGATCATCAAGACACAGTCTTCACAGGAATTAATACAAGACTTAGATTCTGTCTTCCAAATCCTACGTCAATTTAGCATGAAGTTGAACCCTAACAAATGCGTCTTCGGTGTCACCTCGGGCAAATTCCTAGGGTACATTGTCAACCGGCACGGTATTGAGGCCAACCCGGACAAGATAAAAGCCATCCTAGATATGAGACCACCCCGGAAAGTAAAAGAAGTTCAGAGCCTAAACGGCCGCATAGCCGCTTCATGTCCAAATCAGTAGACCACTGCCTACCTTTCTTCAAAGCAATCAAAGGCAAAGGGTTCGAATGGACCCAAGACTGCCATCTCGCGTTTGACGAGCTAAAAAGTTACCTCACTAGTGTGCCAACCTTAGCCCGGCCCGAGGAGGGCGAGGTCTTAGAACTGTACCTCTCGGCAAGCGACGAGGTGGTCAGTTCGGTACTAATAAAAGAAGCAGACCGGGTCTAGCGACAAGATACCCGCAGATAGAAAAACTAGCATACGCACTAGTGATAGCAGCTCGGAAACTCCGCCCGTACTTCTAGGCTCACACCGTCATCGTCTTGATTGACAAACCTCTGAGGCAAGTTTTACTCAAACCCGAGGTTTCCAGTCGACTGACGAAATGGGCCATCGAACTCAGTGAGTACGACCTCAGTACAAGCCAAGAACTGCTATTAAGGCCCAAGCCTTGGCAGATTTCATCGCCGAATGCACGTTTAGCCTCGAAGCCCCTGAGCCGGTCGAGCCCGAGATCCCCAGTTTGGGCGAGCTCGGAGCTCCCAAGCCAATAGAGTCTGAACCCTGTGAAGTAGCAGCCAGTGTAGCATCTCTCCTGGTTAGGCCAAACGCGAACTGGGATGAGGAGCCCTGGATCCTTCACGTAGATGGCTCCTCGAACCAGCAAGGCAGCGGGACTAGAATAGTGCTACACAGCCCGAGCGGAACAAAATTGGAATACGCACTACGCTTTGAGTTCGCAACATCCAACAACGAGGCAGAGTACGAGGCACTGATAGCCAGGCTGAACCTAGCACACAAGGTCGGAGCAAAGCATGTAGTTATCTGCAGTGATTCCCAGCTCGTGGTCAACCAAGTTACAGGCGAGTACGAAGCACGCGAGCTCACTATGATTGCGTACTTAGCAAAAGTAAAGGAGGCTTTGCTCAACTTCCAGTCACACTTCATAAGGAAAATCCCGAGGTCAGAGAACACTGAGGCCGACGCTCTGTCCCGGCTAGCCAAGACGAGTCACAACGCCATGAGAACTGTGTACGTAGAGGACTTACCTCGGCCCAGCATTCTCGATGGGGCAGAAGAGGTCGCTCCCGTCTTTGAAGCAAGGCCAAGCTGGATCGACCCACTAGCGAGCTTCCTACTAGATGGAACCCTCCCTGCGGACCGCAATGCAGCCAAGAGGGTGCAACGCCAGGCAGCCAAATACGTCATAATAGACGAACGGTTGTACCGACGATCCTACACGCTCCCCTACCTGCGTTGCTTGCGACCTGCCGAAGCCGAGCTCGTACTCCGTGACACTCATGAAGGCTTGTGCGGCGGACGCCTGGGGGGCAGAGCCCTCGCCCAAAAGGCACTTCGACAAGGATACTACTAGCCAACGATGAAGGCAGAAGCCGTCGAGCTCGTCAAAAAATGTGACAAGTGTTAGAAGCATGCCAATATCCACCATCAACCTGCTGCCGACCTCAAGTACCTCACCAGTCCATGGCCCTTTGCACAATGGGGCATCGACCTTCTGGGGCCATTCCCGCCAGCAACAGGTGGGAGAAAGTTCCTAGTGGTGGTAGTAGATTACTTCACAAAGTGGATAGAAGCTAAACCTCTGACAACAGTTACAGCCCGAAACATACAAAACTTCTTTTGGAAGAATATAGTATGTCGCTTCGGGCTACCTCAGGTACTAATCTCCGACAATGGCAAACAGTTCGAGGATATCAAGTTCCAAGAATGGTGCCAAAGTATGGGAATTCATCAGAACTTCACGTCGGTTACACACCCGTAGGCAAACGGTCAGACAGAAGTAATGAACAGAGCCATCCTCCGCGGACTAAAAGCACGACTAGACCGAGCTAAAGGGTTGTGGGCGGACGAGCTACCAAGTGTCCTATGGGCCCACCAAACCACGGAAAAAACCGCTACGGGAGAGACCCCCTTTAACCTCACCTACGGCACCGAAGCGGTAATCCCGGCGGAAATTGAAGTACCTACGCTGCGTCCTCTCCCTGATGTCCTCCTGAAGGTACTCGACCTGATGCTGCAGATCCAGCCTCAAGTCCGCCATGTGCTTCACCACCACTCCCATGGCCTCGGCATCTCTCTGAGACCTCGCCTACCTGATCCGTGAAAAACGAGCAGTCTCTTCGGCAGCACGAGCAGCCTCCTCGGCAGCACGACGAGCCTCTTCAGCAGCTCGCGCTTGCCTCGAGCTCCTCTCCACCTGAGCCGCCAAGGCGTGAATAGAAGAATTCACCTACCAAAAGGAACCTAGTGATCAAAAGAACCAACAAAACGAAAGTCAAAAAGCTATAAAAAAGGGAGAACACTTACCACCATGGCATGGGTAACGGCACAACAGGCCACTTGATGCAGAGGGAGATCAGTCCACGCCGCGACCTCCTCGGGGAAAATAGCCTCCTTACTCTTTTGAAGAGCATGGGTCGGCGACAACACACTCCTGAAATCCCCCGGGTCCCCCGAGCCCAAGGGCCCAACTCGCGTATGAGCAGACCCGGAGTAAGCAGGAGCATCGGAGTATGTAGGAGCCCCTGTGTAGGTAGTCTCAGCATAAGGGCCCCCTACCGGCTCCTGCATTGGAGGAACCATCTCGGGCTCCCTGGGCAGATCTTCTGGCTGATAGTCCGGCACCTCGGGCTCTGCATCCCGGGGCATCTCGACGCGAGTTCGCTTGGCAACCTACTTTCTCCTCTTCATGCCTTGGAACAAGTGCCCACCCCGGGTCCCTCGAGAATCCATCACACCTGCGAAAAGAAGTTCGCCATCAGTAAAAAGCAAGAAAGACAACAAGATAGAATCTCTAAGTGAAGAACCTACCCGAACTCAGGTCGGCCGCAATGAGCTTGGCCTCCGTCAGATACTGTTGACACTTCAGCCCAAGTCGCGCCCATTTCCGGAGGCCCTTCGCCATCTCTTTGTCAAGCGTGATCCCGGAGTTAGGAGCGGCCATCCCCCACCCGGTCTGAAACGGCCACCCCAGCACACTTCGCACCCTGAAATAGTCCCGCTTCCATGCTGGGACCTTGTTGGGGAGCTCATGTAAAAGCTTAAAGCCCGGGCGAGGAGACAGGTAGTATGCCCGCCTACGTCCGGGGAGGGGACCCGCTTGCTTCTTAAGCATCAAGATTGAAGAAAAAATCTCCAAGTCCAACGGAAAGCTCTCTTCACAAAATAAGGAGATTGTCCCCACCAAATTTCGAATGGAGTTCGGGTGAAGCTGGCCGACCGTCACGCCGAAGTGGTTCAAGACTTCGACAAGGAAGGGATGGAAAGGCAATCGCAGCCCCGTGGCGAGCTGCTCCCGGAATATCACGATCTCATCAGGACCGTGTTCCCAAGGAAAGCTACCCGAAGGTATGAAATAAGCGTACTCCCCAAGCAAATTATAGTAGGTAATGAGGGATTGGAGCCCCTCGGGCGTCATGGTCGAAGGACCAAACTTGTCTAACATCCGACCCCGACGAGAGGTGGACGCCAAACTACCCGAAGCGCCTCGGCCTACGAGTTTGAACTCTTCCTCGAGCTCTACCTCCGGCTCGCTAGGGCTATCAAGGGATGCAACCCGGTTCGTAGAACCTGCATCAGACCCGCTAAAAGGACTATTTGAGCCATCCAACCTAGACATCGGGGAGTGAGATGGGACCCAGGAAAGTACTCACCCGAAAAAAGGCTGTAGACCACAGAAGCTCGGACGAGCGGAAGACCTTAAACGTGAACTGAAAAGACCTGGACGCAAACTGGATGCGAGCTGAAACTCGGACGCGAGCTCGAGAGAAATACAGAAGTGACAACAACTGGGGTCCCCCCCCCCCCGCTATTTATACTCACAGTGACCGAAAAGCGACGGCTTAGATCAAAGCCAATCCGACGGCCTACAGCCGCACTGACCGCACGTCCCCTGAGAATGAGACGTGATTGGCGCACATCTTTCTAAAATTGATAGAGCACCGCCGCACATCTTTTCGAAACTAACGGAACGCCAGCGCACGTCTCCTCAATAAAAGCGGCAACGGCACGTCTTTTTCAAATTTGAAAAGACGCCCGCTATCGCGCCTCCCGAGTGGCGCATTTTTTTGAAATTTCGAAGTAAAGCGCGTGCCGCCATATCCATCAGTGTTTAGACGGGCCAGCGCGCTTCCCACCTTTTGGACGCTCGAAGAAACCCAAGGAACCCTGACAACGCACCTCGCGCCGTTAGAACCGAGATTCAAAGTGCAGGGCAAATCTACCTAACACCTTGCGAACTCCCCGCGCCAGGGCGAGACCCTTAGCACGAGGAGTGGGAAGCAATTGATGAAGGAAGATTTGGCCCGACCTCGCAATTACGCCACGTGGCAAAAAACAAGTAGCTCGGCACTTGAAGTAGCGTACCCAGGGTGCAAACACCAAAGGGAAGAGACCAGTAGTCCGAACTCCCCTCGAGGAGACCGAACTCCCTTCGAGGAGACCGAACTCCCTTCGAGGAGACCGAACTCCCTTTGAGGAGCCCGAACTCCCTACGAGGAGCCCGAACTCCCTAAGAGGAGCCCGAACTCCCTACAAGGAGCCCGAACTCCCTAAAAGGAGCCTGACCTCCCTACTAAGAGCTCGAACTCCCTGCAAGGAGCCCGAACTTTCCCTTTGGCCCCGAGCCACACAAAGCAGTGACCCGAACTGGCCCGTCTCATGGCAGTTTAGGACACTCCCCTATCCGAACTCAAGACTTTGCCTCGCACACCGCTCCAAGCACTTCGCCTCCAGGGCATTGAACTGGACAAACCACATCGTACCTAACGCCGAAGGAGTCCGTATCCAAGGGCGGCGCACCTGACTGACTTGGGATCTGACGCCTGACGGTCGCACTTCAACGGCCACCTGCCACCGCCATCTCCAATTACAGAGACGCCTCTGACAAAAAGAGTAGTAACGATTCTGCCCTAGCAGAGGCGATGACACCCGAATTGGCAGAAGCACGGAAGTAATCATACCCGACCTGACAGAAGTCTAGGAGTGAGTGCGCGAGGTGGTTATAAAAGGCTCTCCACCCCCCCAAAGAGGAGATAAGAAAACTTTGCACTATCTGGTTTTATCTTGCCTTTGAAGGATTCTAACTTGAGCTTCGGAGCCTTTACACCGGGTTCCCCCCGGAGCTTCCTCATCTCCTCCGTTTCAAGTTCCCTGCTACTCAGTTCAAAGGCAAGGTCGTTGACAGCTAAGACCGGCCGGGTTGCGCATCATCAAGTTTGTATATTTGATGCCCATCATTAATAAAATTATGTCTATTTTATCATACTTATTTTTTAATATGACAAATATATAATAATAGAAACGTGTCCAATTTTTTTAATTTTTTTTTCTATATTTTTGTATTTTTTATATTCTTAAATTTGTATTATTTATTTATGACATCATGAAATTATCCATTTGACCCAAATGGTTGAAATACTTACCCACCACCTATATGGAAAATATGATTTTATTTTTAGGTTTATTTTAAAAATATAAAATTTCATTCTATTAATAATTATTGTGTATGGATTTATTAGTGGAATTTAATGATGATAAACAAAAGTATTTTTTATATTTCTAAGTTTGTATTATTTATTTATGACATCATGAAATTATCCATGTGACCCAAATGACAGAACTACTTATCCACCCCTAGATGAAAAATATGATTTCATTTCTATATTTATTTTGAAAATATAAAATTTTAATATGTTAATAATTATTGTGTATGGATTTATTAGTGGAATTTAATGATGATAAAGAAAAGTATAAATGTTGGATTCAATGAGAGGGAATGTGATTTATTTAATGACTTAAATGTAAGATTTAATGAGAGGTAATTGAATGTACTTAATAGTATTCTTTATTTACATTTTCTGCCCTTTCAATGGAGATGAACTAAATTCAAGATGATGGATATTTTAGTAAAGAAAAATTCTAGAAGCCAATACCTCCTCATTGACACTTTTATAAGTAGTATAGATATATTTGGTTTCAGTTATTCAAATTTGGTTATTGATTTCGACCCTTATGCTTAGAAGTTCGATTAACTGAAGAAAACAACTTTTATGTTAAGTTTAATATTATATGTAATATATATAATATCATATATAATAACAACAAACAATTTATTTAATCAAGAAATAAATAATTGTATAAATAATATTTAATATTTATAAGCCCGATGGCATGAAGTGGTTTGTACTCTAGGTTGAAGAATTGATTGGAGTGAAAGTGGGAAGAAATGAGAAATAGGAAAGTGGTTGGACCCCGAAGAATGGGCTACCTACATACCTCTAGGGAGGGGTCATGCTAATGTAGTTCATCGGAGCTAGAATTTTGATGAAAAGAGAGACAAAGTGGCTGATGGCTGAAATTGGAATATGGAAAAATGCTAATATGGATGAGAGAGAGATGATGGATTGATATCAAGGTGATGGAGCAAGAATGGTTCCAAGACCCCTATTTATAGTTTTTGTTTGCACATTTGAGAAGTTTTTTAAGTTTGTGTTCTTCCTATTTTACTCTCATATTCTAGAATGTTCTTTAGGCCTAGTTTGGAAGGAGTACAAATACAAATATGTACACTACAAATACATACAAAATAATTTAAAATAATCAGATTTTCATTGTACATATTTGTATTTGTACTCCTTTCAATCTTAGTCTTATACACATTTAATACATGTGGCTAAATATCCTTTTAGAATTATCTTATTAATTGTTATTTTCAGTTTTACCCTTTTGTCATATTTTTTTGATAAATACTTTTTTGTCATTTAAACCACATATTTATTTCCTTGATTAGCTCGATTTATTTCTAGAATATTCTCAATCTTTGTCTCTTATCCAAAAATGCCTTTTTTTGATTTATAGAATATTCATTAATTGTGTTGAAACATTCAGCAATTATATTTAATGGCCTGAATTGACCCGAGCTTGGTTGGTCTTGCCGCGGTCATTAATCCACGTTGCTTCTTAAGTTGATCCCTTACAATATTAATAATTTACTAGCGAGAACTCGTGTGATGCACGAGAAAATATGAAAGATTTAATAATTTTATTTACTATTAATCAATATTAAGTTAACAATCAAAATTTGTTGTTAATTATCTAAAAGTATTCAAAGTTATTGTTAATATCTAAAATTTTAAAAATCATATTTTTCATTTAATGTTGATTTACAAAAAATAATTATTGTTAATTAATATGAACCAATATTTTTTTAATAAATTTAGTTTTATTAATAATTTGTAGTAATTTTAATAATTGTTATTATTTTTAAATGAAATCTTGACTAATTTTAAATAAATAAAAATAATTACAAAAGCAAACATTTTTATTAATTTCACTAATAATTAACAATTATATAGAAATGACAACGGGGTGGGTTCAGGGCAGGGCACCCCATCCCTATCCCTGCCCCATAGTCAAGACACTCTACCCCATCCCCGCCCTGTCCCTAGTGTCAGGCGGGTTTAGGGCAAGGCAACCACTCCTCAATGTCGGGCAAGTTTAGGGGCAAGGCATCCCACTCCTCAGTGTTAGGCGGGTTTGGTCGGGTTCAAGTAGAGGTGTAATTTTGGTCATGATGGGTCGGCACGACATGACCCGCATGCAGCCCAAACAAAGTGTTGGTCGTGCCTCCCTCCCCTAGGATAATTTGGGGGGTCGGTTCGGCGTGACCCATGGCTCGAGCCCGCATGGGCCCATACCGTGCCATGGGCCAGGCCAAGCCACGAAATGGGCTAAACTATGAGAGGTCCATTTAAAAAAAATGAAAAAGATGTTAAAATTCTTATTTCATATGATTTTTGATGTATACAGTTATTTATATATACAATTAGACCTATTCATGGGCCGAGTAGCCCGACGACCTGGCCCAGCCTAACCCATTATTTTTTAGGCTTTGACAAAATTTCAGACCCGTAGGCTTGAGCTCAGGCTTTCTCAAATAAGCCCGGCCTAGGCCCGAGCCCGCCACTATACTATTACATATATAAAAAAGTACTTATGTTACATAAGGGCAAGGCTCGGGCTCGGGCTCGGGCTTACATATTTTCTATTGATAAAGAGTCTCATGTTAATTATAAAACTATGATTTTTTATAAATTAAATTTTATTTTATTTTAGTATAGTATAAAAATATATAACATTTCTCTATATATTAATATATAATTTTTATTTAAATATTATATATATATAACATTTCTCTATATATTAATATATTATATAATAATATTTACCATATATGCATATAACTTCCAAGTTGAGCTTATTAGGGGTTGTTTAGCTTGGGCCCTATCCGCTAAAGCCATCATTGTACTCCAAAAGTTTGATACCCAATTAGACTTCGAATTTGATTACCCCTGATAATGTGTGGGCATGGTGCATATCTCAGCTAGACCTAACTTAAAAGAAAATAGTTACTTGAGCCTACAAATTTATAAATCTAATCGGGTTAGGTTAAGTTATAAACGATTTGTTACTTCTTATTATTAATTATTGAAATATTATTAGCTATTAAAATATTACAATTATTAAATTACTGTATTTATTTATAATACAATAATTTCTAGAAATTATCATATTTTCAAAAATATTGCTAATTTCTTGGATAAAACTAATTAAATGTAATTTTCTACTATTTATAGCTTAAATTATAATTACTGTTAATTATAGTTTAAAAATAATTATTGTTAATTATATTACTATTAACAATTAAAATACATTATTTTTTTTCATTGTTATTCAGTATTTTGCAATAAAATATAATTAATTTACCTTTTAATTATTTTTAGTATTTTAATTAAGCTTTAGGTTTTTAGAATTTTTAGATTATTAATTAACTTTTGGTGTTTTTTTGTTATTATTCAGTAATTTTACATATGAGTATTTTTCAAGAATTTTTAGTATTTTCAAATTTTATTTTTGCATATTAGTCACTACAAAATTAATTTGCATTTGCTTTCAGTAAAAATAAATTAAATAACTAAATAAATACCATAGTTAATAAAACAATACAACTAATTTTCAATATTTTTTCAATAATTTCTAGCTTGGGTATTTTTTGGTATTTTTTTAATAAGAAAATAGTATTAATTGTACTTTTTAATTATTTTCAGTAAATGCCTTATTAACATAAAATATTGTTAATTTTCAATATATTTTTAATTATGTTTAGGTTTTTCTGAATTTTCTAGATTTTTAATTAATTGTTGGTATTTTTTCATTATTATTCAGTAATTTTTGCATATGAGTAATTTGTGCAATAAAATATTTCTAATAAATCAGGTTTTGCATTTTAAATTTTCATTAATTTTTATCATTTTTAATGAGTTCATTATGCACAATAAAGGTCTCAACTCATAAAAATTATTAATTAATTAAAAATTCACTAATACAAAGTTATCTAATAATATTATTAAAACTATCAATTCATATTTTTATTTTTAAATTTCTTATTTTTAATTAATTGTTGGTGTTTTTTCATTATTATTTAGTAATTTTTGCAATAAAATATTGTTAATAAAATGGATTCTGAATTGTTAATTTTCATTAATTTTATCATTTTTAAAGAGTTCATTATGCACAATAATATTATTAAAACTTCTTATTTTTATTAGAATTTATTAAGTTTGATTTTTAAGTGGAATTGAAACACAATTTTAATATTTACTAAGTTTTGTTAATATTTTTTTAGTGAAAGTTTAGTGTATTTTTAAATTAATAATTTTTTGATTATTTAACCTCAACCTATTTATATTATTATTATTATTACTCTATTTCTTTGAAATGTAATAATAGCATGCATTAAAATAAGAGGCATTGGAAAATCCAAAGGTCTCTCTCTTAAATGTCTTTTTTAAATGTAATAATAATATGCATTAAAATAAGAGGCATTGAAAAACCCAACTTTAATAGTGTGCAACTTTATTAATCTAATTAAGATAAACAATGATTACTCTTTTATATTTTTAAGACAAAAGAAAATAAAAAATGTAAAAAAATGGAGAAAATAGATAAATTGCTTCTCTCAAAGGAGAGACATTTTGACATGGATCGCCCAATTTTATATTGTTACAACAGCTTATACTTCTAGCATTGTATTGTTCCTTGCCCTTATGATGTCCTCTGCCCATGATATAAATAGCAAAATTGGCAGTCATATTCTTATGCATTGAAATCTTTTTTGAACATTTATATTGGATTGTATGCTTTGAAAATACAAATGGCTTCGGTATTATGTTAAAGAAAAAAAAAGAAATAGTTTCAATGGTAAGACTAAAGAAGTCCAAAGTTATTCTTTAAATCATTGACAATGGCCATTGAGTCTAAATTTTGAACAAATGAGTAAATCTTGAACGAGTGCCATGAGCTTGGGTTCTTCAACCATCCCCTTACCTTAAAATCGCTTGGTTCATTTATAAAGGATAGTAAATGTGCACGTGGCAATTCTAGATGATGATAACTATAGTAATAACTTATCCAAAATTTCCTATAAATTTTATTTATTATTTATTTTTATATTTTTGTTTTTTATTATTAATTAGATGCAATTTGCAAATCCAAATATGATTACATAAGCACCTTATCCAAATATGTGATAATTAGATCGAATTGTGAAGTTTCACGTATCATTGATAGGCTATTATGCTTGGTTAGACTCTTCTTTTTGTAGTATTTTATCTTCTTGGCATATTTTTCTTGTTTTGTTTATTTATCAAAAACATGTAAAATTTAAATAGAGGGAATTGAATGAGGTGAAAAGTACATAGTAGTTCAATTTACAATTTAAACCTAACAACTAAATAGGTACTAAATTCAAAATTGAGTATTTTAATCAATGTTTTAAAAATCAGGCTAGACCGAGCGGTCGAACCATTTGGCCTAAGAATTGGTTAGATCATTGGTTCCATTTTGGCCATGAACTGCTATTTTACAAAAAAAAAGTGTTGAAATGGTCAAAGAACCGCTGACTTGGACAATTTAACCGTTAAAATGTTCAACCCAATTAATGGTTCTCGAGTTGCTTTCAAACTAATTCCAATTTTTTTTTATTTATTTTAAAATAAAAATTAGAAAATAAAATTGAAAAAATAAACTTTCATATGTTATAATCTTTTTCAATTATTCCCAATGGCCAAAATTAGTTAGGTTTTTAGTTTTTCCATTTTGATTTTGGGTTTTCGTATTTATATGATTCTTTTAAAGTTGTAACAACAAAAAAATGCAATTCCAATGAAAATATCGATGCGCAAGAGATGGGAGATTAAACATCAATCTTATATTTAGAGAATTAGAGAGGTGAAAAAAGCGATCTAGGATTTGAGAGATATTTAAAGAGATGATAGATATGTAAGAAGAGGGAAAATAGTGTTGTAGTGGTAGTGATGATGAACATGGAGATAGCTGTCAGCAGCAGTTCCTTTTTCTTTTTCTCATTAAGGCAAAACGGTTTTGCAACAACAACCGGTGAACATCTTGACAACCACTTCCGGCTTCGCTTCTTCCTCTCTTTCTTTTTTTTTTCCCTCACTTCTCAACTTTAACTAGCCGCCTCATTCTCAAAGTCTCACATTCCCCTGTTATAACAATGTATATATGCGGTGGATTTCAACATAATCCTAATCTAACAGTCAAGATAAAAAGTTACATTGCATTTTACATCTTACCGATTTGACCCACTCAAACTAGATGGTTAAACCATTGACCCAAAAATTGGAAGCCAAATTGTTGTTTCTGGGTCGGTTTTCAAAACCTTAATTTTAGTCAAAATAAAGTTCCATAATCTTATTCATATTTTTAATAGTAGTGTAAATATAGAATTATAGATGTGTTCAATTTTTTCTATATATTTTTTTTGTATTTTTGTGTGTAAAAATAATTCTGATATGTCATACTTACTTTTTGTTTAATATGATAAGTACATGATATTATCCATGAGCCTAAATGCTTTTTTTTTTGCAAATTTATGTTTTTTTTTCATTTTTGTATTTTTATAGTTTATTAATTTTTATTATTTGTTTATGGCATTAAAGGTTAACACATTTAACAAAAAAGTTGAACTATTTATTATTAATTTTTAAATTTCATTTTTGGTTAGTTATAAATTAAGTATTTCATTTTCATTATCAATAAAAATAATTCTTGTTTATTACACATATTTTTTCTATAGTTTTTTGTAAATTTCTCTATTTATTTATTTTTAAAAAAATTTATTACCTAACTATGATTTCATAGGTTGGTAAAATTGATTCGGATAGTTGAATTGCTTAACCAACAATTGGACAAAGAATGATTTTGTTTTTGAGTCAGTTTTAAAATATATGGGTTTATATTATTAAAAATATTAACATAGATCTAATTAGTAGCATTTATTAGTGAACAATAGCTTAAAAATATAGGATTTAATAAGAAAAAAATGGGATTAAATACCATAAGTATAAGACTTAATGAGAGGGGATTAAAAAAGTTGTAAAGTAATAACTGAAGTTACATTTGCAACCCTTACAATTAAAAATGGATTAAATACACAAATATGACCATTATAGTAGCCATAAAGCTGACGGTAGAACTATAATAAAATAGCTTTTATACCCTTTCTCAAACAAAGAAATAAAGGGTAACTTTAGTCCAAAAAGAGTTCCACACTGCATTCACACTTTTATATATAGTATAGATTAGCTGAATACAATTAGACCTGTTCATGGGCCAGGTAGCTCGATGGCCCGACCCGCACCCCGGTCGGGCTTGGTCATGTAATTAGGCCCATGGGCCTGACCTCGGGCCTAACACAGTAAGCCCGACTGTGTTTCGGGCCAGGCTCGGAATTTGACAAAAAAGCCTGGCTCGACTCAACATTATATATTTTATAAATATACAATATGTATTTTATATATTAATAAAATATATAAATAATATAATATTTATTGAAATATATATTTATAATTTAATATATACATTTTTTATTCTTTTCTTTATAATTTCTCTCTCTCTCTCTCTATTTTGCCACTTCAACAGTAGTAACAGTATGGGTTAAATTTTGGGCTCGGGCCCAAGCCCGGGCTTTAGGCTTTTTATGAGGGCCCGGCTCAGGCCCAAGTTGTAGGCCCGATGGTCGGTCCGGGCTCGGACTCGAGCCTTAGAAAAATCTGTTAATACTGAGTGAAAGCTCGGCCCGGCCCGACCCACGAACAAGTCTAAACACAATTAGACCTATACATGGGGCCGAGCTCAAACTTGGCTTTTGTCAAAATTTGAATGGGCCTGGCCCAAAACTCGAGTCCAAAACAGTGTAAAGTTAGGACTAAAGCCAGACCCCGTGAACAAGTCCAAAGGCAATAGCTGTTTTATAGCAGGCTATAGAATCAAAAATAAAACTCCACGCAAATAATCAAATATATGGGTCCACAACCATTTAACTTTTTACTTGTGGATCCATGTATTTTATCACTAACATGGGGCATTACCATTGGTTTTCACAGCCCCTTGAACAACCATTGAAGCTCATCCATTAGGATTAGGCTTTAAATCTAACAGCGAAACAACTTGGATATACTATTCTTTTTAATGAAAGTGGGGTTGGGTGCTAGATCCCTACCAAACAAGAAAGGAATGTCTTTTTTGGATTTTTTATTTGATCTATTAAGTTTTGCTTGCCGGATTGACATGTTTAGGTGCTGGAGATGCATGGGTATGCTTGAAATTATGATGCTATATGTGTACAAGTAGATCTTTGGATTTTTCTAATAATTGAGAAGTTAAAATTATAAAATAATTTATTCTTCTTTAAGCATATGGGTGAAACAAGATTCATATAGTCGACCCCACATAGCAATTGTTTCTTCATAAATAAATTTAGTTGGGATAAGGCTTCATTGTGATGATGATTGATGAAATAATTTATTTTTGGGACTTAAATGGTAAGAAAAGGACTATTGGTAAAAACTAGATGAATCTATCAACATTTTTTTATAAAAATATATATTCTTATTTTTAATTATTTATAAAAGTAAATAAAACAAAAAGGGGCAAATTTCTTCAACTATCCTTATGATTTAGTTAATTGACTAATTCTACCTTTATTATTTATATATTGTCTTAAAGTACCCTTAAATTATTTGACAATTATTTAAAATCTCCCATATTATTAACTTTTATCATATAACTAACTGATATATTTTTTGAAAATTCCTAAAATATCCTTTGCCACCTTTTACAATGATTTTTGGGAGGAAGAATTCCAGCCGAGGATTTCAACATGTTGCAGGATTTTGAAGCCCAGCAACAGCAATTCCTCAACGATGATTTGTCCTGCTTCTCCACTGATAACAATAGGGCATGTTATCTCTATTTTGGATCAGTGAGAGGTATCGTAAGTCGGTGGCTCATGTCAAGAGAAGCATCGACGTGGTCAATGAAGAGGAAGTTGAGAGAATCCTCATATGAGGAGTTTTTTAGGGTTTTGAAAGACTCTGAGAGTCGAAATTCTAGCGAGAGATGCCCACAAAGATTGAAAGCGGAGGTTCCAAACACATTGCACCTGCCCGCTGTTGATAAGAAGATGATGACGATGGATGTCGAAAAAGTAAAAATAGAATAATAATTGTTTTATTTTGAAAATTTAAAGAAGATGGAAGGATAAAATAGTTTTTTCAATTATTAAAAAATTTAAAGGTACTTCAAGTTAATTTCTAAATAATAAGGGTGAATTAATCAATTTCTTAAAACTTAGGAGTACTTTAAGAAATTGCCCAACAAAAAATAGTTATTTTAATGAAACGCGATGGCTTTTGACTTTTGTAAACTGCACTGTGAACAACCTTAGTATTTAAACACCTAGTGCCAGTTTGGGAGGGATGAAGCGTGATGGCTTCTGGCCATCCGAGGTGGGCCATATATAGACAGCTTTAAGTTATATTTGATGAAAATCCAGAGAGTTGAAATCGGTTGTCAGCATTTTGTAGGGTGTTTGCTTCAATAATTTATTCAGAGCACCTAAAAGCAGCTGAACCAGCTTAATAACCCTCACAAGGGGTCCAAACGGACCAGATTATGATCCAATACGAATTGACAACCACTTCAGGATTTGGATATATATATATACATTTTGTAATTTAATTTTTTATATAATTTATGTTGTTTTATAAGAAGATATATATACCCTATTTTATTTTATCTTTCGTTCAAATACCCTATTTTATTTTAAAACACATGATAAAATGATTGTAATTTTATTAAAATTGAGTTAAAACTACGAAGTGATCACCATTATTGAATTGAATCGGATTCTTATTGGATATCCGATAGTACAAATTGAATTCAAATAAGGGTTAGAAAATCGGACGGACGAATTCAAATCAAATGCATTTTTTTATCAGTTTCGGCTATGGGTTCGACTATGTTCTAGATATATACCGATTTGAATCTGATCCCGCCCGTTTGCATTCCTACCCTCCCAAACGGGAACCTAATACGAGCATCTCCGAAAGTCTTTAGTGGCAGTGGTGGCAATGTGGCATTGGCCATTGGGGCTCGATAGTCTCCATTTGATGACTTCGTGGCTCTATTATCAACCGTGAAAAAAGCATTTCTTCTCTTTATGGACCAGTTTAAAGATTAGGAGAGGTGGGTGCCTCTTTCACCATATGCCATGCTCAAGGGGATAAGGGTAAAAAGTGGAAAGAGACAGATACGGGGAATCTCCGAACAATGGAATGGAGTCAACCGCCAACCAAAACTACTTACGCATAACCAACGACAAGTTTCAGCGTGGTTGTTACACAATTGATTTCCTAGTCCATCCTCCGATCGAACATCAAAACAGAAATGCACTCAGCCGTTGTGGTTGAAGAAGGACGAAATCCTCTTCCACAGTCTTCTCCCCCTGCTATTCCATACAGAGAAATTTCAGAAGATGGCGAGATCATCCCTTTGTCATCGTCAAACGAACAAGGTGGAGCGAAACCTAGTTCTACCGATCCAACCCAACGGCTTGTCTCTCTCGATGTTTTTCGAGGTCTTACTGTTGCGGTACATGTCTCAAATTTCTCCCCAACGGCTTAAGTTCATTTTGGTTTTGTGTGCGAAGAGTTTGTTAAGCTTGTGTGATTATATCTGCTGCTTGAATTAGCTATTGTTTGAACATTACGAAATCTGATTAACGATACAGGGGAGCATTTAAGGGTGTGTCTTCATCGATGTTTCACTGATAGAAACCGTAGAATGTATAATCCCATTCAACAGAATTAATCGAATCTAAGTTTGTGATACAATTGAAATAGTGTTTTCCATGCACAAATAACAATGATGGCAAAGGTAAGGGCCAAGAAAAGCTTTACTAACTAATGAAGGGTAGTCATCATAGGAATCTAAGTAACCTTCTCCAAATGTTTCCGCAGAAACAACAACCAATCATGGTTGCTATAACTGAAGGCCTATGGGGAACCTCTTTTTTTTCCCCAACTCATTCAACAATCTAAAATTTAGTCCTTCTATTATTTATACAAAAGGAAAAGTTAGTATTGTTTACAATTCTATCACAAGAACTTTTCTACAAAAAAGAAAAAGAACAGATATGAAAGAATTATAATGAAAAAAAAGACTAAGCCGTAATCAAAGGCTAAGAAATTAATGTCTATCATGTTCAGACCCCAAACGGTGACTTATGCCATAGAGCATGGAGATTATTATATTGAGTACCTAGACAAAAGCTTTGTCCTGTTGAAGTTGACTGTTATCTTCCCCTGTGGGATTAGAAGATTTAGTAACCTATTTTTGCTGATATCTATTTTTCACTTCTTCAATAAATGATTGATTTTGGACCTTGAACAAATTATTTTTCTAGACTTACTACTTTGGAGTTATAGTGCAGCACTATGCTGTTTTAGTGGATCCTATGTTTGAATACTTCAGCCCTTGTGTTTCAGTTGTAGGTTGAATGAAGAGAGAAAAAAAGAAAGAATAAGAAGAGAATGAGAGAACCACGGTCTGGACTGGAGAGAATAATCTCTCCCCTAGCCGACCCAAGCTTATATAGATGTGATAATATTACAATGACTAATTTGCCCCTACTTAAAGTAAGAAAAAATTGACAAAGCATAACTTAATGAGAAGATAAAAGGCCAAACTGCCCCTATTTAGTCGGCTCTAACACTCCCCTCAAGCTGGAGAGTATATGTCATATAGTCCCACCTTATTATGCATGTAATCCACTTTTCCACAACTCAATCCTTTTGTAAACAAATTTGTCCACTGGTTTCCTGAACTCACGTGCTCTATGCTTATCACTCCACTAAAGACCTTCCTTTACCTACTTTTTTCTTCAAGCCAAACACAACCTTACAAAATGGTAGTCAACTTCTATGTGCTTCATCCTCTCATGAAAGACTAGATTAGATGAAATGTGGATGACAGCTTGATTATCACAATACAATTTCATAGGACTATTTACTGAGAGCCCAATCTCTTGTAGGAGGTTTTTCAACCACACCAACTCACATGTTGTGTGTGCGATAGCCCTATATTCAGCTTCAAAATTGCTTATTGCCACAACTGTCTGTTTTTTACTTTTCCACGTTATTAGATTCCTCCAAGGAAGTTTCAATATCCTGTAGATGACCTTCTATCAGATATTGAACCAGCCCAATTTGTGTCAGTGCAACCTATTATTTCAAGTTTTCCTCCTGACCTGTACAACAACCCACAAACTGGTGCTCCCTTTAAGTATCACACAATTATGAGAACTGCATCCTAATGAGGGACTTGTGCGTTCTACATAAACTGGTTGACCATACTAACTGCAAAGGAGATATCTGGTCGAGTAATAGTCAAGTAGTTTAACTTTTCAACCATACGTCTATACCTTCCAGGGCCATCAAACACATCACCTGCATTAATGCTCAATTTAACATTTGGTTCCATGGGAGTTTCAACTGATTTAGCACCTAACAACTCTATCTCTTCCAATAGATCAAGAACACACTTCCTTTGGCACAAATTTACACCATGCTTTGATCTTGCAACTTCTATGCCCAAGAAGTACTTCAACTTGCCAAGGTCCTATGTTTGAAAGTGATCTTGTAGAAAGGCCTTTAACCTGTCATTGCCTGCTATAACGGTATCATCTACATATACAACCAAAAAAATCTTTCTAGCCTCAGAATTATGGCTAAATACTGAGTGATCAACCTGACGCTGTCTCATACCAAATTCTTTTACAACTTCATTGAATCTGTCAAACCAAGATCAAGGAGACTGTTTCAGCCCATAAATTGCCTTCTTAAGCCTACATACCTTACCATCCTCCCCCTGAGCAACAAACCCAAGAAGTTGCTCAATATAAACTTCTTCAGCCAAGTCACCATGTAAAAAGGCATTTTTAATGTCAAGCTAAATCAATGGCCAATCATATATAGCTGCTAAAGATATGAGAACATGTACTGAACTAATTATAGCAACTGGAGAGAAGGATTCCATATAGTCCACCCCATACAACTGTGAATCACCTATAGCCACTAATCAGGCTTTCGATCTTTCCACTGTGCCATCTAGTAGGTATTTGATAGTATATACACACTTACAACCTAAAACATGTTTACCAAGGGGAAGAGTAGTAAGTTCCCACGTGTTATTGTGTGCAAGAGAAGAGAGTTCTTCTTCCATTGCTTGATGCCACCCTGGTGAGGTAAGAGCTTCATAAACATCCTTAGGAATAGATATGGAAGACAAAAGAGAAACAAACTTGCGATGGGAAGTAGAAATGATAGAAATAGAAACATAATTGGATATTGGATGAAGAGTACAACTACATTTACCTTTACAGAAAGCAATGGGAAGGTCAAGGTCATAAGCAAGAGGCAATACCGGAGTAGGAACACCTGGAGTAGGATTTGTCGATGGAGAAGGAACTATAAGAGGAGGAACCAGTGTTTGTCTATTAGTATACACTTTTTTGACTGGTGGCCTCTCAATATGTGTCTGCACTGGAGGAGGTGGAGGCTTAATCACAATTGGAACAATAGGGATGGCATTATCAACTGGAACTAGAAGAGGAACCGCTAGAGAAGAGGGCAAAAAATCAGCACTAAAAAGGGAACTGACTCAAAAAAAGGTAACATCAGAACAAACAAATGATCGTTGATTAAGAGGATTTTAGCACTTATAACCCTTATGGGTCCTAGAACAGCCAAGAAAGATATACTTTGTAGCACGAGCATCCAACTTGTCCAATCCAGGACCTAGATTCTGAACAAAACATACACAACCAAAGGTTCGAGGTAGGGGTGAGCATAATTTGGTTAAAACCGAATAACCGAACTGGAAATTTCGGATTCGGTTTTTTCGAGTTTTGGTTAATTCGGTTTTTGAATAATTCAGTTTTCGGTTTCGGTTTTTAGAATTAGAAATTCGGTTAACCGAATTCACTGAACTTTGGTATATAATATGTAATATATATTATGTAGTATATAATGTGTAACATATAATGTATAATATATTATATTATTTGTGTATTAATATATAATATATTGAAATTTGCTTTCATAATATATATTGTAATATATAGTATATTATATGTTATAGTATATACATTATTAGAATTCAGTTTTAACCTAAATAACCGAAAACTAAATTGAAAATTCCGGTTTCAGTTTCGTTTTTTGTTTTTTTTAGTTTGGTTTTAAAAATTTCAGTTTATTCAGTTTGGTTTTTAACCAGATAAACCGAATGCTCACCCCTAGTTTGAGGAGTTAAAGGAAATGGAGACAAAGTAGGGAACAAAATAAAGAGTGCAGAATGACCATGAGGAATGAATGAAGGCATTTGATTAATGAGAAAACAAGCAGTAAGCACAACATCATTCCGAATTCATTTGGGTACATTCATATGTTGTACTAGGGATTGAGCTGTCTCAAGTAAATGGTGGTTGTTTTTTTCAGCCACCCCATTTTTGTTGTGGAGTGTATGTACAAGAAGTTTGATGAATAATACCATGATGCTCCAAATATTGCTGAAACAAAGTAAGAAAGTACTCTTTGCCATTATTAAAACGAAGAATTTTTATTGGAATGCCAAACTGAGTGCAAATTTCAACATGGAACTTTTAAAAAATAGAGAATAATTCACTTCTTTCTTTCATAAGATAAATCCTTGTCATCCTTGAATAGTCATAAAAAAAGTACAAAATACTTGTAACCGTTGTAGGACACAATTCTATTCAGACCCCAAACATCTAAATGGACTAAAGCAAAAGGACTTAATACATGATGATTGACTCTAGGACTAAGGGAAACCGATGGTGTTTCCCATACTGACATGACTCACACTATAGTGATGATAGGCGACTCAATGATGGAACAAGTAGTTTGAGAGCTTTGAGAGACGGATGACCAAGCTTACAGTGTCATTGGAAAGGAGTAAGGAAAGACTAAAGTGCTACTGTAGGGCTACCACCATCAAGATAATACAATCCGCCCGTTTCATGCCCTCTACCAATCTTTTTTCCTGTCTTGAAATCCTAAAAAACACAAGAAGATGGGTAAAAGGGAACAATTGAGAGATTTGGTTAATTTACTAACAAACATAATATTAAAAAGGAAATTTAGGCACATATAAAACAGATGATAAGGATAAAGATGCAACATCAATGTTACCAACACTACAAATGGCTAAAGTAACATTGTGTGAGGTGGAGGATTGAGAGAGGGAAGAGAACGCACTTGGAGTCCTAGTCATATGATCGGAGGCTCTAGAATCGATAATCCAAGGAGAGGGTTTGGATGCCAAACAAGCCATACCTGAGTGAGCAAGAGTAGTTGTGTTTTTCTGGGATGTAGCCTGGAGAAAACTCTCATATTCATCACGGGGAACACTCATTATCTCTATCCTAGGAACAAATGTAGAAGATGTTTGATCAACTTGCTGGTTATTACCTGCTTCACCACCACTTGTTACAGCATGATTGGCCATGAAGAAGGTGGGTCATGTAGATCATAGCGGAAGTTCACTGTATGTCCCTTCATACCACAATAGATGCACTTCCTAGGACCATTACCTCATCCTCTACATGACCTCCCCATAAATCTCGAGCACCACTACCTCCGCCACCTTGGCTAAACATAGGACCACTACAGCCTCCTCTAACTCCATGACCACCACCTCGATTTCCATGGCCTCCTCTTCTTGCTACGACACATGCTCACCTATCAGAAGTAGTATTGTTTTCTATAGGTCTAAGTGAAATCCTATGAAGTCGAGCAAACACCTCCTCAAGAGAGGGAAGAGCAGATCCCCCCAATATTTGTTCTCTAACTGGCTCATATCCTGACTTCAAGTCCACCAAAAATCTAGTCACATCAATCTGCTCTCTTTGTTGTTGTTGAATTTTAAAATCTAGAGTTTAAGGGATGGTAAACATTGAGTTCATTCCTGAGACTTCTCATACTAGCATAATATTCTTCAAGACTTTTGATTTCCTTGTTGCAAATTGAAATACTCTTGGTAGAGCTATCCTTGTGTTATCTTGACTAGAGTAGAGTTTCCTAGCATGATTCCATATCTCCTTGGCTGTATCAAGAAACATAAAGTTTACTATTTTGGACTCCATACTATTCCACAACCATGTCATAATTTGAGAATCTTCCTCCTCCCACTCACTATACCCTGGAGATTCAGTTGAGGGTTTCTCATCCTTCACATGCTTCACCTTTTTCTTAGCCCTATGAAAAACCTCCACTGATTTGGCCCAGGGCACATGATTCTCACCATTAAGTTTGATTGATGTCATTTGCACACTTAGAAAATCAGGGGTTATCATCATATTTGATTTTTTATCACCACTAGTCTCTCCTATTGTTGTCATAATGCTGTCTACTCAAAACTGTCAACACCACCAGGTCAACCACTACTGTTCTACTACCAACTCACAAGAACTAATTGTCACACACAAAAGAAATATTACCTGGGCATTACAGCAGTTCACCTACCTCCTAATAGCACCTTCCAACCCACATAGTGAGGAGAGACATGCAAGAACCATACCTAGAATACATCAGCAACTTTCTCCACCACAAAGTTCAGCCACAGTTTCAGTCAGAATTAGTGCTGTCAACTGACCAAGGAAAAAGCCCTCTTGACTGCTCAAATGAGGGTCCAAACCACCAGACAAACCACCACTTGATCACTAGGTCTGTCACTCATCATGACAGCCATTCACAGGGTGCTGAAATAGGGTTGCCACAGCCTCTTCAGTCCCTCAACTCGACCCAGAAAAGAAAGGAGGGAAAAGAGAAAAAAAACTGCAGCTGTCTTCTCTTTTACAGATCTGAAATAGGGTTGCCACAGCCTCTTCAGCCCTTGTGTTTCAGTCATAGGTTGAAAGAAAGAAGAGGAAGAGGAAGAGAAAAGAGAAAGAAGAGATTGAGAGAACCACGGTCTGGACTGGAGAGAATAATCTCTCCCCTAGCTGACCCAAGCTTATATAGATGTGATAGTATTACAATGACTAATATGCCCTTACTTAAGTGTGGGGACATCAACTTAAAGTAAGACAAAACTGACAAAGCACAACTTAATAAGAATATAAAAGACCAAATTGCCCCTGTTTAGTTGACTCGAACAGATCCCATGTCATTTGAACTACACCCACCCCTCCCCCCTTCCCCCAAAGGAAACATTGGTTTCATACCTTAACTATGTTCTTATTCTGTAGTTGGAGTGCCTTTGGCTGTCACCATCAACATCATCCTCATCCTCCTCCTCATCATCATCATCTAAGCTTTATCCCAACTATATGGGGGTGGGTGTAGTTCAAATGATATGGGATCAAGGTATAGGCCTCATCCTCCTCCTCATCATCATCATCTAAGCTTTATCCCAACTATATGGGGGCGGGTGTAGTTCAAATGATATGGGATCAAGGTATAGGATCCACTAAAACAGCATAGTAAGTCTTTCCTTTGGAGTAATACTATTAAATAGTTTACTTATATATTGTCTACAGATTAGACAAAATATGCATGTAAGTTCTTTACTTTCATATCTCTATTGAAGGTAGCCTCTGTGTGAACTTGCTTTTTCTTACACCCTTGTTTGGTTTTCCTAGTTGATGATTCTAGTTGATGATGCCGGGGGCGCTTTTCCATCCATAAATCACTCCCCATGGTTTGGAGTCACACTTGCAGACTTTGTGATGCCGTTTTTTCTTGTCAGTGTTGGCTTTTCCATTGGTCTCGTATTCAAGGTATTTTGAACTTTCACCTTTGGTTTAGAATTACCCTATTTACTTTGATTTTCTTAAGAACCTTAATAATATACAGCTTATGCGCTCTTCCTACATGGAAATTCTTGGTTATCTTGTATTTTGTTTTTTATGTTTGAGATTGTTTGTTACATGTTTACTTACTTTGAACATCGAACTTTTTTAAAGGTAAGAGTTGCATTGCTATGCCTACAATTGGGTTTTTGTTTGGTTAATGCTGTTCATGACTATATTTTCTTTGTTGGTTTGTCTGAGGTTTGAATTGTTTGTATTGAAGTGGTTGGTGACTTGAGAAATTAGAATGAGTACGGAGAGATTCTTTGTATTTCTATCAAGGTTAGGGAGGGTGCTGCAAGCTTTTAATGGCTGCTTGTAGAGGGTCAGTTGCTTTGTTCTCATCACCTTTTTTTTGCACTCTTTTCATTTCTTAATAATCTATTTTAGCTTCACTGTAAAAAAAGAATGTGTGCATAGTCAGCTTGGCTTCTTATAAACCCAAATAACAGAAGTCTCATTAATCATGAGAAAGCCCTCCAGAAGCTACTCAATGACACTCTTGCTAGAGAAGAAGTATATTGGGCTCAAAATTCTAGGGTTGACTGGCTCAAGCTTGGAGATAAGAATAATAAATTTTTCCACACCACTGCAACAATTCGAAGAAACAAAAATAAAATTAGGAAAATCAGAAATGACAATGGTAACTGGGTGGAAGATATAGAGAATATCAAAGTTGTTCTATAGTGGTTTTGAGAAGAGATTCAATGCTGAGGGTACTATGGATGTTGACAATTTCATTTCGAATATTGGCAGTTGTGCAACAGAATCTATGAATGCTACCCTCTGTAAAGAAGTTTCGAATGAAGAGATCCACAATGCCCTTCTTTCGATGAAGGATATGAAGGCCCCCGGTCCAGATGGGCTAAATGCATCATTTTTCAAAAAGTTTTGGAATACTGTTGGGGATTCTTTTTGTAAAACAGTTAAAACTTTCTTCCATTCCAGGAAAATGAATGTTGAGTTAAATAGAACGTTTATTACTCTTATTCCAAAGTGTGATAACCCGGAGCGAATTAATGATTTTAGGCCCATTAGCCTATGTAATGTTATTTATAAGATCATTTCTAAAATTTTAGTGAACAGGATTAAGCCGTACTTGGATGACATTATTTCCCCCTTCTAGAGTGCATTCATTCCAAATAGACAAATTACAGATAACATTCTTATTGCTCATGAAATTATGCAGACTATGAAGAAAAAGAAAGGCAAGTAGGGGATGCTTTCATGTAAGGTTGACATGGAGAAGGCCTATGATAGGTTGGAATAGGACTTTATTAGGAGAGTTCTTGTTAAATTCGGATTCCATGTCAAATGGATTAATTGGGTTATGGAATGCATCACTTCAGTTTCCTTTCAGATTCTCATAAATGGTTCTCCCACTCGAACCATAAGAGCTTCTAGGGGTATTCGGCAGGGAGATCCCCTCCCCCCCGTATATTTTTGTCCTTTGTGCTGAAGCCCTTTCAAGTAAACTTCATATGGAGGCTGTTGGTGGCAAGAATGATGTGGGTTGTAAAGCCTTTAGGGGAGGTCCGACAATTCCAATTCTGCAGTTTGTTGATGACTGTATCATTTTTGCTAAGGCCTCTATCAGTGCTTGTCTCAAAATCAAGGAGGTTTTGGATAGCTATGCTAAAGCTTCTTGCCAGCTGCCTAATTATCTTAAGTCGACCATAACTTTTTCCAAAAACATCCCCAATAGGCTTCAGAAAGTTATGGCCAGAATTCTTAAAATTCCGATTGGGAGTAGGAATAGGACTTATCTTGAAGCCCCTATTATTGAGGGTAGAATTTCAAAAGATACTTTCAGACATTTGAAAGAAAAAATGACTAACAAATTGGCAGGTTGGAAAAAAAATTCTCTCTCCTTGGCAGGGAGATTAACTTTAATTATTTCTTCTGCCTCCATGGTGCCTCAATTTGTTATGCAATCCTTTAAAATTCCAAGTAGTATTGTTGCTGATTTAGAAAAAGAACAAAGGGATTTTATTTGGTCGAATGCAAGGAGCCAAAACCCCATTCATCTTGTCAGGTGGAGTAGGGTTTGTTCACCCAAAAAGTGGGGTGGACTTGGTGTGAGGAATCTCAAATGGTTAAATAAGGTCCTTCTTGCTAAATTGGGGTGGAAAATTTTAAATTGCCATGACAATCTATGGGTCAAGGTTGTGACTAATATATATCTTAATAAAAGCAATTTCTGGGATCCAAATAAAAAGAGTAGTTCTTCTTGGGCATGGAGAGGAATTTTGGGTTCAAGAGATCTAATTAAAAGGGGTTCAATGTGGAGAATTGGCAACGGAAAGAATGTGAATTTCTGGCTGGATTCATGGGCTGGTAATGACCCTCTGATTGAGCTAGCTAATAAGAGTGATTTGATTGGTACGGATTTAACTGTAAGTAGGGTAATTGACCTTGAGAGGAGAGTTTGGAATGAGAATCTCATAAAATCTATTACCAATCATCAGGTTTGGCAACTTATCAAACCTATTTTGATTCCCCACGGGGACTATGAAGACAAAAGAGTTTGGAAATTCCCTCTAGATTGTAATTTCTCAGTTAAAACAGCTTATAACGAGGAGTGTTGTTTTAATGGTGGTGAGAGTCTTGCTTCCAACTATCAAGTAAATTTTTGGAAACTTATGCTCCCCCCAAAAATTAAAATTTTTCTTTTTCTCTTGTTAAATAAAAGACTTCCCACAAAAACCAATCTCAATGCGAAGGGTTTTGGGATTGATCCAGCTTGTGTTTTTTTGTGGGGAAGTGGACATTGACCACCTATTTATCAAATGTGAAGTTTCTAAACAAATTTGGTGTAGATTAGAAGGGGAATTACCAGCTCCTGGGAACTCAGTGTCATCAGTTAGTCAGTGGTGGGCTTATCTAAGCAAGCCGAATGGTATCTTCAGGGATATTTTCCTTAGAGAATAATTTGCTTGTGTTTCTTGGTTCATTTGGAAGAATAGAAATAATAAATGTTTTAATGGAGGTTCCAGTGTAGAGAATATTATTGGTAGAGCTTTGGCTAACTGGAATGAAATTAAAGAGATATCTTCTTGCATGGGTAACATTAACAGTAAAATTATAACTCATGTTGAGTGGTTTAGGCCTGAAACTGATTGCATCAAAATTAACTTTGATGCTACTTGTTTGATTAATGGCAACTGTGCCATTGGGTGTGTTGCTAGGAACCATCAAGGTAAAGTTCTCGAGATCAAAGCGCTTGGGATAGGTATCACGACGATCAACCTTGCAGAAGTGTGGGCAGCATGGGAGGCCATTAATATCGCAATTGACTTCAGGGACCAATAAATCACCATCGAAGGTGATTATAAAATGGTTATAGATTGTTTCAATGGTCGTGTCTCGCCCCCGTGGAGAATGGGTAGTATCATTAGGGAATGTCGGAACCTTGTTGAATTTTTCAACTTGAATAAGCATACGTATTTGGGAAGCAAATCAAACGACTGATTGGTTAGCTCATAAAGCTCTTAACAACCGGGAGGCTAGTAAAGAGTTTAGGTCTTGTGATTTTAAGTTTATTTGTGATGCGGATGTAAGGGGAAGAGCTACCCCCAGGTTTGTGTAGCTCACCTTTTTTCCATAAAAAAAAACCCAAATTTTTGGACAGCATAACTGAAATTTTCAAACTAGGCTCCTGGTGATTGCTTTGGCCTATAGATTACCTTCTTCAATTTGCATACTCTCCTTTTGTCACCAAACAATACTATCCCAGGGGAAATTATTACAATTCAATACTTTACCTTCTTCAAAAAAAAAAACAAAAACCTACTTATACTGCATTTTTTTTTTTGCTACTAGAAGATCAACCAAGTCCTATGTGCCACTCTTGATTATCGTTTCATCCCCTCATCAATTATATTTTTCTATTCAGGTTTGCTTGCAGTTTAGCTTTTTAGACACTATTTGGAATTTGGACATCAAACTACGAGGAAACAAGCTCAAAAGGAAGGGGAAGATAAGGCATTGTACAACACAAAATGCCAACAGGGTAAATAGTACATGTAGGGGGAGCTGTTTATCCATTCCCACATAAATTTTGTAGGGGAGCTGCATTTCTATATATATAGATATATTGATACACAAGGAAGGTTCAATGCAGCATCAAGAAACACTAAAAAAATGAAGGTCCCAAGGGCTTCCAGCAACGAACTCCTAATCTCTCTGTAAACCTCTCTTCGCCAGCCAATCAGCCACACAGTTTCCTTATATATATATGTTGATATATATTGATACAGATAGATATAGATATAGATATATATTGATACACGTGGAAAGTTCAATGCCAGCGGGGCAGCGCCCTGCCAGCAACGAACTCCTTGTCTTTCTGTAAATATCTCTTTGCCAGCCAATCAGCCGCACATTTTCCTTCTCTGCATGTGTGCACGTATTCGATTCTTGCATGGGTGTTATGGGTCTGCTTTTCTATATTTCGTGCATCAGTTTACATTCTCTCATGTACTCTCTCTTATGATATATAATATGCTTACACTTTTAATTGTATGGAGGCCTGGCCATCTTAGATAATCCTTGGTTATTTCTATTTGAGATTGACATGGCATACTTGTATCTCAATACTTCTCCCACAATTGGAGTTAATGATCTTTGTGCTCTAATATTTAGATTTTAATAATATTTTTTTGATTGGTTATGATAGAAGAAGGAACTAATAAGCCAATGATTCTAGGACTTTGAAGAAAATTGCCTCAAAGTATATATATACAATTTTCATGGAAAAAATTGCCCTAAAGTAAAGATCTACACTTGTCATAGGTTACTTACAACTCAAGGGAAAAGAAGGTTTTTGTGCATGGAGGCTTCTCAGGATGCATCTTAGGCTTCTCCTTGAGGATGCTTCTGTTCTTTCACCTCAAACTAGAGAGAGATTGCAAGTTTAAGTTTCTATAACATGAAAAATCACCACTATTTATTGATGGATTTAGCTCAAACCAATTTATGGGGCATAGAATCTAAAGTTTTCATGTTAAAGTGAGATCTATAGTTGAGTCATTGTTTAAACTCGAGTTCTTCTAGTTCTAGAGAAGTAAAACTCTTCAGTATAAACAATTGTTTGAATTTCAAGAATTTTAGAAATAGTTATAATTATAAATATTCGATAACAATTGGAAAAACTAGAAAGGATAGAGTCAGAAATGAAGTCATACGAAGGAACCTAGGAGTAGCTCCAATAGGTAATAAAATGAGAGAAAGTAGGCTAAGATGGTTTAGTCATGTGCATAGAAGACCATCTACAACACCCATAAGAAGAAGCAATCTGTTGCAAGTTGAAGGGGCTAGAAGGGCTGGGGGTAGACCAAACAGGATGGTAACAATTTAACCTGGCTGAAGAAAAAAGTTTGAAGGAATTGTCCACAAAATTCTAACTGGACTGGACTTAGAAAATTATGAAAACTCATAAAACCATTCATAAACCCTTTCCCTGTTGATGAGGTTTGGTGCAGAGCAATCCCTCCTAGGGTTGGTAGTTTTTGTTGGGAAGCTTATCTGGAAAGATTCAACGCTGGTGATCTACTCCAAAAGAAGCGACCCAATACTTGCTTGCCACCCCATTGGTGTGTTCTATGTAAAGCGGATGGGGAGACTGGTTTTCACCTAGTGGTGTCTTGCCATTTTGCGAGGTCAATTTGGGAATGGGCTTTTTCCCTCTTTGGATGTAGAGGGAACCCTCCATCAGATCTGCAGGGCCTTTTTTCCCCTTCTGTTTTCAGGTGGCGTAGGAAAAGGGGAAGGACTATGTGGAGAGGTTTGAGGGCTGCAGTATGTTGGACAATATGGGAAGAAAGAAACTTCAGGATATTCTCAGCGGCTGAGAGAGGGGTGGAAGAACTGAAGGCTATCATTCATTTTAGGGCTGTACAATGGCTGAAATCTTCGGAACTATTCACAGGTTACACAGTGGATGACATGTTGAGGAAGTGGGGTGAAATAGCAAAGGGCACACAGACCAAGTCAGTAATGAGTGTCTTGGACAACTCCACCTGCTGGGTTCATGAAATTAAATTTTGATGGGAGTAGTAGGGGGAACCCTGGACAATCAGGGATTGAGGGTGTCTTTAGGGATGAGAATGGGATCATTTTTGCCTTGTTCTTAGGCCCAATTGGAGTGGGTGACTCCCTTAGAGCTGAGATCTTTGCAGTTATGGAAGGAGTCCAGAAAGCCAAGGAGATGAACATCAGAAAACTCTTAATTGAAGGGGATTCGGAGGTGGTGATAGGGTGGCTGAATGCAGACAACAATGGTTTATGGAGGTACAGTAATCAGAGGAGGAAATTTAAGTGGCTGGTGCGGGAGATGGAAGTTAAAATGTGTTGGGTCAAAAGATCAGCCAATTCTCTAGCTGATGGTTTAGCTAAACAAGGGGAAGAAAAGGATTCAATGTTTTGGGCTAAGTTGTAATTTTTTGTCTCCACCTATTCTTTTGTTTTCTTGATTGTACTTGGAAGATAAGTGTGTTTGTCTTTTTTATGTAATCTCTTTGGTGAATTAATGAAATTGTTATTGATAAAAAAAAGCCTAAAACCTTCAAAAAAATAGGAAAAACCCATTCTAAATCCTCTTTTTTGAGTGATTCAAAATCTATAGCTATCATTGTGGATATACTTTCATATGATAATAGTTTAAAAATTAGTAAATTATCAAGTCCAATGGTATTTTCGAAAATAGCCATATTGCAAGTTCTGAAGATTTCTCATATCTCAGAATGTTCCACATTGAATATCTCTGATCTCTCATAGTTAGTCCCCAAGAACTAGTAGAAGTCTGCAAATGGAAAAAAAAAACATCAATCTTGACTTGAGCCAGCCTGAAAAGGATGTGGTGTCTACAAACTTCATATGGGAACCAGCAGATCAAAGCATAACAAAATGGGAAAAAAAAAGAAAGAAAAGGAAAACAAAGACTCTTTGACTTCCTTTAGTTGATGACTTTAAATCTTTTATTTTATTAAATAGATGATGGAACCACTTAAGAAATGTGCTTCATAATTATTTGTTTTGTATCTCTGATTAAGCTTTTAACTAGTAACTTTTGTATAAAATTTCTGAATCACATTAACCACTTTGACCTTTTTAACTAATAACCCTCTACTCGTGATGTTTTTGATCTTTTAGCTGGTTGTTAATCTTGATAAATCATCAAACATCAGTTTGCCTTGCATGATCACCCCCCCCCCAAAAAAAAAAAAAAAAAAAACCCTCAATTTGCCCCTTTGCTAACTTTCTCAGATCTTTATATGCTGCAATCTTGGTTATGATTTATGAAGTTGTTAGAATTGATTTGGTCCTAGGAGGCTGGGACACATGGAATATGCCAAATCGTCCAAATAGAAATCAGGGTAGGCTGATGTTAACTGGAAAAAAGGGAAGGCTGATGGGATGATCATCTCCCTCACTAAGCCATTTTCCGGTTTCTGTGGGATTGTTGTTCTGGGAGCAGGGAATGATAGGGAAAGAGGGTCATCAGGATGCATTGAGTGGATTGCCACCTTTTTCTTTCTCCTCTAGTTTACTCTCTTGCCTTCTGTGTCTGCTCTCGTATTGAGTAATGACTTTGATAGGCTGTCTTGATGTCAACTACATCTTTGCTGCATGGGTATTTGGATAAAATAATATTTTTTTTAGAATCATGCAATCCTCCTTGCTTGGCTTGGCTCTGAAGCATGGGAAGTTTGCCAAATGTTTTTTGACAGAGCCCTATTGGGGCCCCCTCCTCCCAGCAGTTCCTCCAGACATCTGACTCACCAATGTATGAGACATGATTTCCCATAGTTACCTCCATCCCTGCCACATGCCACTTCGTTCTGTTTTTCCTCTACTGCAGTCTGGCCTGCCCCAAAGTAGTTTCTTCCTAATCCTAAGCTGATCTCACCCATGTGGTTGGGCTAATTGCCATGTGGATGCCTTGTTCTTGGGTATTCAGAAATTCACCTCTGACAGAAGTTTTCTGTACAATCTTTAAAGAAGATTTTCTTATTTTCCTTTCGTTTCCTTCCCTGATAATATAATGAATTTTCATTTAGAAAAAAGTAAAGTACATTACATGAACACAATATCCTTATGTTCTTGTGGATACGTTCCTGTTTATTAAAATATATACTTCAATCACTTATTGTTTTTTAGCATATCTTTTTGACTGGCTGTAATCATGATCTGTAACATCATTCAGAAAAAATCTAACAAATGCATTGCAACGAAGAAAGTTATTCTAAGGACAATGAAGCTCTTTCTATTGGGTTTGGTGCTGCAAGGTATGAATCTTTCCACCTTAAGAAGACCTTGCATGAACTTGTTCTCTCAACTTCATCTCATGTGCATAAGTCAAAATTACATAAATGTGAAGCATCTCCAGTGTCTACAATTACTGCAATCCCTTTTAAAGCGACCAAGTCCAATGTAATCAAGTAATGCCCTAATCTGTTTGCACTCTTAGAAAGGTGATTATAATTATCAACAGGCTAGTAATATGAGTTTTCATTATTTATTAAGTGGCTTTTATGCCGTCTTTATGCTGGTTTCATCCTAATGAGGGATAAATCCATTTAATTTTTAATGGTAGTTGTGATTTTTTATTTCTCTGGTTAAATAAGTAGTACATACAATCAAGGTTCAAAATTTTGATATGTATCAGGCTGTATCAGCTGATATGTATCATATCTGTGGCTTCCTGATACACCCTTACAGAGGGTGTTTTGGGGTCTGACCTGGTTCAGGGGGTAGAAGGGCCTTAAACCGACCCCTCTGAACCAGTTGGAGAAGAAAAACTAAAAAATAGGTGAGCCACGATACAGGCCGATATGGCCCTACTGGTGTATTGGCCTGTATCAATATTTTGAACCTTGTGTACAATGTATGCCATGATCATCCCGTGGTTTAGCCTAGTATTACTAGCCACCTTTCATGATATGACAAATTCCTTATGGGACCAAAATTTGATTTGCTAGTCCATCTGTTAGACAGTTGGTAGTTCTGGTGATAGATCCATTAATTTCATGTTTTCCCCAACATATTCCAACCACTGACCCCTAACACTTACAGTGAAGTAACTTATTTTCCTAAATTTGGGTTAATACTTATTTCTTTATTGGTTGCTACTATTCCTTGTAACAAACTTGTTAACTGAGCATGGCTTAATGATTGTTTGTTCATGTTTTTCATCTTAGGTGGGTACTTCCATGGGCGTAATCATTTAACTTATGGAGTGGATGTAGACCGTATACGTTGGCTGGGTGTCTTACAGGTAGTATTATCAATTAATCCCTTGTCTGAAAAATTTTCTTTTATGTTGCTAGTTTATTTAATAGAAACTCTCAATGTTCTATCACTAATTTTTCATCATTGAGAGTAAGCTTTGGTCTTTGTAATTGTGAGCTGAATGCTGTATTCGAAGTAGAGAAGTGAAGAAGAAAACCACTGGTATGCTGGAAAATGTCGAACTGAACTGCCCAATCGACCAGCTATTATTTATATTTGAATGTAGTACAATGATACAAGAATTTACTGGAATGCCCCTGATTAGTGATGGGACACCCAGTTAACTTAAAACCATTAAACAGGCTTAGGCCCATTAACCCAGGCCCAGTTACATGATAACTTAAGTATGGGCTAATAAGACTCTTATCAGCCGAACACTCATACAAAGAGACTTGGTTCTAACATTCTAACACTCTAACACTCCCCCTCAAGCTAAGCATGGATATCAATCATGTTTAGCTTGCCAAGTAGGTCTCTGAACTTTGTTGCTGCTAGTCCTTTAGTTAATACATCTGCAATTTTAATCTCAGATGGTGTATAAGGCACACAGAGTTCTCCTGAAACAATTCTCTCTCTGACAAAGTGTCGGTTAATTTCAATATGTTTTGTCCTGTCATGCTGCACGAGATTGTTGGCAATGTTGATAGCGGCTTTATTATCACAATACAGCCTGGGAGGGCCCTCAGCCTTAATACCAAGCTCGTTAAGAAGAGTTCTGAGCCATAAGAGTTCAGCAACCCCGTGTGCCATAGCTCGCTATTCTGCTTCTGCACTTGATCTAGCCACTACATTCTGCTTCTTATTGCGCCATGTGACCAGGTTCCCTCCTAAGAATGTACAGTAACCTGAGGTTGATTTTCTGTTTCCAATAGAACCAGCCCAATCTGCATCAGTGTAGGCTTCAATTTCAAGTTTGTTGCTTTTCTTAAATAGGATTCCTTTCCTTGGGCAAGTCTTTAAGTTCCTGAGAATTCTCTCCACTGCTCTCATATGAGGGGTCTTTGGCGAGTGCATGAATTGACTGACAACATGCACTGCATAGGCAATGTCTGGCCGAGTAAGGGATAAGTATATCAACTTTCCTACCAATTTTTGGTACCTCTCTTTATCACAGTATTCCTCACCCATTGATTCTTGTAGTCCATGGTTCAGTTCTATTGGGGTGTCTACTGGCCTGCACCCCATCATGCCTGTTTCCTGTAGGAGATCTAACACATATTTCCGCTGACATATGTAGATTCCTGTCTACATATCTTCCCAAGAAAATATCTCAGGTTTCCCACGTCTTTGATCTCAAATTCTGAAGCTAAGAACTCCTTCAGCCTCTTCATCTCTTCCAAGTCATTTCCGGTGATCACCATGTCTTCCACATAAACAATGAGTGCTGTAAGTTTGTTATCCTGTCTCCTTGTAAACAATGTATGATCTGCACTACTTTGAGTGTACCCCACTTTTTTCATAGCCATACAAAGTCTCTCGAACCATGCCCGGGGAGACTGCTTCAAACCATATAATGCTTTCCTTAGTTTACATACCTTCTTTCCAACATCATATCCAGGTGGGGGTTCCATGAATACCTCTTCATGAAGATCACCATTTAGGAAGGCATTCTTCACATCCAGCTAATGAAGTTCCCAAGAGAATTTTGCTGCTAGTGACAGTAGAACCCTGATTGTGTTGAGCTTTGCTACTGGGGGAAAGGTTTCCTTGTAGTCAATTCCTTCCTTTCGTGTAAATCCCTTTGCCACAAGTCTAGCCTTATACCTTTCGATTGACCCATCTTCCCTGTGCTTTACTGTGAATACCCACTTGCACCCAACAGTGCCTTTCCCCTCTGGCCGGTCTACCAATTCCCACGTTCATGCTTTCATTAGGGCTTTCATCTCTTCATTCATGGCTTCTTTCCACCTTGGATCAGATGCTGCCTATGAGTACCTGGAAGGGACACGAACAGAGGAAAGAGCAGGCACAAAGGAGTGATAGGCAGGAGATAAGTGTGAGTAAGAAACAAAATCAGCTATGGGATGCCGGGTAGTACAAGAACGAACAGTCTTATAGAGAGCAATAGGAAGATCCAAATCTGAAGTGTGTGGGTCAGAATTACCTTGGATTGCAGAGACAAATTGATCTGAGTTCAATTGGTTGTAATCATGAGATTGAGAGCCCTTCTTCCTTCTGCTGTATGTAAGTATCTCTTTCTCTTGTTTACTGGAACCTTCAGAAGCATCAGCCGAATCTGGAGAAGTAACTGGCACAGTGGGAGTCTCACTAGGTTGACCCAGAATGTTACAGCTAGGAGTAGTGGAAGGTGATGAAAGGGGAACAAAAAAGAAGGGAGAATGAGAATCCTCTTCCAACCCACTACTCTCCCCCAGAAGAGGATTCTAAGAAGACTGGAAATAGGGTTGAGACTCAAAAAAGACTACATCTCTGGTGACATATTTTTTCTTGGAGACAGGATCATAACACCTATACCCCTTTTGCGTAGGAGAGTACCCCAAAAATATTCCCTTTGTAGCCTTAGGATTCAGCTTGGTTTTCTTTGGATCCTTCACATGTATGAAGCATGTACAGCCAAAAACCCATGGGGGAAGAGGAAATTCTGGAAGAGTGGGACACAAAACAGAGAAAGGAGTCTTCATACCCAGTACCTTAGATGGCATCCGATTTATTAGGTATGATGCAGTGAGTATAGCTTGAGACCAATATTGCTTGGGCACTTTGTGCTGGAAAAGTAGAGCTCGAGCTATCTCCAATAGGTGCCTGTTCTTGCGCTCAGCAACCCCATTTTGCTGAGGGGTGTTAGCACAAGAAGATTGGTATAACATGCCTGCATCTTCCATGATTGAGTTCAGAGATCTTTCAAAGTATTCAGTCGCATTGTCTGACTAGAATTGCTTAATCTTCTTGTCAAATTGTGTTTCAATCATCTTGCAAAAGGCCATAGTTATCCGTGGCACTTCATCTTGTCCTTTTAACAGATAAATCCATGTACATCGAGAATAATGATCAATAAAGCTAATAAAGTAATGGAAGCCATCAATGGAGACAAATGGTGAAGGTCCCCAAACATCAGAATGAACTAAATCAAAAGGAGCTCAAATTTCATTACTAGAAGTTGGATACACACTTCTACATTGTTTTGACATTTGACACACATCACAAATTAGACTCTGACTTGGAATTCCCTTAAACAATTCGGGTAACAACATTGCTAAAGAAGAAAAAGACACATGACCTAGCCTAGCATGCCACAGGTGTAGCCTATCTGTTGACTCCACACTTTCTGGACTAGTAGTAGCAGAAGCTTGTAGGGCTAAGCTGATGTCTGCATCAAAATAGTAGAGGCCCCCATACTCACGACCACTTCCAATTGTTCTCCTCATCAATCTGTCCTGAAAGACACAATGAGAAGGAAAAAAGGTTTTACTGCAATTCAAACTTTTTGTAAGTAATGAAACAGACAAAAGATTTGAGGTAAGAGTAGGAACATGTAGGACTGATTTAAGAGAGAGGTCCTTGCTTAGGTCAACCACCCCCTTTCCAGAGATGGTGGAGAGAGACCCATCAGCCACTCTCATCTTATCCTGCCTAGACAACCAATGGTATGAAGAGAATAAGGAGGACATATTGTTGGAATGTTAGAGTGATGTTCGACTGATAAGAGTTCTTATCAGCCCATTCTTATGTTTAACTTATCTTGTAATTGGGCCTGTGTTAATGGGCCTAATCCTGTTTAATGATTTAAGTCATCTGGGTGTCCCGTCGCTAATCAGGGGCATCCCATTAATTTCTTGTACCTTGTACTTCATTCATCTATAAATAAAAGACTGGTCGACTGGCTAGTACAGTTCGACATTCTCTTCATTTCAGTGGTTCTCTTCTCTTCTTTGCTACTTCGAGTATAGCTCCTCAGATTACATGGTATCAGAGCATTAGCTCCTTCCTGGTTTCAGCAGGCGCACTCTCTTCTCTTGTTGTCTTTGCATCTTCTCTTTTCCTTTTCTGGGTTGCTGTAGTAAAGACCTAGGAGTGTAAGAGAGTAAAGCAAGTTCGAACCTAGGGTTTCTCTTGGTTGTAGGACTCAAGGGAAGTAAGACCCAGAAGTAGATGTCCTACTAGGTTATTTCCAGCAAGTAGTAGCTATTGGTCTACTAAGAGAGGTCTGTATAGGACAGACCTAGTTGAGGACTGATTTCAGCAGTCCTAGCACTAGCCGAAAGGGGGAGAGCTTCCTCTACAGTCACAGCTTCGGTGCTTCAGCAAGACTTGCGCAGAACAGTGGTAAAGACTTAGCCTCTTCTACAGTTGCAGCTTTGGTGCATCAGCAAGACTCTTACAGAACTGTGGCAACTTCAATTACAGATTTTTCTTCAGGTCGGTTACCAGCCCTACTTCTGCACTGCACAGTTGCAGCCTTGAACTTTTACCAGCACTGTGAACTGGTTCAGTTACAGACCTTTACTTACTACTGTACCCGAACTGTGAACACTTCTACCAGCACTGTGAACACTGTGACCACTTCGGCTACAGCACTGTGAACAACTCTTGGACTAAAGTCAGGATGTCCTCACTATCGGGTGAAGTTTCCTCTAGTGATAACAGACCTGTCACAAGGTCCTCAAACCTGAAAAACCCTAATCTGCACAGCTTGCAGATTACAAGTGTGCTGCTGGATGAATATAACTTCAGAGAGTGGTCTGTCTCAGCAATGCTGTTCATTACCTCTCGTGATCTCACCGGCTATTTGGATGGAGACAAGAAACAACCAGAAATTGGCAGTCCTGAATACACCGTGTGACGCAAGGAAAATGCCACAATCATGTCTTGGTTGCTGGCCTCCATGACTCCTTGGGTGGCCAGAACTGTTCATCACTTCCCTACACCCGCTAAAATTTGGGAGAAAGTATCTAAGACATACGGCCAGAAAAAGAACAATGCTAGAATCTACAAGCTGAACCAAGACATTGCAGCCCTAAGGCAAGGAGACATGTCCGTGGCAACATACTTTGCAACACTGGAAGGCCTCTGGGAAGAGCTTGACCACCACTTGATTTTGGATTGGGAAAATGCCAAGGATAAGGAGAGGCATGACAAGCAGATTGAGGAGGGCAGAGCCTTCAAGTTTCTGGCGGGCCTTGACCCTGTATATGAAGGTATAAGGTCACAGATTCTAGGGAGAGATGAATTACCTGAGCTTCACCATGTCTATTACCTGGTGAGGAATGAAGAAGTAAGGAGAAAGGAGATGCAAGTTGATTCCCAGACACAGTCAACAGAACTACCTGGAGAACATTCAGCCTTAGTCTCCACTAAGGGGAATAGATTTTCAGACAAAAAGTCCCTCAAGTGTACCCATTGTGGTGGTGAGAAACACACAAAGGAGAAATGTTGGGTCTTGTACCCTCATCTGAAGCCAACTGCTTTGAGAAAGGACAAAAGGCAACATAAGGGCCACACAACAAGTGGGAATCTTGCCACCAACAACAGTAGTGACAACTCACAGAGTACTCAGACAGTGTCCTCTTCCACCGCAAGGCAGGTTGCCGACTCCTCTGGACCAAGTACTTCGAGCCTCACAGCTAGTGAGGTAGAGGTTCTCAGCCGGGCATTAGCCCGCCTGAAGAACAATTCTTTAGCTTCCACCTCTCTTGCCAAATCAGGTGCAACCTCTGCATTTAGTGCAACTAGTTCCATTAATTCTACCTCTTGGGTGATTGATTCCGGAGCCACTGACCATATGACGCATATGTCCTCTTTATTCTCTACATATCATTTGTTGTCTGGCCAGGATAAGATGAGAGTAGTTGATGGGTCCCTCTCCACCATCTCTGGAAAGGGGGTGGTTGACCTAAGCAAGGATCTCTCTCTTAAATCAGTCCTACATGTTCCTAGTCTTACCTCAAATCTGTTGTCAGTTTCAAAGCTTACAAAAAATTTGAACTGCAGTATAACTTTCTTTCCTTCTCATTGTGTCTTCCAGGACAGATTGACGAGGAGAACGATTGGGAGTGGTCATGAGTATGGGGGCCTCTACTATTTTGATGAGGATGTCAGCTCAGCCCTACAAGCTTCTGCTACTACTAGTCCAGAAAGTGTGGAGTCAATAGCTAGGCTGCACTTGTGGCATGCTAGGCTAGGTCATTTGTCTTTTTCTTCTTTAGCAATGTTGTTTCCCGAACTATGTAAGGGCATTCCGAGTCAGAGTTTAATCTGTGATGTGTGTCAAATGTCAAAACAATGTAGATCAATGTATCCAATTTCTAGTAATGAAATTCAAGCCCCTTTTGATTTGGTTCATTCTGATGTTTGGGGTCCTTCACCCATTGTTTCCATTGATGGCTTCTGTTACTTTATCAGTTTTATTGACCATTATTCTCGGTGCACTTGGATTTATCTGTTGAAAGGACGTGATGAAGTTCCTCGGATAACTATGATGTTTTGCAAGATGGTTGAAACACAATTTGATAAAAAGATCAAGCAATTCCGCTCAGACAATGCAGCTGAATACTTTGAAAGATCCCTGAACTCATTCATGGAAGATGCAGGCATGTTACATCAATCATCATGTGCTTACACCCCTCAGCAAAATGGGGTTGCTAAGCGCAAGAACAAGCACTAATTGGAGACAGCTCGAGCCCTTCTTTTCCAGTACAATGTGCCCAAGCAATATTGGTCTCAAGCTATTCTCACTGCATCATACCTAATAAATCGGATGCCATCTAAGGTACTGGGTATGAAGACTCCTTTCTCTGTTTTGTGTCCCACTCTTCCAGAATTTCCTCTTCCCCCATGGGTTTTTGGTTGTACATGCTTCATACATGTGAAGGATCCAAAGAAAACCAAGCTGAATCCTAAGGCTACAAAGGGAATATTTTTGGGGTACTCTCCTACGCAAAAGGGGTATAGGTGTTATGATCCTGTCTCCAAGAAAAAATATGTCACCAGAGATGTAGTCTTTTTTGAGTCTCAACCCTATTTCCAGTCTTCTCAGAATCCTCTTCTGGGGGAGAGTAGTGGGTTGGAAGAGGATTCTCATTCTCCCTTCTTTTTTGTTCCCCTTTCATCACCTTCCACTACTCCTAGCTGTAACATTCTGGGTCAACCTAGTGAGACTCCCATTGTGCCAGTTACTTCTCCAGATTCGGCTGATGCTTCTGAAGGTTCCAGTAAACAAGAGAAAGAGATACTTACATACAACAGAAGGAAGAAGGGCTCTCAATCTCATGATTACAACCAATTGAACTCAGATCAATTTGTCTCTGCAATCCAAGGTAATTCTGACCCACACACTTCAGATTTGGATCTTCCTATTGCTCTCTGTAAGACTGTTTGTTCTTGTACTACCCGGCATCCCATAGCTGATTTTGTTTCTTACTCACACTTATCTCCTGCCTATCACTCCTTTGTGTCTGCTCTTTCCTCTGTTTGTGTCCCTCCAGGTACTCATAGGCAGCATCTGATCCAAGGTGGAAAGAAGCCATGAATGAAGAGATGAAAGCCCTAATGAAAGCATGAACGTGGGAATTGGTAGACCGGCCAGAGGGGAAAGGCACTGTTGGGTGCAAGTGGGTATTCACAGTAAAGCATAGGGAAGATGGGTCAATCGAAAGGTATAAGGCTAGACTTGTGGCAAAGGGATTTACACGAAAGGAAGGAATTGACTACAAGGAAACCTTTCCCCCAGTAGCAAAGCTCAACACAATCAGGGTTCTACTGTCACTAGCAGCAAAATTCTCTTGGGAACTTCATTAGCTGGATGTGAAGAATGCCTTCCTAAATGGTGATCTTCATGAAGAGGTATTCATGGAACCCCCACCTGGATACTTTCTCCCAAATCTTGGTTCAGCCTGTAGATTCTAGCATTGTTCTTTTTCTGGCCATATGTCTTGGATACTTTCTCCCAAATCTTAGCGGCTGTAGGGAAATGATGAACAGTTCTGGCCACCTGAGGAGTCATGGAGTCCAGCAACCAAGACATGACTGTGGCATTTTCCTTGCGCCACACAGTGTGTTTAGGACTACCAACTTCTGGTTCTTTCTTGTCTCCATCCAAATAGCCTGTGAGATCACGAGAGGTAATGAACAGCCTTGCTGAGACGGACCACTCTCTGAAGTTATATTCATCCAATAACACGTTAGTGATTTGCAAACTGTGCAGATTAGGTTTTTCCTGGCTGGATGACCTTGTGGCAGGTCTGTTATCCCTAGAGGAAACTTCTCCGGATAGTGCAGACATGCTGACTTCAGTCTTGACTGGTCAAAGAGTTCAGTGCTGAGCAATCTAAAGCTGGCAGCCCCCTAGGTAACTTCACTTGAGCTGAAGGAGCTCGGGTACAGCAGTGGTGAGGGGTTTCGGACTGATAACCAACCTGAACTTGGAGCTGTTTACCACTTTGCTGTGCTGGTTTTGCTGGAGCTTCGAAGCTGCTGTTGTAGGGAAGCTCTCCCCCTTTCGGCTAGGGCTAGGACTGCTGAAATCAGTCCTCAACTAGGTCTGTCCTATACAGACCTCACTTAGTAGCCAAATAGCTACTATTTTGCTGAAGAAGAAACTAGTAGGAAATCCACTTCTGGGCCTTACCTCCCTTGAGCCCTACAACCAAGGGAAACCCTAGGTTCGAATCTACCTTGTTCTCTTACAACCCTGTTTTTTTCAGCAACCCAGAGAAGAAGGAATGAGAAAAGAGCAGCAAAAGAAGAGAGAGTAGAAGCTGGTGTGCCGGCTGAAACCCTAGGTTCGAATCAGCTCTGATACCATGTGAGCTGAATGCTGTATTCGAAGTAGAGAAGTGAAGAAGAAAACCACTGGTATGCTGGAAAATGTCAAACTGAACTGCCCAGTCGACCAGCTATTATTTATATTTGAATGTAGTACATTGATACAAGAATTTACTGGAATGCCCCTGATTAGTGATGGGACACCCAGTTAACTTAAAACCATTAAACAGGCTTTAGGTCCATTAACCCAGGCCCAGTTACATGATAACTTAACTTAAGTACGGGCTAATAAGACTCTTATCAGCCGAACACTCATACAAAGAGACTTAGTTCTAACATTCTAACACTCTAACAGTAATATTGTGAGGGTAGTTTGCTAATGCCTAGATTGAAATTTCCAACCATATTGTCAACTTCCTACTAGAATTACAGATGAACATATAAATTTCAATTTACATAAGTTTCAATACCTCATAAACATAAGACTGAAAATTGCAATTATTTATCGAAACTTAAGATCTTAGCTTTTAAGTAAGTAATTGACTAAAAGAGTAGAGGAAAAACTAAAAGATAACAGGAGGTTTCCTGCATTCAAGATTACCTTGTTTACATGTATTTTTTCTTTACCAGCCATGGGAATAGTATTATTAGAATATACATTTTTAAGTGTATTCCTATAAAATACTTAATTGTGTAATCAAATTCAGCATTGAGTCCAGTATATTGACCTGCATCCTTGCTCCCCTTGTTCTCTTTTATGTGCAAATGTAATTTTCAAGAAATCTCCTAGCATCTCCAATGGTTTATTGATGGGTGAATGCAATGCATCACAGAAATTTCAATTAGATGCATGAAACCACTTCATTTGGTCTTGTCACTGGAGTCTAGATGAGAGAAAATGTCACTCCAACTCCAAAGGGTGCCAAACCATCATAGAGAATTAGTGACTTGAGGGCAAAACACATGGGTCTATTGAATAATTTTAGCTCATACATGGTGGAAGTGGAGTTTGTAGTCAGAAGCAACAATAAAGACTTCAGTTGTGTTTGTGTGCATCCTCAAATAAATTGATTTTATTATGATCTCCAGTTCTCCATTGCACTTTAAGAACAGAGGTTACCATCTAAAAGCTATTTCCACTTATTGAGAAAAAGATAGAAGTGAGATTATCATAGGATTTCAAGAAGTGAACTTTCTAAAGAGCGGCAAAGGCTGGTGTAATACACTTAAGTCCTAAGTGAACTTATCTCTCTTAAATTCTAAGATGAAGTGATCTCATTTTGCTTGGCATCATCATCTTCATCATCATCATCCAAGCCTTATGCCAACTATACGAGGACTACATGAATCCTTGTTTTGCCATTCTATTCTGTTTATTTGCTTGGCATCTTCCCAAATAAAGAAATATTAATATTTCTCCCCTACATAGAATGCTAAAATGCAATGGATTTTTAAGTGCATTTTAATTTAAGGGGAAACTGCTTAAACCTCCCCTGAGATATCTGACAAATACTTAAACCTTCCTTCTGCTTTTTGAAAGGATTCTGACATCCCTTGCCAGGTGATGTCACTAGACTAATAGTACCCCTTCATTAGTTGTCCTTCATGCTCCATTTGCATGTGATATTACATGATCGTTATCATCATCATCATCATCATCCAAGCCTTATCCCAACTATATGGGGTTGGCTGCATGAATCCTGTTTTTCCTATCCGTTCTGCTTATTGCCATATCCATTGTTGAATTATTGGTGCTTAAATCATTTCTTACTACTTCTACCATGTCCTTTTCGTCTATCCCTTGCTCTTCTAGCCCTTTCGACTTGTAACAAATCACTTCTTATGGTGCTGTTGATGGTCTTCTATGCACATGACCAAACCCATCTTAGTCTACTTTCTCTCATTTTATCACCTGTTGGAGGTACTCGTAAGTTCCTATGAATGACTTCATTTCTAATCCTATTTTTTCTAGTTTTTCCACTCATCCATCTCAGCATACACATCTCTGCCACACTCATTTTCTGGATGTGCTGTTCCTTGACTGCCTGAAATTTTGCTCCATACAACATAGCTGGCCTTGAATTTTCTCTTTTATCTAAATGGTATTGGCCTATCACATAAAACTCTAGCCCTCCATTTTGCCCATCCTGCTCTAATTCTATGGGTGATATCCTCCTCGGTCTCTCCTTTGTTATGAATTATCGAACCAAGGTACCAAAAAAGGTCACATTGAGTTATTTCTTGGTCTTCAACCTAAGTGTACCCTGATTTGCACTCCCATTGTTATTAAATTTACATATGTGCTGTTTTGCTTCTACTTTAAAACCTCTTGTTTCTAAGGCATTTGTCCATAAACTTAATTTTGCATTTAATCCTTTTTTAGTTTTAGCAATTAAAATAATGTCATCAGTCCTGGGGATCTCCTCCTAAGCGTGTTTAGTCAATTCATCCATGATAGTGCAAATAAATAAGGGCCAAGTGTTGAACCTTGGTGAAGGCCCACCTTAACTATAAAGTCTGATGTTTCTCCCACAGGTGTTCTTAACATTGGTTGTTGTACTCTCATACATATCTTTAATTAGATCTATATACATATTCTGAACCCCTTTCTCTTCCAAGACCCACCATATTATTTTTCTAGAAACTCTACCATATGATTTCTCTAGATCGATGAACACCATATTGAGATCTCTCCTTTTCTCTCTTAACTTTTCCATCAATCTTCTCAAAAGCAAGATAGCTTCCATGGTTGATCTCCCTGTTATGTTATTTTGAAAACCCACTTTTGTCTTTCCTTTTTTTTTTTCTTTCCTCCTCTTCTTCCCATCCCTGTTTCTCTTCTTTTCAACCTCCCTTGAAGTACACATTTAGATTTTATTAAAACCCAAAAATACCTTTTATTCATCTTTCTCCCTCGTTAGAAGATGAGGATTTTTTTTTTGGGTTCATCTCCCTGTTGTGCATGATCTCCCTGTTGTGCATTTTTGTGATTTGCAAGATAGAACATGATCTCCCTGTTGTGCATTTTTGTGATTTGCAAGATAGCTGGCAGAGATATGTGAATGCTATGAATGAGATTCTGGACAGTGTTGGCTGTAGGATTACGGGGAAGGGGAGTATAGCTAGCGCATCTTCTACACTGAACACCTCCTTTGACTGAAATTGATGATGATCCTCTAATTCTACATAGAGCACCTCCTATGTGGAACTCTTTTTTTGATTGGAATTTCCCTGTACCCTCCACTTATTTTCATTTCCAAAAGGCAGAGCTCCTCCTTAGACCGGAATTGATGACCTGATACCAGGTCATAGAAATATCTATCTTTCATTCTAGCAGTAATACGATGGACTTGAGTTCCAAGAAGTCCCAAGCTCAGCTTTTTTTCTCTCCACATTAACCTAATGTTTTTCCATACTCACAATGTGGCATTACCAGACCCTTTTGAACCTCACCAACTGAACCCATCTTAGCTTCATCTTCCTTTCTCTTTCAATCCCCACATTGTTGTGCATATTTTATGTAGTTTTTAATTTAAATTACTATGTCATAAATATTTGCATTCTGTGAGAACATGATGACATAAATATTAGAGTGTTTCTTTGATTAGACTCATGGATATCTTGGAATCTTGTATTTGAATAATTGAATTTTCTATGTGTAGTGGTGGCGATTTGGGCACAATTAATAAAAAAGAATTTTTTTGAAAGGACAAAACTACTGCTATTAATTACTTTTTGTCATTTTCATAAATAGGGTACCTTCTATCTCTCTCCAGGGACGTATCTGGTAAAATGGGATTTTCCCAAGTTGGCACCCATTTTGTATATTTTTAGGTTTTGGGAAAGTTTAATTTTCCCTTATCTTTATATTTGCATATTTGCAGATGAATTATCCCAAGATTCATAAACAAATTCCCTGTATGGCTTTGTTCATTTTCTCATGTACTTATCTTCTTTTTTTCATTAATCCAAATATATCAATTAGCTTTGTTAAAGATGAACAAGAACATCCATGTATGCATGCATATTCACCATATGCCTTTGAAGTTGGATATTCCTATGCACCTTCATATTACAACTTTATTTAATGTGATGATCATATGCATACAATAAAAGCCAGGACAATTCAGGGACAGTGGCAATTGCTTTATTTTCATGTGTCTATAAATATACTATGCATTAGTTTGATGAATAGTACAGTGAAGATATTACAATTGTCGGATGTTTTTGCAATATGAATTGTTTGTGCAGCTTTTGAGGTTCATAAAAAAATTGCTTGTGCAGTTTTAATTGTGTTTCTATATTCTACAGAGGATATCAATTGGTTACTTCTTAGCAGCAATTTCTGAAATCTGGCTTGTGATCGATATCATAGTGGATTCAGTCGTGGCTTTTGTGAATAAATACTACATGCAATGGTTGGTAATGTTTATTATTCAATTTATTCTCCATAAGTTATTGCCACACATGAAGAAAATCAATATAATCGACTTTTGACTGCTTGGCGTATTTATGTCACTTAAGTTTGAGGATGTTTCTATCTTTTTTGTATATTTAGTAGTGGCATAATGGTACTTTTACTAGCTTATGTAACCTAACATGTAAATAAAATACAGACAGCTAATGGGTGCAAATTCTTCTGTTCCCTTTTAGTCTTTTACATGCTCTCTCTTTCTGTATTCTTTTATTATTCTACTCTGACTTTTTTTAATATATTATTCTTTTTTGTTATTTCAAGTTGGTATCAAAGCTCTTTTCTTGGGGTGATTGAGCTATTGCTCTGCTCTTCTTCATCAAGTGCATGGAATAGAACCATTTGCCCTTTACCACTTGAATCACCCAGCATTTGGATTTTTTTTTTCAGATTTTTTGGAGCTTTCTACCTCGGTATGACTGCCTAGAGAGGTTCTGGAATGCCAGGAAAATCAGTTTTGGTTTTTTGAATTGGTGAAACTTAGTGAGAGGAGATGAGCCTATTTTTCCACTAAGAATATTGAGGTGAAACTTAGTGTTGGACATTTATGGACTGCTAGAATCAAGCAGTGATTGATTCTGGGAGATATCAAGTTTTTCTATAGTAATTTTTATGATCCTATTTTAATGCCATCTATAGTGAGTGTGTTTGAAAGCTGGCTGCTTGGTATCTGTTAAAAGACTGTTTATAAGTTGTTTTCTTTGTTTTTTTATTTTCTGATTAGTGTTGCAGGGGTACTATTATAATTCCCCCTCTTTATGTTATGTTATGGTCGCCCTAATATAAATACCAAAAAGCTGGTGCCACCAGCCACAGTTTTGCTCTCAGATCTCTCTTTTTCTCCTCTCTCTTCCTATCTTCTATCTTCTATTCACTTCCGCTTCTGGACAAAATGGTATCAGAGCAGGCCCATTTGATCTGAAAGGAGATTGAAAAAGCTCTCCTTTGTCTTCTCCCTTATCTTGCTGCTGATTTTTTTTTTTTTTTCCTGAAGAACCAAGGTAGATCTTTGAACTGATCTCAGAAGCTTCTTTATTCCTTTTTTTTTATCCTGATCGTGTATCAGGACAAAACCAAAAAAGGGGAATAAATCAACTGATGTGAGGTGATCAGCACCTGTACCTTCCTTTTTTGTAGGATCGAGTGATCCTTGTGGTGGTTGTAGGTCAGAGGTGACCTATATGTGCTGTGACAGCAGCTTTGTGGAGTGTTTGTAGGTCAGAGATGGCCTATGTGTGCTGTGACAGCAGTTCAGTGGGTAGTTTGTAGGTCAGTGATGACCTGTAGGTGCTGTAACAGCGGTAAAACAATTGTTTCGGGTGATTGAAGGACTGTGGTTGAACTAAAAGGTGGCTGCCTGTAGTTTCCTGGTGTGAATTTGTTTTTTTTTTTCAGAAATAATACAGTGCGTGAAAGGGAAAACAGGTTGAACAGGTCGGACTGTACTTTTCCTAGTTTCCTTTTGGAGCTCTTTTGAGTGTGATCTAAACCAGTTATCATGAGTAGTGAATATTCAGCCACATCTAGTGTTTCCTCAATGCAGAATGGACTGAGTGGGGGTATGGATTTATCCTTCCCTATGGCTGTCATACCTCTTGATGGTCTCAATTACTTAGAATGGTCGGAGGGGATCAGGTTATATATTACTACAAGGGGAAAGATAGGATATATAAATGGAAGAATTAAAGAACCTAATTTTGGGAGTGCTAAGCATGATAGATGGAACCAGGAAAACAGCATGGTAGTGTCATGGCTCTTAGTGTCTATGCAACCTTAGGTGAGAAGAAATTTTATGTGGGCTGAAACAACTTATGAGATTTGGGAATAAGCAAAGTCAATCTATTTTGAATTGCGACACTATGCAAAAATCTATCAATTACAGGCAGAATCCTCTACTTGCAAACAGGGGGAGAGGAGTCTCTCTGTGTACTACTCAAACTTGTCTTCCATTTGGAAAGAGTTGGATCACTATCAGAGTGTAGATTGGAAGTGTGATGGAGATGCCAAAGCATATAAGTCTTTTGTTTCACAGCAGAGAGTCTATGCCTTCCTCCTTGGCCCAAACCCTATGTATGAATCCATTAGAGTACAGATCCTTGGAAGCAAGGATCTCCCATCTGTCCAAGAGGTATATGCTCTAGTACAGTCCGAAGAAAGAAGAAATCTGATGAATAATTATGGGGGAGATGCAGTTGTGTTGGCAGCAAAAGGAAGTGTTGTTACAAGTGGGGGAAATCCCTTTACGAAGGGAGATTCTCAAAAAAAGGTGGATGACAAAGAAAAATTATGGTGCACCCATTGCCAGAAGTCTCGACACACTCGTGACACATGTTGGGACCTCCATGGGAAGCCAAAATGGGCTCAGGAATTGAGTAAAAAACAAGGTTCAGATTTGAATAAGAAGTTAGGACAACAAGGTTCAAGAAATTTCAGTACAACAAACATGGCTACTCAGGAGAACCATCCCTCAACTACTACTGCAGTTCAGACATACACCTCTGGTTCTGACCCTAGGGAGGATATCATTAATTCCTTCCGTGACCATTTAGAACTTTATGGTAGGGCAATTCGCTAGATGGATGCTCCTCTTCCATCAACTTCATATGCATCTGCATTAGGTAATTCTGCCACAGCTCTCCATGTATCGTCTCATTCCTCCGACTCTCCTTGGATAATTGATTATGGAGCGTCATAACATATGATCAATAAGTCTACTTACTTCTAGACTTATCATCTCCTCTCTAGAAGAGACAAAGTGAGACTGACCGATGGTTCATTCTCTACCATAGCTGGCCAAGGAACCATTTCTCTTCCTTTTGGCCCTACCTTTCTAATATTTTACATGTTCCACAATTCCCTATTAATTTGTTTTTTGTTAGTAGTATAACCAATTCTTTAAACTATTCAGTAACCTTCTTCCCTTCTTGTAGAGGAAATGGTTGACTAGCTTGTGGTCCCATCTTCTCACATGTTCTTTCTTGTATATAGTACTGTTAGACTTTTTTTTTCTATTGTTTCTAGTGATAGGGGCATTCCTGTCATTGTACCTCTTAATGTTAAAGACCTATTTTAAATATCATTTGGGGTGGTAGACTAAGCTAGCCAAACCCTTCATTCTCTTCTATTCTCTCTTCCTCTTCTCTTCTCTTCATTTCTGGTTTACTTTTCTTACTAAACAGGTCTGAACCCTCTTGGTTTCAGACAACTTGGTATCAGAGCAGGCCTAAACCTGGCTTGGGCTCTCATGTAGGTGTTGTCCAGCCGACTACATGAGAGTTGTTCTAGGGCTGGAAGCTTCAGCTTGAGTTGCCTGGTTCTTGGAGGTCATTGGAGATCGAAAGAAGGTGCCCAAGATTCAAATCTCTTGGAGAGCTGTCCGGTGACCAAGAAGAACCGGAGAAAACAAGTTGGTTTCTGATTTAGAGCTTAAATCAGAGATTGAGAGTGGCGCCCAGTAATTTCTGGGTTGTTTTTATTTTTCTGGACTGTTAAAGTGTCCAAAATTTCTCTGAAGTTAGTACAGCTATTCGGCTGTTCTTTTGACTGCTTTAGCCCAGAAATTTCTGGGTTGTTTTCATATTTTTTGGACACTCAAGTGGCTGAAATATCACTGGAATTAGTACTGCTGGTTGTTTTTTTCTCTTGGACTGTTTAGGGCTCCTGTACAGACTGTTTTCTGGGCTGTATTATTTTTTTGACAGTGTGGTCTCCTCTACTTCCCACCTGGTGTTTGTAAAAAGGTCTCTGAAGTTTTCTGCTTCCTTTGGGTGCTGTTTGGACAGTACCTTGAATTTCTATTTAGAAAAGGAGTTTGGACAGTTTGGACAGTTTTGTACTCTTCATTCAGTGATTACTCTGTCTACTTTAGCATGGAAATGGCTGGAAATGAGAACAAACCAAATGGAGGACTTGTGGGAGCTGTAAACTCTACTGATAACAGTTCATTTCAGATTACTACAGTCAAGTTTGATGGAACAAACTATTTGGAATGGGCCCAGTCAGCCGTGATGGCCATTGGAGGGAGGGAAAAACTGGGGTATGTGATGGAAGACACAAAGAAACCAGCACAGGAGGACCCTTCCCTTGCTAAATGGGTTCAAGAAAATTATTTGGTTATGACTTGGTTACGCAACTCCATGCAGCTTCATATCAGTAGAAACTATCTTTGGGCAAAGACAACTAAGGAGATTTGGGACAATATGAAAGAAACCTATTCTCAGCCCCTTAATGGTGCTAGAGCCTATGAACTGAAAATGGAGGTGAATAATCTTAAATAGGGGGAGAAACCTGTGTTAGTTTATTTCTCCACCTTGAAATCATTGTGGTTTGAGATTGATCATCTTGAGACTATTGAGTGGGAGAGCCAAAAGGATGCTGCCACATTCAAGAAATTGGTTGAGAAAAATAGTGTTTGAATTCCTAGTTGGGCTAAACTCTGACTATGACATTGTAAGACAACAACTCCTTACTAGAGATAGTGTCTCTTTATCTCAAGCCTACTCTCTGGTACATAGTGAGGAAAGTAGAAGGATGGTTATGTTGCAAATTCCATCTATGGAATCAGCTTTAGTAGCTATAAAACCAAAGATTGGAGGTGATAAGGAGAGGGATGTAAAGAAGGATGGAAAGAGGGATGTGTTTTGTGACTACTGTAAGAAGCCAAAGCATACTAAGGACGCTTGTTGGAAGCTTCATCCATAGCTAAGTCCAGAAAGACTTATAACCACAGGAGCTCCATCCACTCCCAACACTAGATCCAGTCCTCTTTATGCATTGGCTGCTGTTAGGGCTGCTTTATCTCAGATGGAGAGTGAAGTTGGTTGCTTTGGACAGTCTCATTCTACTCCCAGCTCTGTTTTTCCTCAATCAGGTACAAGGGCCTCTGTCTATAATGCCTCTACCCCAAGTAACACTAGCCATTTTGGATTATTGATTCAGGTGCATCTTATCATATGACCGACTTATCTTCATTTATTTCATACCTATTGCTAGACTTGTTCATGGGCCGGGCCAGGCCGGGCTTTTACTTTACATAAACAGGATTTTGTTAGGCCTGAGCCCGGCCCAACCAACGGGCCTACAACTTGGGCCCGAGCCTGGCCTTGATAAAAAGCCCGAAGCTTGAGCCCGAGCCCAAAACATGAGAATGAGTCAATAGAGAAGATTGATTTTGGAAATTGTTCAACAAGGTTTTGATCAAACCCAGGCCAGACTCTCCACCTAACAAATTTATTCTCTTTGTCCTTGCTTTTCTGGCCTAGAAAAACCCCATTGAACTTGGACAAAGGACAAGCTCGATTTTTCTTTTATTTTTTTTGGGTGAACAAGAACTGAATTAAACACAAAGAAAAATAAAACAATTACAATCTACTAGGCTTAGTGGCTTACTAATTACTAAACCAAACTACTACAAGGGGCTTTCAGTAAACCGTGACGAGCCAACACGTGCGCTACTCTGTTACTTGACCACTTGATGTAATACAACAAAATGGCAAAGAGGACTCGCCGCCGATGACTGTGTTCGCTTGTGCTGAGTTCGTAGTGAGCTAAGATTTTGATAGTGAAAAGTGAAGTCAGTTCGCATCAGAGAGAGAGAGAGAGAGGACTCACCGCTGCCGCCTCGCCGGTGCCTGAGTTCGCGTCTGAGATTTGAGAGAGAAGTGAGAATTGAGAAGGGGAATGAGAGAGAGAGAGAGAGAGAGAGAGAGGACTCACGCCTATCTGCTGAAGTTTACTGGTTGCGCCGGTGAGTGTTCGCCGGTTCTGTGTTTGCCTGAGAGTGTGAGGTTGTGAGTCACTGTGAAAACTAAGAAGAAGTTCGACTAACTAACTTTGACAAGAAAGAGATGAATGAGAAGAGGGGTTAGGATATTAGGGTTTTTTGGTTTAACCTATAGGTCAGGGCGGGCCAGGCTTTTTTAAAAAATTCCGAGCCTGGCCTGCAACATAGTCGGGCTCGGGCTTTTAGGCCCGAGGTCAAGCCCGCAAGCTCAAATGTGTGTTCAAGCCTGTCCGGGGGCCAGGCCGGCCCATTGGGCTACCCGACTCATGAACATGTCTACCTATTGCTTGTCTTCTGGCAAAGACAAAGTGTCTATTGTTGATGACTCTCTTGTCCTTATTTCAGGCAAGGGAGACATCAATGTCTTTGATGCTATTTACTTATCCTCAGTTTTGTATGTTCCTAAATTAAGCACTAGTATGCTTTCTATCAGTAGTATCACTAAACACTAGAACTATTCTGTAACCTTTTTCCCTTATCATTATGTTTTTTAGAATCTGGCTACAAGGAAGGTGATTGGGGCTGGTCGTGAGACGAATGGGATCTACTTGCTTGAACATCCACCTGGGAAGAGGAAAGAAGATGGGAAGTCTTTTGTGTCACAGTCTGTGAGTCAGATTATGCTTTGACATAATCGATTGGGTCATCTTTCTTTTGGGTCTTTAAGGAGTCTCTTTCCTAATTTGTTTGAGTCAATCCAAGTGTCCAGTCTGAAGTGTGAGAGTTGTGAGTTGGCAAAGCATTGTAGATCAACTTATTTACAATGTAATAAAAGAAGCTCTGCTTTTTTTGAAATTGTGCATACTGATGTTTGGGGGCCTTATCATATTCCTGCTATGGGTGGGTACAAATACTTTCTATTGTTTGTTGATGACTACTCTCAGTTTTCATGGGTGTACCTCATGCGCTCTCGGGATGAGGTTCCCACCTTGACCCGCATTTTTCATCAAATGATCCTAACTCATTATGGGGTTAAAATAAAAAATCTTAGATTTGATAATGCCAAAGAATATTTTGCAAAAACCCCTGTCCTCTTATCTCCTTGAACATGGAGTGATTCATCAGAGCACTTGTCCTCGTACACCTCAGCAAAATGGTGTAGCTGAGAGGAAAAACAGACACATCCTTGAAGTTGCAAGAAGCATCGTGTTGAGTACTAATGTTCCAATTCGTTTTTGGGGGGATGTCATTCTTATTGCTGTTTATCTCATTAACAGGATTCCTTCACGATTATTGGACATGAAAGCTCCTTTTAACTTGTTGTATCCTGATAAGGAGCAGTTCTTTGCTCTTCCCAAAACCTTTGGTTGCGCTTGTTTTGTCTAAATCCTTGGGCCTACCCGTTCAAAATTTGATCCTAAGGCTGCCAAATGTATTTTCCTAGGGTATGCACAAAATCAAAAGGGGTATTGTTGCTATGACCCTGTCTCAAGAACCGAATTTGTATCTATGGATGTCACCTTCTTTGAAAATGTCCCTTATTACCCTAGGGTTTCACCTCAGAGGGGGGGGGGAGTGGTGAGTAGGGTGTGTTTGCTCAAGATGTTCCTAATAAAGGTTGAGATGGATGCCCTTGTAAAGAATGATACTTGGGAACTGGTTGATCAACCAAGAGAGAAGAAGCCTATTGGGTGTAGGTGGATATTCACAGTGAAGTATAATGCTGATGATACAGTTGAAAGGTATAAAGCTAGACTAGTGGCTAAGGGATACACTCAAACCTATGGTATTGGTTACTTGGAGACCTTTGCACCAGTTGCAAAAATGAATACCATTAGGGTTTTACTGTTTCTTGCTACTAACTTCTCTTGGCCTCTGTTTCAGATGGATGTTAAGAATGCATTTCTAAATGGTGATCTGCAGGAGGAGGTGTATATGGAGTTACCTCTTGGTTTCTATGGTGTAAGAAAGTTTGCAAGTTGAAGAAAGCTTTGTATGGTCTAAAACAATCTCCAAGGGCATGGTTTGATAGATTCAGACTTGCTTTGGAAAGATTTGGCTATGTTCAATCCAAATTTGACCACACTCTGTTCTTTAAGAAGAAAGAATCTACTTTGACTCTCCTAGCTATGTATGTGGATGGCATTGTGGTAATAGGAAGTGATATTTGATGAGATTAACTCTCTTAAGCAACTGCTGAATCAAGAATTTGAAGTAAAGGACCTGGGTGAGTTGAGGTATTTCCTTGGAATAGAAGTGGCAAGATCTAAGCATGGCATTTTTTTTCCTAGAGGAAGTATGTTCTTGATCTCTTGGAAGAGATAGGAAAACTAGGAGCTAAACCTGCTAATACTCCCATTGAGCAAAATCATAAGATTAATGCAGAGGATGGTGAGCCTCTAGAAGATAAAGGTATGTATCAACGGCTTGTACGAATATGTCTGACTCGCCCCAACATTTCGTATGCTGTAAGTGTTGTTAGTCAGTACATGCACTCTCCCAAGACCTCACACCTCCTTGCTGTTGAGAGAATTTTAGCCTACTTGAAGAGGTGTCCAAGCCGAGGTATACTTTTTAAAAATAGTGGCCAAGATTGAAGTATATATTGATGCATATTGGGCAGGTTGTATTGATGATAGGAGATCTACTTCTGGGTATTGTGCCTTTGTTGGAGGAAATTTAGTTTCAGGGAGGAGCAAGAAGCAAAATGTTGTTGCTCAGTCCAGTGCTGAAGCTGAATACAAATCTACGGCTAATGGTGTTGCTGAAATATTACGGCTGAAGTCTCCTTATAGAATTGGGAATTGAGTTTGAGAGACCCTTGATGTTGTATTGTGATAATCAGGCGGCCATTAACATTGCTCACAACCCAATACAATATGATAGAACCAAACACATTGAAGTCTCCTTATGTTGCCACTAATATGCAGCTTGCCGGTGTCTTCACCAAGGCAGTCAACAAAATCAAACTTGAGTCAGATTTAAGCAAGTTGGGAATGATCAATATATTTTCCCAACTTGAGGGGGAGTGTAGAGAAAATGGTTGACCAGCTTGTGGTCCCACCTGCTCACATGTTCTTTCTTGTATATAGTATTGTTAGACCTTTTTTTCTATTGTTTCTAGTGACGGGGGCGTTCCTATCATTGTACCTCTTAATGTTGAAGACCTATTTTAAATATCATTTGGGGCGGCAAACTAAGCTAGCCGAACCCCTCATTCTCTTCTATTCTCTCTTCCTCTTCTCCTTTTTTCTTCTCTTTTCTTCTCTTTTCTTCTCTTCTCTTCACTTCTGGTTTACTTTTCTTACTAAATAGGTCTGAACCCTCTTGGTTTCAAACAACTCTTCTTATTGTGTGATTCAGGATTTGGCCTTGGGGAAGATGATTGGTAGAGGGCGTATGGTGGATGGTGTCTACTTGTTGGAGAATAAGGCTGGTCTTGCAATCACAGAGTCTAAGAGTCAGAGTTGATATGTCAGTGTTAGTGTCTATTGTTTCTGGTGGATTGTGTTTCCAGAGTTGTTTAAGCCAATGTTAGTGTCAGAGTTGATAAGTCAAACTTGTCAGTTGATTAAACATTGTAGAACTCATTTTTCTTCAAAGAATAATAAATCTGAATTTCCTTTTCATGTTGTTTACTCTGATGTTCAGGGCCCAGTTACCTTACCATTTGAAAGTGACTACAAGTATTTTATTACCTTTATTGATGACTATTCCAGGTACACATGGGTATATCCCATGCGAACTAGGGATGAAGTACCCAAAATTATCCAAGATTTCCAAAGAATGATTTTCACCCAATTTCAAACCGAAATCCAAATCTTCCAATCCGATAATGCCAAAGAATACTTTCATAATGATCTCACAGAGTCCTTTGCTTCATGTGGATCACTCCACCGTAGCTTTTGTGCCCGAACACCACAACAAAATGGTGTTGCTAAAGGAAAGAACCACCATCTTCTTGAAGTAGCTCGAGGATTATTGATTCATATGAATGTCCCCAAACGTTTTTGGCTTGAAGCTATCCTTTGTGCTACTTATCTCATTAACCGCATGCCCTCTCGATGGTTAGAGTACAAAGCCCCACATCCGCTTCTGTTTTCCAAGGCTCCTCTAGTCTATTCCTTTCCGTGTTTTTGGTTGTCGTTGCTTTGTTTAAAACCTGTCACCCCCTCGTGGGAAATTGGATCCTTGTGCTATTCCTTGCATCTTCTTGGGGTACCCTATAAATCAAAAGGGGTGCCGGTTCTTTAATCCCGTCTCTCGAAAATAACATGTTTCTATTGGATGTCTCCTTCTTTGAGAGTGAACCTTTCTTTCCTGTTTCTCCTCAAGGGGAGTGTAGGCATGAGGATAAATAGGTTCAAAATCCTCCTTTGCCTCAGATTCAGCTCCCTTCTCTACCTGATCCTCCTCCCTTTTGTATTTTTTGTCGTCGTCACAAAGGCCAGCCATGTTCAAGAGATGTGGAGAATCTAGAAGTTGTACCACCAATGCCATCAAATTCTTCGGGGACAGATCCTACCCAACCAGGTACCTTAGTTCCCATTGATATTTATGACCCTATTGCTATTGATACCTCCAGTGCTGATGATCTTGACCTTCCTATTGCTCATTAGAAGGGTGTTAGGTCTTGCACCACTAAGCACCCTTTTTCCCATTTTGTTTCCTATGAAAACATTTCACCTTCCTTTCGGTCATTCCTCTCTTCCATTGATAGTGTTCCTATTCCTACTCCTAAGAATGTGGCAGAAGCTCTCTCGGTGTTTGAATGGACAGATGCAATGAAGGAAGAAATTAATGCATTACATAACAATGGTACATGGGAATTGGTGGATCTTCTTGAGAGAAAAGAACCAGTTGGATGTAAATGGGTATTTACAGTGAAACATAGGGCTAATGATACAGTGGAAAGGTATAAACTCGTCTAGTGGCAAAAGGGTTCATTTAAGTGTATGGGATGGATTATGCAAAAACTTTTGCACCAATTGCTAAGATGAACTCCATTAGGGTTCTTTTCTCTTTAGCTACTAACTTCGATTAGGACCTTCACCAACTGGATATCAAGAATGCATTTCTAAATGGCAGGGCTGCAAGTTGGGCCAGGTTAGGTCGGGTTGAGGCCAACCCTAGCCCAACCCTAAGTTCCCTAACCCTAACCCAACCTAACCTTCAACTTGACCAACCTAACCCTAATCCTAACCCTAACCCTAACTAAATTCCTTCAACCCTAACCTAACCCAACCCAACCCGAAGTCAATTTCGGGTTGGGCTCAATCCAACCTTCTTCCCATCCCTTAAAACCTCATAGAATTTCTCAATTTTAGATCTTAACTCAACTTTCACTACATATATTAATCCTATATTTCATTAGTATTTGTTTGTTGATGTTTTTTTTTTTGTTCTTTTGGTACAAAATTCAGAAAAACAAGTGTTAGAAATGACTATAGTTTATTATGAGTTATGACTTACGATAGATCTTTCTTGGGTGGCAAACAACATAGAGGAGATGAAGAATAAAATTTTCGAAAAAATATAAAATAATGTTATTAGGGCTTTAGTCTTTCTGATTAGGATTAAGTGAAGTGATTATCTTAAAAGAAATACATGATACTATGTGGTGGGGGCTATACAAATATCATGCATCTAAACAAATCAATGTATATTATATATTACATAGAACATATATTTATATATTACATGTATTATAGAGTTGGGTTCGGGTTGGGTCGGGTTGGCTAAGGGGTCAACCATAACCCAACCCGAAGTAAAGTCAGGTTCATGAATTTCAACCCTAACCCTAACCCAAACATCAACTCGACCCAACCCAACCCAACTTTTTCGTGTTGGGTTCAGGCCAACCCGGCCCAAGTTGCAGCCTTACTAAATGGTGATCTTGAAGAAGAAGTGTACATGGTACAACCCCATGGTTTCCGGGCTCAAGGTAATGAACAAAAGGTATGTACATTGAAAAAGTCATTATATGGCCTGAAACAATCACCAAGAACTTGGTTCAGCATATTCCAAGTAGCTGTACAACAAAAAGGCTACAAGCAATGTCAATCTGATCATACATTGTTTGTGAAAAGAGGGGAAGGGAAAATTGCAGCCCTAATAGTGTATGTTGATGATATAATTATCACTAGTGATTGGAAAGATAAAATTCAAAGATTGAAGGGATTTCTTGCTACTTAGTTTGAAGTGAAAGATCTAGGTTCTTTGAAATACTTCCTCGGAATTGAAATTGCCCGCTCACAAAAGGGTATCTTCATTTTTCAGAGAAAGTATATCCTAGATCTGCTACAAGATATAGGAAAATTGGGAGTGAAACCTGTCGATTCTCCTATTGATGCTAATCACAAATTAAGTGATTGTCCAGGTGAATTCATTAAAGATGTGAAACAATTTCAGAGGCTTGTAGGAAGATTGCTATATCTCTCCATAACTCGGCCAGACATTGCTTATGCAGTGGGTGTTTTTAGTCAATTCATGCATACCCCTAAGACCACCTACCTTGAAGCAACTAAAAGAATTATTAGATATTTTAAGAAATTCCCTGGTGCAGGTTTATTGTTCCAAAAGCACAAACATTTGAAGGTTGAAGTGTATACTGATGCAAATTGGGTAGGATCACTGGATGATGGGAAGTCTACCAGCGGCTACTGTACCTTTGTGGGAGGAAACCTAGTCACATGGAGAAGCAAAAAGCAGAATGTGGTGGCTAGGTCTAGTGCTGAAGCTGAATATAGAGCAATGCCTCATGGAGTGGCTGAAATAATGTGGCTGAAAAATCTGTTGAGTGAGCTAAGATTTATGGTTGATGGACCTATGACTTTATATTGTGACAACAAGGCAGCCATAAACATTGCTACTAACCCAGTACTGCATGATAGAACCAAGAACATTGAGGTAGACAGGCTTTTTATCAGAGAAAAGGTTGTCAAAGGGGAAGTATGCACCCCCTATGTCAGTGCAACATGATTGGACTAAGCATATTGAGGTAGATCACCATTTTATTAGGAAAAAGTTTACTTGGAGGAGAAGTATGCTTACCATTTGTCAAATTAGATAAACAAATAACTGATATATTCACCAAGGCTGTTGCAAAACAGCAATTTGAAGTTAAATTGTGCAATCTGGGAATGAATCTTTGCTCAGATTGAGAGGGAGAGTAGAGAAAAATGTTATAATCTACTGTTGACTGCTGGAGCTATTTTTGACATTTAAGTTTGATGTATTTCTGTTTTGTTTCCTTTTTACTTATGAGGGGCATGATAGTTTTTACTGCTTTAGTAATGTGACATATAAATAAAAGGGTCATTTACTTAGACACCCCCAATAGTTTAATGTATTTATTAAAACCTAACTTACAGTTTGTGTATTACTAAAATACCCCTATAGTTCGCAACTGCTTTACTTAATTGACCTTCCGTCAGGAAATGTTTGTATTTTCATTTGGGAATGGTCATGGGACCTCTTAAAACAAGTAGAAAATGTGAAGGGGCATAGGGGTGTCTTAGTAGTATGCAAACTAGAGTAGGTTTTAGTAAGTATGTAAAACTATAGGGGGTGTCTATGTAAACCATCATCATCATCCAAGCCTTATCCCAATGGGTGTCTATGTAATGGCCCTAAATAAAATAGACGCAGCCAATGGCTGCATATTCTTCTCTTCTCCTTTACATCAGTTTCTTTCTTTTCTTCTTCTACCATTTTATTCTCTTTCTCACTTATTCTTTTAATATTTTGTCTTTTATATTCCAAGTCTACATATTCTAGGAATTCAGATACAGAAATTATGAAAAATATTCTGAACTGATGTATTAAGATCTTTATGTTAATTGGCATTTTCAAGTAATATGTATGGGAATTCTCATTTGTTATGGTCAAGTAATGTTTGTTCCGTCTGTTTTTGCACTTGAAAGGTTATACATATATACAAATTCTTAAAACTAATTTATAGTCTAGGTTGTTATTGGACTGCCATTTGGCAGTTGATTCTGATCTTTACCTTTCTTCACCAAAAAAATAAAAATAAAAAAGGTATTTCTATGATTCCTGAACTTAACTGTTTTTATCATATGTTTTCAATAACTTAAGAATTAAGAAATTGAAGCAAGAAGAATGAACTTTTATTTTCGTAGGTATATTTTTAATTGAGTTAATGAGTGAACTTGAACTATTTATTTAGTTATTTTAGCGGTAAGAAAGCTCAGTTCTAATACAAATTTTAGTTGCACAATTTAATGAAGGCATGTAAGAGTTAAGGGTGGTCTAGTGAATCTATTCTATGTATATATAGAACTTTTTCTAGTAATCTTAATAATTGGACCATTCTATTAAATATTTTATTTAATGTTATGGAGTACTAATTTTGGCTTGTCTCATTGTCTGTCAAGGTTGGTTGCTATCTTACTATGCTCGTTGTACATGGGCTTATTATATGGGCTTTATGTTCCTAGTTGGGATTTTGAAGCTCAAAGTATGAATTCCACCTTATCAATGCCAATTTATGGCTCTGGTTCTCAAATTGTAAGTTGAAAGCTGTACATTTTGAAATCATTGATAAACAAATTTGGAGTTAATGTCTTTCCTAGTGCCAGTGGATACCTATATTGAAAAGCACTTGCTTTCTACATCACTCTAAAGTCTGAACTGAACTTCTTTTAATTATTCTGTACTTTTGCATTGTCAATTTAAGGTCATGAGACTGCAACAATTATTTATGGTAATTTTCTTGGACTAAATGTTTCTGTTCATCAAATTAATCATATAAACATTTTTGGCATCAAATTAATCAGTTTAGATTGGCTTAGGTTGAGATCAACTTTAGCCCAACCCAATGTGTTAAAACTTCAACCTTAATCCTAACCCAGCCCAATCTTCAACCTGAGGTTTACAACTCAATAATGAGATTGTGCTGGATTTGGCTAAATCAACTGACATATAGCTTCCTTTGTTGCTAGCCCTTCTTGAACTTGGTCAATCTTGGACGTCCATGTTAACACGCTTCTTTGGCATGCCTTGGTTTATTACAATATTTCATATTGTCTTTTTCATTTCAGCTAGATCACTTTTCTTCATACTCCCCTTAGGATCATTACCAGAAGAACCACTAGATGAGACTGGCTTAGATTAATCACTAGAACCTTTCATGGCACTCTTCCATTCTTAACTTTTTACCAGTGTAGACCTTACTCAACCTAGGAAACTTCTTTTTGCCTAAAATCTGATACCAATTTTTCATACTTGAAATTCAGACCAGCAAGGAATAGGAGAGATTTTAATGGATTAGAATGGGCCGGACTTAAAATTCCGACCCAATTGATCATGGGGACTCTACAAAAGCTGAGACCGTAGCAACATTGCAAGGAATAAATTGACAATAACACTTAATTACAGAAACCTAGAAGGGAAAAGTGATTATAGACTGATCAGATAGCTCAAAAAAATAGAAGCAACTCCTTGGCAGTTGGCATTATAGAAAGACCATGAGAGAAAAGGACTAAACTACCCTTTACATTAAACCTCTAGGTCACTACATTTAACTTCTTCATTGTTTTGATTAATCATGTATTATGAGATGTAGGCCTTGATTCATGAATGTTGATTATTGTTAAAAAAATTCAAGAATGCTGATTCTTGATTCTGCCTTTCATTGATGGGAATATGTGTTGATTATCCATTCATTGATGCTTATTGTGATGAAGCTAAATTACAGGTCTTTCTTTGAGCTGCTGCTTTATTTCTTTCCTTCTCATTGGGTATTTAGATTTGTATTTTCTTGCAGTTCTAAAGAAACAAATCAATGGTTACTGGGGGGGGGATTTCAACATCATAAGATTCTCTCAAGAGAGCTATAATCCCAATCAATCCATCCCGAAAAGCGTGAGAAAATTTAACTCATTTATTAATAATCATGCTTTGAGAGACCCTGTCCCTTAGGCATGCTAGGTTTACTTGGTCCAATTTTTGAGATAACCCCACCTGTTCCAAACTTGATAGGTTTCTGTTTTCTATGGAGTGGGAGCATCATTGGAGCAACCTATTGAGTATTGCCCTACCAAGACCCATGAAACCCTTTCTATGGCACCTAAACCTTCTAAGGTTGAAACATGTGGCTTACCCATCCTTCATTCATCTCTAGCCTGAAGTCTTGGTGGGAGGAGGACATTAGAGGCAAATGGAAAGGTTTTAGGTTATTGAAGAAACTTCAGAGGACCAAGGCGGCTTTGAGAGCATGGAACAAGGAGGTCTTCAGTTATCTAGACGCGGAGAAATCCAGAATTTTAAGTCAAATTGAGGAATTGGATGTAAAGGAAGGTGAAGAGGATGTGTCTGAAAGGAATTAAAGAAGGAATTGGAAGAAACTTTCAGGAAGAGATCCATTAGAGATAGAAGTCAAGATATAAATGGATCAAGGAAGGTGATAGGAATACAAGATTTTTCCATCAAGTAGCAAACAACAACAAGAAGAAAAATATAATCACAAGGTTGATGAAAAACAGGGTAGAGGTAACTGATTAGGAGGAAATAGCAAGAATTATGGTGGATCACTTTAAAGGATTATATGGAACATCCCCACTAGCAAGAGAGAAAGTAAAAAGCCTTAAATGGCCAGTGTTGGATAGGGATCTATCTGTATTCCTAGAGACTTCGAGGAATCAAAAGTGAGGGAAACGGTTTTTTGGATAGATGTACCCAAAGTTTCTGGTCCTAATGGATTTACAATGGGTTTTTTTCAAAGTGCCTGGGAAGTGATAAAAGGAGACTTAATGAGGGTTTGGGGGAATTATTTGAAAGAGGAACTATCAATATTGGAGCAAATGCCATGTCTGTGGCCCTCATCCCAAAATCAATTGAAGCAATGACTCCTAAGGACTTTCAGCCCATCAGTTTAGTTGGGAGTATGTATAAAATAACCACTAAGGTGCTCTCCCTAAGATTAAAGAAGGTCTTGCTAGCAATAATATCTCAAAATCAAGGAGCTTTCATTGAGGAGAGGCAAATAGCTGATCAAATTTTGATAGCTCATAAAAGTGTGGAGGAGATGAGAAGAGCAAAGAGAAAAAGTTGGATCCTAGGTGTGCAAAACCAACTTGGAAAAGACATGATTATGTGGATTGGATTTTTTTTTAGAATTATCTTCAGAGAATTGCAGATTTGGAATGAGGTGGAGAAAATGGATTAAAGGATGCTTTCAGACCTATTACTATCCCATTTTGGTGAACGTCTCTGCTAAAGAATTTTTTCCAGCTAGAAGAAGGCTAACCTTTATTATTCACTATTATAGCTGTTGTCTTGAGCTGATTGATAGGAAAAGCTAACAGTTTGGGCTTAATAAAGGGATGGAGGGAAGTGAGGAATCATGTGGTTGTGTCACATTTGCTCTTTGCAGATGACACCAATATCTTTGGGCAAGATAATGGGGAAACTAGGGGTTAGGAATCTCCATCTTCTACAATTCTTTGAGAGAATTACCAATTTAAAAGTTAATTTGGGCAAGAGTTTTATCGTGGGAATTAATTTGGAGGAGGTGGTAAGGAAGTATGCAGAAATTATGGGATGTGACTTAGCTCATTGGCCTATTATATGCTTGGGTCTGTCTCATGGGGGGATCCTAAATCATTGGCTTTTTGGAGCCCAGTAGTAGAAATATTCTCTAGAAAATTGGTTATGTGGATGAAAAAATTACATATCCCTAGGGAGCAAAATAACTTTAATCAAATCCACTTGTAGTAATTTCCCATTTACTACCTACCAGTTTTTAGAATCCCCTGCAAGATTGTGTTAAGATTTGAAAAAAGATAATGAGGGATTTTCTGTTGGAACCAGGGGAAGCAAAAAAAAGGGCTATTTAGTTAATTGGAAATTGGTTAGTAGGAGGAAAGAAGAGGGAGGCTTGGAGGAGAGATTTTTTGTGGGAACCAAGGGAAGCAAAAAAGGACCACTTAGTTAATTGGAAATTGATTGATAGGACACTCATTTAGTTTCTACTAAGAGAATCCTTTGCTACTTGAAGGGAACTCTAGAAAAAGGTATTTTGTTTGCTAATCATAGGCACAGGAGGATAAAAGCATACAGTAAATGGGCAGGTTGTATTGATGATAGTAAATCTACTTCTGGACATGACACTCTTATTGTTGCTTTGTTGGTTCTTCAACTTAAGTCCAGTATAGGGCTATGGCCCATGGGGTGTTAGAATTGTTATGTCTTAGATCATTTCTGGGTGAGTTGGGCATTGTTCATGTTAAACTCATGTTGTTATACTATGATAATTAGGCAACTATTAATATAGCCCATAATTTGGTCCAACATGACATGACAAAGCATATTGAGGTACATAGCATTTTATACTAGCAAAGTAGCCTCTGGAGAAGTTTGTCTACCCTTTATTGCCTCTAAATAACATCTATCAGTCTTCACTAAAGGAGTTCCCAAGTCTAAGTTACAGAATCATGTAAGCAAGCTGGGCATGTTTGTTGTCTATGCTCAACTTGAACAAGAGTATCAAACTCTACTATGAGACAGTGAATATACATTCAAGGGCATTGATGTGCATGATGAGGCTTTTAGTAAATAACAAAATGGATGCCTCGCATCATATCGAGAAATGGAACATTGCGAGGCTGAAGAAAAGCTTGCTCGCAAGAGCGATAATCAAATATGGAAAAGATGCCCTTCAAATTGAGCCTTGGAAGACTAGAATGACCTCACTTCACGAGGCCATACTAATCCGACCTCGCGAGCCAAGACCTATATCGTGAGGTTGAACTGATTTTACTTTGTAATTAGCAAGAAAACTGATTTTGCTTTGCAAAGCTATACTAATTCCACCTCATGAGACTGAACTGTTTTTGCCTCGCAAGGCCATGCCAATCCGGCCTCATGAGGCACCCAAAACCAAGTCAGAAGTGTGGTAAGTTACTCCAAAGGCTGTGGAGATGGATGTATTGGAGATCTTCTTACATAGTGGTTGAGTATGACCTATCGTTGCACTTGGGTCCCTCTCAACTGCAAGCATTGGCCCAAAAAATTGATGGGTTCATGAGGTTGAAGACATTGGTTCAAGTAGTTCTCAAGAGGGGAGAAAGTTCAGTGATTTGTCTCCACATAATGATAAAAGAGTTATGTTTCTTCCCCTAGGACAATTCTGATGATATTTCATAGTCTTCTTCCAGTAAATGGAGTTCTGAGGGGAAGGTCCAAGTCTTGATGCAACCTTTAGAAAGAACAAGGCACCCAATGGAAGCCCTGCTAAGGAGGCCAGTTTTATTGGCAACCAAAGCTTGCATCAAGAAATTCCTTTCCAAATTCAAGAAGCCTGGTTTGTGGGAAATCATTTTGTAGTACATAAATTTTGGAATCCTATCATCCAATCCACTCCCCATATAGGTTGGAGGCATGGATGATGACGATGATGATCATTCAATCTACTGGCAGAAGGAAACCCAACAAGGCCTGGAATCCTATCATCCTCCACTTCACACAAACATCTCATCCTTGGCATTAACATCATCATCCTCAATGATTGTGCAATTGGCACTGTAGTCTTCAGAAATGAGAAACTTGAAGAACCCAAAACAGGTTGAATAAAAGGGATGCTAGAGTATTCTGATAAATCCCGCTGATGTTCTGTCACCGGTCCTCCTGAAATGGATGAGAGGTAGAAGACAAGAGAAGAGAGAGAGAGAGAGAGAGAGAGAGAGAGAAATCTCAATAATTCATTCACTGCCCTTCATGTATTCGTTCATTGGCCTATGAGCATTTTCAGTCTATGATTACTTTTCAATACATGGGCGTCGGGTGTAAACGAATGTAATGGGTGGTGCCACCCGCGTGATTCGTGTGGTGTTCTGGACTGACGCATGGGCCTGTTGGGCCTGACTTGCTCTGCTTGGGTTTTCTCCACTAGGCCTAACATTCCCATCTCCTTCGAGAATGACCTTGTCCTCAAGGTTGAGGGTGGGAAACTGCTTTTGAAGTTGGTTATAATCCTCCCATGTGGCATCCTCTTGAGGCAAGCCACACCATATAACTAGAGCCTTCTTAAGGACCTTACTGCCCTTGCGAACCCAACGCAAATCTTTGATCACCAGTGGCTCGAACACCACTTCCCCTGCCTCTGTGAATTGTGGAAGGGTGGGGCTGATAACATCGGTGGAAGCCAAGCATAGCTTCAGAAGACTGACATGGAAGACGGGGTGCAGCTGGCACTCGGTAGGCAAGTGGAGACGATAGGCCACAAGCCCAATTCGCTCTGCCACATGAAATGGACCGAAGTATCTGGGAGATAGTGTATGGGATGCCCTCTTCACCAGAGAGGCCTGTCACGGTTGGAGCCGTAGGTAAACCCAGTCCCCAACTAAGAACTCTAATTCCCGATGCTTCTTATCATATGCTAATTTTATTCGTTGCTGGGCTTGTTGTAAGTGGAATTTGAGGAGCTTGAGTGTACTGTCTCTCGCCTGTAATTGTGTCTCCACCTCGGCTACCGGCGAAGTGCCCGGCTCATACGGCAGAATGGAAGGAGGTTCGTAACCGTACAACACCTTAAAGGGAGTCGTTCCAACCGAAACCTGGAACGTAGTATTATACCAATATTCAGCCCAGGGCAGCCACTGGGCCCACTGTTTGGGCCTATCACCCACAAAACATCTCAGGTATGTCTCCAAGCAACGGTTGACGACTTTGGACTGCCTGTCCATCTGAGGATGGTAGCTGGTAGAATGCAACATCTGGACCCCTTGAGTGGTGAAGTATGCCTTCCAGAAAGCACTCATGAAGAGGGGATCCCGATCTGTTAAAATGGACTGTGGTGTCCTGTGGAGTTTGGCTACTGTTAGACAGTTTTGTATGCCCTTAGCTTCAATCAGAATGATGTGCTTTATGAGTTTATTGTAAATGAATAAAGATACATATTTGATTCATGTTCCCTTGGTATGTTTCTGTGTAATGCCCTTAAACTGGACACTTAATGAGACTCGTGTTAGTTTAGAATGTTCACAGCCAGTGGGTCGGTCTGGGGAGACCTATCCTGACAAGGCTGACACTGTGGTGCCACCAAGTCGGTTGGGGTGGCCTGTCTCAGCTGCCAGGGTGAGACCCTAGGCACATACAGTGTAGGATTAATTGAATCTTTGAACTGGACCAGATTTCCAGTATTGCCCTGGACCTTGGAGATTGATGGGCAAAACTGGAAAGTTACACCCGACCCCTAGACTCGATTATGATACTACACTAGGTGTCGGATTGGGTTGTCTTTGATGTGCCAATCAGTGAGATCCTTAGCGGGGGTCAAAACCTGGGTATGTTGGGACAGTCCGAGAATTCATCTGAGTGGGTGATCATAGTGACAGGATCAGCCCCTTTGTCGGACAAAGGTAATGATCGGGGATGCACTCTCACTGATGGAAACCAAGACTGCCGGCAGCCGATTTCAACCGTTGAGATTTGTTTTGCAAAATATATTTTATATAAGATATAAAAGTATATATGTATGGTTTCTAAATTGTTTGCAAGAAGGTTTTAATTCCCGGGATCCATATAAGTGGAGAGTGCAACACTGTTCCTTGCAGCCGAGGGAGAGGTCCTCTCTTGTCGGGCAGTGTATGATCATTATGGGCTGAGAGGTTAAGTGTAAGACCATTGAGGATAACACCTGATGGGCTAATCTTGCATCTGCCCACAGTCCCTGGGTGTTACAAGGTGGCTTGGCCCAGGGACCACTTAGTGTAACTGTTGGGCCCATAGAGCTCATTTGATGGGTTTCAGGGGGTACACTGTCTTCAGCAGTGCATTCGGCTAGGCCTTGTAACAAAGGCTGGGCTGAACCCATGTGGCTGATGTGTAGATCAATGCTTAGGTCCCACGCCATACAAGGAAGCCCAACTGGGCAGCAATTTGGAAGGTTTTTTGAGTACATAACCTTAATGGGCCTTAAGCCCATTTCGAATTGGGCTGATTTGATCAGTCATTTAAAGGGGGCACATTCTGAAGTGGGTCAGCTAAAAGGATTGGGCTTAGACCCTATCCACTCAGAGAGTCCAAGATCTAAATAAGATTTAGATCTGGAAACCTCCTAATTAGATTAGGAGACAGCTGATCTGATTTGCAGATAAGATAAGGATTATCCCTTATCACTAAGGGACTTCTAACCCAAATATGATTTGGATTAGCAACTCCTAATCTGATTAGGAGCTGATCCCTTTGAGATTATAAAAGGGGAAGGGGGCGGCAGCCTTTTAGATTATCAACAGCATTCTTCTCTTAAAGAAAGAGAGATTGAGAGATTTCCTGCATACTGCGAATTCTCTCCTGCCGCCACCTTCCTGCCATTGCCATTCCTTCAGTTCGATCTCCAGTTCTTGGGAGCAATCAAGATTGGATCTTGATTTCAATCTTTTGTGAAAAGATTGGTTGGAGCTGTACTCAAGTCGTCCAGTTGATCCTTACGAAGGATCAAGTTCTTTTGAAGAACGTTGCTGATTCTGCTCCACCCTGCACTGCGCCATCTTTAGTGGGAGCAGATTTTGGATCCTTCCTTGGGCGTGAACACCTCCATTGGGAGATAGTATTTCTCCGTATCAGGTATAATCCTCTCCCACTCCTTTTGGTTCAGATCTGGTTCAGTTTATGGTTCAAGATTGATCCTTGAAAATATGATTTTCTAAATGGGGAATACGATTCCCAGTTGAAGGGAGAGATAAAATTTTTGAAATTCGCCCCTTATTCCGCAATCTTTGGGCGTCCATAGGATGGATCTCTCATCCCTTCAGCTGCCTCCCGGATGTAAGCCTGGGCCACTGTGGTTGCTGAGTAAGGTCGGGAGAGGCTTATAAAGTGAGCATATTTACTTAGTCAGTCCACCACCACCAGCACCACTCATTTCCCATGGGACATGGGTAACCCAGCTATAAAGTCCATAGTGACTTCTTCCCACACCCTCTCCGGAATGGGTAGAGGTTGCAGAAACCCAGCTGGAGTCTGTGTGCTATATTTCTGCTGCTGGCAGATAGTACATCGGGCTACAAACTCTTTCACCATCCATTTCATACCTTTCCAGTAATAATGGGCTGCCAGGCGTTTATAGGTGCGGAAAGCTCCAGAGTGTCCCCCTTGGGCCGAGTTATGGAAGAGTCGAAGCAGCTCTTGATGATATTTGGATTCTCCCGATACCAACACATGACCCTTGTAGAAGAGAATCCTGTTCTGGACTGTGTATCTTGGGGCCTGTGCAGAATCCTCAAAGATCTGGGCCCGAATTTGGGTTAAATGGGGATCATCCTGGGCTTCCTGCTTCAATTGGGTAGACAGTGGATAATTCAGCCGTGACAAGCCCATCGAGTGAAAGTCACCAGCTCTGGAGAGTGCATCTGCCACAGCATTAGAGGCCACAGACTTGTATTCAATAGCAAAATCGAACCCCATTAACTTGTAGGCCCACTTATGCTGATCCGGGTCCAAAACTTGCTGCTCCAACAGGTGCTTAATGCTGCGGTGGTCCATCCTGACAGTAAACCTTCGGCCCAGAAGATATGCTCTCCATCTTTGAACTACCAAAGCAATGGCCATGAGCTCCTTCTCATAGGTGGACTTAGCTTGAGCCTGTGGAGAAAGAGCCTTGCTGTAATAGGCCAAGGGCCGGCCTTGCTGCATCAGAACTGCACCGATTCCTTTACCTGAGGCGTCAGCCTCCACTATGAACTCCAAATCAAAATTTGGGAGGGCCAGTGTAGGTGGAGTTGTTACAGCTTCCCTGAGTGCCTGAAAGGCTTCTTCAGCTTGTTGGTCCCACACAAATGAGTGTTTCTTCAACAGTCGTGTGAGGGGAGCGGCAAGAACCCCATATCCTTTAATGAACCGGCGGTAGTAACCTGTTAACCCAAGGAACCCCTTGAGAGCCTGTGGAGAGCTGGGTCGGGCCCATGAAACCATGCAATTAATCTTCTCTGGGTCTGTGTAAACCTGTCCAGAAATGATATGCCCCAAGTAGCTGATCTGGGTCTGTCCAAACAAGCACTTTGAGGGTTTGGAAAACAATTGGTGTTGTAGTAGGTTTAACACACACTGCAAGTGTTCCAAATGGGAGGCCCAACTTGAACTTTAGACAAGTATGTCATCGAAGAACAGTAGGACAAATAGGCACAGATAAGGCTTGAAAATCCCATTCATGAGCCTCTGGAATGAAGAGGGGGCATTGGTCAGCCCAAAGGGCATCGCTAGGAATTCAAAATGCCCGTCTGAGGTCCTGAACATAGTTCTGTGAACGTCCTCGGGGTGGACCCGGATCTGATGGTATGGGGTACCTGTCCTTGGCCGTGATGCGGTTCAAGGCTCTATAGTCCACACAGAATCTCCAACTTCCATCCTTCTTTCTTACCAAAATTACTGGGGAGGAAAAGGGGCTTCTGTTGGGCTGGATAAAACCTTTGTCTAACAGCTCTGTCACCATACGCTCTACCTCTACTCTTTGGTAATGAGGGTAGCAGTAGGGTCTGATGTTGGTGAGTGGGTCTCCGGGTTGGATAGGAATCCAGTGGTCATGGGCTCGAGTGGGTGGTAATGAAGTGGGTTCTTGGAAAATGTCGGAGTAGGACTGAAGCAAAAGTTGGAGCTGTTGGGCTTGGCTTGGGGATGGGCTAGTGTTTCCTGTGAGTGGAGTGGGCCCAGTGGGCATGGAACCCATGCTCATCAGTAATGGGATAGAGTCTTGTTGACAGGTCTTAAGAACCACCTCCGAACTGTCAGTGGTTATGGGTTGGGCCTTAATCCCTTTTAACGTGTAGGAATTCCCCTCGTAATTAAACTGCATGGTCAAGTCAGCCCAGTTACACACTACAGGGCCCAACAACTGTAGCCATTGTATGCCCAAGACAACATCTGCCCCGGTGAATTCTAACGGATGTAGATCCACCTTAAATTAGTACCCCTGAATCTTCAATTCTACTGACTTGCACCTACCATCACAAGAGATTTGGTGGCCATTAGCTACATTAACTGAGTAGATGTTCAAGACTGCTATCAGCCTTGAACTCTAATAGATTTCAGGTTCGAAAAAGGAGAAAAAGGTATAGAGGAGAGAGGAGAAAGAGTAGAGAGAGAGCAGTAGAACACAAGAATTGAAAGGAATGACAGAATCTAAATATTCTGCCCCACCACTTCTATTTAGTATTTATAGGTTATGCTAGTTACATGAAAGGACAAATCTGCCCTTGGTATTTACATAACACATAAAACAATATAAAACTGAAATATAAATAACAACTGGAATAACAGATTGACCATCAGCTAACCCTAGGATGACTAGGGCACATTCTACCCTACGGACAGAGTGGGACCACAGCTGTGGGACCCACATCAGTGTTCTCTACAAAAACGCAAATGGAGAGACGGGTTCTATCATTAACCCAAGTTGTTTGACTAGATGAGGAGTAATAAAATTCAGAGAGCTTCCACTGTCAATCAAGACAGCCACTCTCTTCCCTGAGATCAGCCCTTGTACTCGCATGGTCCTTGGGGCCTGGTAACCAGCTAGGGCCTGAAGGGATATAACACAGTATTCTATCTCTGGTATCACCTCCATCTGCTGAACCCTCGGATCACCGGTTTGGGTTTCATAATCATCTTGTCCTTACCTGCTGGGCCTTGCATTTGTGGCCTGGGACGAATTTTTCGTCGCAATTATAGCAGAGGCCTTTCTCCCTACGGGCCTGCATTTCCATCCATGATAGTTTCCGGTAAGGGAGGGTGATAGCTCCAGTCTTTCTGTTCGGTGAAGCTGGTAAGGGTACCAGCTTGGGAGTAATAGGGGTTGGAAGTAGAGGCCCAGGTTTCGAATCCGCCTTGGGATAGGGTCCTTTCTGAGTCAAGCCCGCCTGAGGCCCATTAGGCCTCCCCAATTTCTTAAGCTGGTCCAGTCTCTCCTCTTGAAGTTTGGCCAATCCCACTGCTGCCATCAGGGTGGTCGGCTGCATGGCATTCACCCCTATGCGGATGTATTCCCGTAAGCCCCCTATAAAGCATCCCACCAGTGCGGCCTCCGGCCAACTGTGAACCCGGGTGGCCAACCGTTCGAATTCATTCTGATACTCCTTCACTGTCCCCGTCTGCCTCACCTGGGAGAGACTCGTTGAAATTTTCATAAGCAAAAGGACCGAACCTCACACGTAAGGCTTCGGTAAGGTCTAACCAGGTGGTTTGAGGGTGGGTTTTACGGTACCATTGGTACCACATGATAGCTTCACCATCCATGTGTATGGCGGCAATGGAGACCCTCTGATCTGCCGGGGTCTCATGGAATTCAAAGTAGCGTTCAGCCCGATAAATCCAAGGAATGGGATCATCACCTGAGTACAGAGGAAAATCGATCTTGGCAGTCTTGATCCTCGCTTAACGCCACTGCTGCTAGACCCTTCAACCTCCGTGGATCTGGGAGCTGGTGACATTCGTTTGAACTGGCCTACCAGTGCTGAGAGGGTCTCCTTGATTTCTCTCAGTTCATTGGTGGTCTGTCGAACTTCTCCTTCTATGCGGTCAATCCTCTCTTCTGCAGACGAGGCCCTGGTGGTTGGCATCATAGCAAGGCTCTGATACCAATTGATAAATCCCGCTGCTGTTCTGTCACCGGTGAGCTGATTCAAGGGAGCTCGCCCTCCTGAAATGGACGAGAGGTAGAAGACGAGAGAGAGAGAGAGAGAGAGAGAGAGAGAGAGAGAGAGAGAGAGAGAGAGATCTCAATGATTCATTCACTGCCCTTCATGCATTCGTTCATTGGACATCGGGTGTAAACGAATGTAATGGGTGGTGCCACCCGCGTGATTTGTGTGGTGTTCTGGACTGACACATGGGCCTGTTGTGCCTGACTTGCTCTGCCTGGGTCTTCTCCTCCACTGGGCCTAACATATTCCCACCTCCATGGCTACTTCCATACTTTCCTCATTCAGTTCTGCAACAAAGGGCCTCTCTGAAGTGGTTTCAAAATCATCCTCACCACTCATGAAGCCCCCTTTGGATTTATAACTATTGTCACTACTGTGACTGCTAAAGCTACTTCTATTGCTTTGCTTATCACCAATGTTTTTCTGTAGCTGTTTTGATATCAACATTAGAAGACAGAGCTCAGATACCTGGTGAGCTGGATAGGGAGACCTTAAGCTGCAGTGGTTGTTGCAGTTGGGACACTTCCACTAGGTAATGGGGCTGCCTGTGTTGTACAACACAATCTCATCAAATGGGCAATTTAGTAATTTTATTTTTATTGTTAACCTCAATGGTGATGAAGTCATTCAGAGGGAACCTAGAAGTAGCTCAATAAGTGATAGAATGAGAGAAAGTAGACTAAGATGGGCTGGTTATTTGCATAGAAGACCATCAACAGCACCCATAAGAAGTAATTTGTTGCAAGTTGAAGGGGCGAAGGGCAAGGGGTAGACCAAAAAGGACATGGGTAGAAGTGGTAAGAAATAATTTAAGCACCAATAGTTTAGCAATGAACATGGGTTTAAACAGAAGATTGGCAAAACAGGATTCATGTAGGTGAACCAATATGGTTAGGATAATGCTTGGATGATGATGATGATGATGATGATGACCTTCATTGTTAACCCCATTAACTGTCGGGTAAAGTGATGGAATCCAAAAGTTCAGAAGGGTGGGGGACACCAAGTGTCATGAACCCTAAATACAGGGTGGGTGTCTGTAATTTAGCTTAAAGAATACTCATCCTGAGTGAAGTTTGAATATGCATTCCAACATATTTATCTTTGTTGGCATGGAATTTTTCATCTTATTATCTGGACGACTCTGGTAATTAGGTGAATTGTGGAGTGAGGGGTAGTCTTGAACCTCCCTGCAATGCGGTTGGCATGGTTGATCGAATTTTACTTGGTGAAAAGCATCTCTATCAGCATCCTGTATACAGAAGAACAAAGGTAATTCCCTCCTATTGGTGTATTTTCTTGATAAGCACTGTTGTTTGCATTCATCAACATCTATACAATAGCCTCCTATTGAAGAATATGTTTTCTCTGAACCTTGATCCACTTTTTTTCTTACTTCAGGAATGCAGTGTTAATTCTCCTGACTATGGACCCCTTCCATCAAATTCACCTGTGTGGTGTCTTGCTCCATTTGATCCAGAAGGCATCTTAAGGTCAGTTAACTTCAAAATGCATTCCTTTGCATGATACCCCTATCTTATGTGAATGTATGTAAACTTAATTATTTATATATGTATATGTATTAAATAAATATACATTTTTGTACACCTATATAACATATATATCTCTGCTCACCTTATGTGTAAAAACAGCAAGAAGCAAATTAATTGCATCCTGATGTTTCAAAGACAAATTTTCTTGTCAAAATTAATATTATAATTATTTATTCTCCTAAATATTTTTTTCCCTTTAGGAGAATGATACTTTAGATATCATATTATTTATTAGTATATTAACAGAATCTTGTGTCACAATTTCGCCCGCAAAATAAATATCGTTGAATTTTATTATTTATAACATTCTTTCATCTTTCTTCTCTTCAAATTCTGCACACCCTTTTTCTACACCTTTCATATTGGATAATTAATTTTAGTGTATAATTTTTCAAAAAAGAAAAAGATCATGAGGTCCTCTAAATGGCACATGGAAGGCTTAAATAGTGTATACCAATGTTTTAAAATGTCAAGGTGTGACATGAGGTGTAAACCAGAATGCAAGAGGCATAAGCCTTCTGAGCATAAATTTTTAATTAATAAATAATTAAAATAATAGCAAATAAATAGAAAAAGGAAATCCCCCCAAATAAAAGAAAATTGGGAACAAACTAAAAAAATTGTGGTTGTAATTTCAAATAAAAAAACTGATATTTAAGCATGTCAGTAGCCAGAATGCTTAAATGTCAAATTATCAAATTCAATTAGGCAAATGATTGATGGTAATTGTTAGAGAATAAAACCTATTCAAGGACCTCACTTAACAGCTTAAGATTTTAGGTTGAATGGTTCTTTGAGATGGTATCAGAGCCACTTTGAGCAAGTGGTCCAGTGTTCGATTCTCATCACCCCCATTATAGTAAATTAAGTTTCAGCACGAGGTAAGGGTGCGCCTGTGCTGTCCACGCTTCAAGCCCAATGGGCTTTCGTGTGAGGGGGCATGTTAGAGAATAAAACCTATTCAAGGACCTCGCTTAACAGCTTAAGCTTTTAGGTTGAATGGTTCTTTGAGAGTAATATTATCATATAATGATGTCCAAATGTGTCAATTTAACAAATAAGTAGGTTTTTTGTCAAATTACAGATTAAAATACAACTATCAGTTATGATTGGATCTTATTGGGTCAGACCCAATGGTTTTTCATGTTTACTTATCACATTGGGTCCTGATCTACCCTCACCAGTGCCAGACCTCACTGATTGACGGCACTATTCCCATGTCTAGGTGATATATCGGAAAAAGCATAGGTGTAGGCCAGAAACATGTGGAAATAGGAAGAAAAGGAAAATAATTATTTGTCATCTAGATTTGGAGGCAATGCTAGAAAAATGTTGTGTTGCATTTCTGGGGAACAAGCTGGTGATCACCGTTTAAATGCTTTCTTTGGATAGGTACTGTTTTAATAGGAACTAATTTTAATTTCTGTTGTTCAAGTCTCTTTTTCCAGTATTTAGCCATGCTTTCTTGTTCAATGGTTTCATTTGGCTACTAATTTGTCTATTCTGAATTTTTAGTTCACTGATGGCTTCTGTCACATGTTTTGTTGGATTGCATTATGCACACATTGTTGTGCATTGCAAGGTATGATATTCTTTGTGTTTGATTATGTTTTTTAAGCTATAACATTATTTTGTAGTGTCTTAAATATAGTTTATTAGATTCTTATGTTTTAACTTGATTTAGTATTTTCATTATTTGGTTTATGTATTATTGTTTCCATTTTTAATTGTTTTTAGCTCATCTTATGTTTCTTTGCTATAGAGCCACAAGCGAAGGATCTTTTTGTGGTCCATGTTTTCTTTGCCGTTATTAGTCTCAGGATTTGTCATGAAGGAATTAGGTATACTATCTAACCTAAGGACATAGTTGCATAATTTATTTTTAAAGGAGCTCTATATCCAGTTCCCTCTCTAATTACTGTAGGTCTTTATTTATTTCAGGTATTCCTTTTAGCAAACAGTTATACACATTAAGCTATATGTGCATAACAAGCGGAGCATCAGGCATACTCTTAAGTGTGATTTATTACATAGTGAGTTTGAAATCCTTATCTTCTGTAAAATAATTAGCAAGCTTATGTTCTTTCATTTCTTTTTCTATTTTTCTTTTTCTGGAGGGGGTTATTTTTGTAAAAAGATCATCCAATTAATCCTTTTATTCATGACAGAATTTTCCCAGGCATGCCACTAACTTTATTGTTTTGTTCAGTTTTGGTTCTCTAACAGTAGAAAAAGATATTGATGGAATTATTTTCCTCTGAAAGTAAAAAATATATTGATTCTTTATAAATTAAGTAATAGATTACAGATATCATCTGCCACTGTTTCTATTGGTAATGCTGCTTTATAGGGCTTGCATCAGTTAAAGATGTATTTATATTTATTGTCAATTTAAATTAGGTGTTTGACATGAGAAAAGTTTGTCCTGTGAAGGTTGATGTCAATCATTTTAGAAAGCCAACTATCTTACTGCAGTGGATGGGAATGAATGCTCTCATTGTTTATGTTCTGGCTGCTTGTGAGCTTTTTCCAGCAGCCATACAAGGTTTCTATTGGCGTTCTCCTGAAAAAAACCTGGTAACCTCTTTCTTCTTTTGTCCTGAACTGTTACCACAAAAATAATTTTGAATTGTAATGAATTACTAAGTTTTATATATCATACAGTATTATTTTTCTCTTCCAATTGTAATGAAGCTGGTGAAAACAAAAGCTGAAAACCCTTAGATAACATCAATGAACTTGAAACACCACCACAAACTACTACAGTTTCATTTTATGGTTATTAATTACTTGCATAGAGGAAGAAATTGGATAAATTGTGTAGCAAGATTAATATGACCCATTTGTTTTTGTCTTCAATGGTTCATGAATGTTATTGAAGTTGATATTTAAAATGAACTTATACAAACTCGAATGAAACTTTTGATATAAAAGCATCATGTATGTTAACATGTTTTTGAAACAAATATGAAAATCTATTTATGTATCATATCTTGTTAGTTACCATTATTTGGTATTACTTGGAAAAAATTAGTGGGAACTCGGGTGGGGACTGAACAGGGTCCATGTGAAGAAGTGTTATCAATGCTGTGAAGCGATGACTAGTCATTTTGTCCTCTCTAGTTGATGCAATAACTGATCAGTGCCTAGGCACTAACTAGTCAATAAAAAAAGTTGTTCTAAGTTTAATATATTAATGCAATCTCATAAATAAGTTAATATAGACTACAATTATGCAAGAAAAGAATGAAGTTGAACATTTAGTTTATAGTCCTTTTTTTCTGCAAACAAAGAAAAAGTTAGGCTGGATAAGGAATCAAAGCCTTTGTTTTTTTTTTTTTTTGACAAGTAAACAAAAGCCTTTGTTTTTGAAATAACAAATGCAACCTTTCTATTTGATGCACCCTTTGTTTGTGTTAACACTATTAACAACACATCACTAATTGGAAGGAAAATAAATTCCTATGCTGCCTTCTTTTATTTTTTTTATTTTCTATATTATACCATCATCCAATCATGTTCCATCACAAATGTATAAAGCAACAGCATGAATATAACAAAATGTAAACATATTATATATTATTTCAAATAATCAAAGATACAAACAAACAAATAAAACTTTAAAATGGATTTGTGATGGACTAATTGTTAATTGACTGGTGATGAGTTGGTCTGGTCCTCAAGTGACTGGTCAGTCATCAGTCAACTAATCAATGCTTTGATAACACTGATATGAGGCCAATTGGCCATACCATAAAGGACCTGAAGCTCTGTAGGTTTGACCTTATGCCTCCTTTTTTTGGAGTGATGCTGAAAACACTTAAAATCATCCCATGAAAGTAAGGGATCAGTTTGTTTTAGTTAGTTACATGGATGCTTTATTTATTAAAAGGGGACACTATCAATGCTTTCAAATAGAATTGGTGCTGTGTCTGCAACTTGGAGTTTCCTCTTAAGACATTTAATATTATGAGTTTTCTAAGATGCTGTCTTTTTGCCATTATAATTAATATGAAAATATTTATTTACCACTGGAACAGAAAAAATAAGAACCAGTTAAATTCTATATACAAAGATTTCCAGTACAAGCCCCCTTTGGTCAATCAATTGGCATCTTTTTTGACGTTATTATGAGAACCTACACAAAAATCTCACACAGATCTTATTAAGGTATTATCATGAAAAAGGAATTCAACAAGGTCCTTGGAGCACTGAACACATTTTCATGTTAACATTATAAATGTCTTATTTTCACAAGATATAACAGTTAGGATTGAACAAATGTGCATTCTAGCAATGCCTCTGGTGTGTGTTATGTAGCAAGGACTAATTAGTAGTAAAACCAAGAAATTTTTACTCACTTCAAAATGCAAAATTAATAGTAGATGAAGGAAATATTTATGCAAAAATTGCAATTGCTTACCTATCATTACTCCCTTGTATTTATTTGTAAAGTATAAAATGGAATTATAGTTATTGATCAGACTTGGTATATCCTTCAATTTATACTTGACCTCAAGCAGAAGCTGATTTGTAGGTAAATGGTACAGAAGCTTTAATGCAAACCATATTTCGATCTAAGAAGTGGGGTACCCTGGCGTTTGTATTGTTGGAGATCCTATTTTGGTGTCTCGTTGCAGGCTACCTTCGCATGAAAGGCATCTATGTGAAGCTATAACAGCTAGGGGAGTACGTAGTATTTTGTAATGTACATCAAACCTGTATTCTCATCTTTTTGTGTTTGTATAGTGTCATCGTCAGGATCCATGTTCATTCTTGTATCTACTGTGCTGTATAATTCTATCCACTTGTCATTTCTCCCCTTCATGCCTTGCTCATAGAATTTGTACCATAAAAACTGTTAGGTTTCAAGTAAAGCACCAAGTCACCACAGAGGCATTTGTATGTTTGACATGTGCCTTTTTTTTTTGGTCTCATGTAACAGAGATGTATGATGTTTCCACCTACTCTCTTAAATAAACTCTTGTTTTAAGATTTTCCTGAGATAAATTTAAAATTCTCTTGTTCTCGCACTTGGAGTATGGACAACCAAACGTAGCCTTTAGAGAAGATTTCTCATCAATTCGGGTTTTTGCAAGAGATGAGGACTGAATATACGAACTATGAAACCAAGCATTCATGGATCCATACGCATCGCTAATATGATTTCAATAGATCCTCCCCCATGTAATAGAAGACTATGTCCTCCCCCATTATATAACAGCCACACCTTCCAAAAAATAGAAATAGAGAAGGGAGTGCTTTAAGGAATACTTAGGTGGTGTTTGGCATTGATGTCGTTTTCTGAGAAAACGGTGCCATGTAGGTGCCATGTCAGAAAAAGCAGTGCTTCAGAAAACGATCTCTTATTTGGTACTGTTTTTCCATATAAAGAAAACGTTGCTTCAGACTACACCTCGGAAATCGGGAAAGTGTGGTCTGAAGCAACACCAAATTTGATGTTTTCTCAAAAAACAGCTCATTGGTGCTAGCGGTGCAATGTTGTGCATCATTTTGGGTGTTTGATAATATGACTAATGCTGAAAACGGTTCTACAGCACTGATACTAAACCAAACTAGTGTTGTTTTCCCAAAAAACAGCCTATGTGACAACACTTCTTCCAAACAAAAAATAAGCACAGTGCTTACAATCCAGACATATCCAACACCGTTTTCTCATGAAAACGGTGCTGTATTCCCAGCACTGATGCCAAACACCTACTTAGGGGCTCACAAGTCACAAGCAAACAATGGATGATGAAACATGAAAGGAAAAAAGAAAAGACAATCACTTGGGTTCGCTGGATCCCACCTAAACCAAATGAAATTAAAATAAATTTTGGTGAAAGGAAAGAGAGCGGTAATTGTGCTTATGGTCATAAAATGGATATATGGGCCAAAATAAGCATCACGAGTGTAACGGTGGCTGAAACGAGGGCGGGCCTTGAGGCCCACAAAGAAAATTGGAGGAGAGAGCGTTATCATTAAAGGAGACTCTAAGGTTATGTTTGGTTTGAAGGAAACAATAGAGAAAGGTGGGGAAACCTTTAAACCTTTCCCTACTTTTTTCTTCAAACCAAACACAGCCTAAAGTCACGATCGTGGCTCTAGGAAGTTCATTTAATGCTACTTGGAGGTGCACGTCAATGCTCGAGGAATGCCAGGAAGATCGAGTAGGAAGAGATTATATGTTTATGGTACTCTCATGTTACAGAAAAGGCAACCAGGTGGCAGATTGGTTTGCAAATGAAGGACACAATGCTGAATTACCATCCTCTTAACTCTCTTAGGACCATGGATTATCTTCTGTTAGCGTATAGTTCTGGATGTGTGTTTCCCAGAGTCGCTTAATTCTTCCTTTATACCAAAAGAAATTAAAAAATAGAATAAAATAAAAACTCCATATTGCAAACAGAAGTCAAAACTGTCAGAAAAAAACTACAGAATGCACAGGTCACTCGACTCACTCATGATAAAACATAAATATATGTATATATTTAACAACTAAAGCAGAACGAAGTAGGATTTGGTGCTCACAATATTGTGTTCACACCATTCCCGCAGCCCTTCTCAGCCTGTATTGAAAATATCGCCCCGTGAATAAAAAGATATAAATATGGAGATGCTCTAAATGCATAGCTGAAAATAACTGTGAGAATAGTGTGAGAGCAATTTTTTGAGGACTGAATTCGCCCTCAAGGAATCTTCTCTTACAGATGTACAAGGAATATGGAGTATGAAAAAGAGCAATCAAGGCCAAGGCTGCACATTGTACGTCTTACATAATTTATTTTTCTTGTCTTGTTTTTTTTTTCACTTTTTGTACTAAAGCATGCAACCAACAATGAGGATATCCAAATCACTATTGCCTACATAAAACTAACTTGGTCACAACTGTCCAGGATGACTGTCCCACAGAGAAACCTGTTAAAGAGCAACCACCAATTTGTTAGTCAATTCTACTGGTAATTAATTAGCTAGTATTACAGCACGTATTAGAAATTGAATCCTTGAGGGATTTTACCTTAATAAGATCATTTCTATCAACACCCTTTCATAATTAATAGGTACCTCAAAAGGTAAAGCAGCTAAGCACTTGCAAACAATAACCATATGTGAATCAATTAAGGATCTGAATTGTTAAGCATCATTGGAAAAATCGATAAACCAACCAAAATTTATACAGCTTTAAGCTATTAGCATTTGTATATACGTGCAGGTTTTTGCAGAAGGTTGTCATGACAACATTCATACTCGATAATCTAGAAAATATTAGGAAAACCTACTGAAGAAAATTAATAAAAAGAAAAAGGGGAAATCTATGATGTGGGAAAGATATGTAATCAAATGTTCCGCAGATGAAGATTAATCAACTCATAGATGCTCCTTGTACAATAGCGGAACTCAAATCATTCCAACTAAAAACCGAATAACCTTCTCAAGGACAAAAATAATTTCATCATCTGTTTTAGCATGCAGCAGAGAGAGATTGAGCAGACCAAGGCAAAAGTATTTTAGATATGAAGAAGCAATCTATTTCCTGTAGTGGCAGAAATAGAGTATCTCCAGTTCATATTATTTCCTGTTGTGAAGAGGATCTATTTAACAGAGTACTAGTTATGCAACAGGAACACAGAATATTCCTTTTTTAAGCTAATTTTTTTCATAAAACAAAATGTGTAAATCTTTCCCTGACATGAATGGCAAATGAACTTCTCAATCCCGTCAAAGGTTAACAAAACATGTGTGAGATCTGTCAAAACAGGAAAAAGTGACGCCATAAAATTTTGTATGGTTGCATTGGGGTAGATGGAAAAATGCGCTGCTTGTAGTGCATGAACATGAAACACCATGTCACTGTTGCTTCACACATCCACCATCACCAAAATCTTTACAAGAATCCTAGCCCATCGCCATTTAACCCATCTCCTCCCATCATTGGACAATCAGTTGCATCATGTCCAAACTGCCCACAGCAAGGCACAGAGCAACGCCTTCGTTTCCGTGAGATATCAACCCCATCTCTTGGTCTTCTTTCTTTTAGTTTTCCCAGAGAACTAATGGATTCATGGGGATTCCCAGTGGTAAAACTTTGAACAATGCCATCAGAGTCTTCCACCTCAGGCAGAATTAGTGAATCGGATGGACTATCATAAGCAATGTCATTTGTGCTATGGGTCAGCCTAGGAAATTCCTTAATTCGAGATAAAACCATGGCAATTTGCTCATAAGCAGCATTAAGGCGTTCCTCAGTTTCAACTGATTCTGTAATAAGCGTTGAAACCATGGACTGAAATAACTGAATTCTCTCCGCATGTTCCCTTGGAGCATTGGTCTGGAAGGGCTTCATCGAAGATGAGCTAACACAACGCCAACGGTTCGGTAAATATCGCTCTGGAATGTGAAAGCAGTTATTTGTTGACAAGACACGAAGAACATGCCTACAGAGGATGCCTGAGAACTCAAACTGATGGCAACTACAGCTAATGAGCTCTTCACGAGGAACCCAAATCACTTTGCAACCTCCATCCATCTGGGTATGATGTCTCACGTGGAAACAATCTTCTTCTGTTTGAAGTGATGCATATTGTGGAGCCAACACAAGCTCTTCTTGGAGTTTACAGAAGGCATAAGGTGTAAGAACAGTAGCAGCATGTGATTCAATTGGTGATCCAGTTTTAAGACAGACTTTGTGGAGCTTCCGTTGCATCTTTTGTTTAGTTCCTGCTTGATCTCGAAAATCAACAACAACAGCCACCTACAGACAGGTTTGAAAGATGGTGAGCTTATAAAATTAAAAGATAGTTGAAGGAAAAAAAAAAGGGCTCATACTTGCTCTACAAAATGATCTAGTTGAGATTGTGCACTCAAAAACCGTTGGATGAAAGCATTTATGGACTCTGATTGGAATGTACTTGTCATCCCTGCAAAGAAGTAGCATCTCAAGAAGGGTAATGCCCAAAATGTCCTTAATGCATATAAGCTGGCAATGTGCTTATTTTCAAGGAGTCCATATGTATTAACCATTTCCTTCCATCCTACTTCGAAATCGTCCACCATTTCCAAATTATACAGCCGATGGAACTCAGCTTTCCAATTATCATATTGTGATCCAAGCAATACTGAAAACCAATCTGAGAACTTGGCAATAATATGCCAAATGCAAAAGGCATGTTTTGTACTTGGCATTTCAGTAGCAATTGCTTCTTTAAGCCACATGTTTTGGTCAGTCAAGATTGTTTGTGGAGCCTTTCCTTTCATGAAGCCCAGGAATGTCTGTTCAAGATGTATAGAAAAAGAATGTTAGTTAAGAAAAAAGTGCAGAAATATAACCCAAATTTTGGGATAAAAATATAATAGGAATGATTCATCATCCTTGATGAAAAGCCCTCCAAACTTTCATGTCCTACCAGCTCATTGAACTCAACTATTTGAGAGTTCACCACCTCTTTCATTGAGCATGGCCCCAGAAACACACTTTTAACCAGCTGATTCAACAATTCTTTTTTCAACTTGTTCTATTTGGATCCAAGTGTTAGCCCTAAATGGGAAGGTTAAGATAGCCTGGCTTCACGGACTCTTGGGCCATGCTGCCAAATAAGAAGACCCGGCTCCTATATGGTCCAGAAAGATGGTAGGAGCAAATTGCAGAATATGGGAATAACTTCTTGATGAATGATGATGATGATGATATTGTTATCAAGATAAACTATGCTTAAGAGAGCTTTATACCTTCAATGCCCAGGAAAAGGACTGTGTGTTTTCATCGCGTAGAAGCACACAGCCAAAGAAACAGTTCATACCATGGTTGTCCAGTCCAATCCAAATTCCTAGAAGCATATCATATGCATCCAAACGATGAGTTGTATCAAAAACAACAGCATCTCCAAATGCTTCATATAATCGAATAGATGAAGCATAGGACCATGCAATATGCTCCAACCTGTTGTGTGCATCTATTTTGAAGTCATACTTGAAGTCAGGATCTTCATCCTTAATGTTCTTGCACATTGCAAGAAGGTCAATAGCATCATTATCTCTATCCACATTCCTGAAGGACTGTAGCAGGTTTCTCACATCTATTTCTGTAAATGGTAGACAACCTAACTTAACTCCTTTCTCTAGTTCCATTAATCGTAACATTTGTCTCACTGACATACCAGCTTTTGCAAACATGCAGATGCGGCTCTTGTCATCTGCAGATATGGTGCAATAGGCAGGAAGGAGACGCACTTCATTGGATTTCAGGAGTTCATGGTTGTGAACATTACTAAAGCCTGTAATACGCCATTCAGGGACATCAAAATCTGCTCTTTTAACAATTCGCATATATGCTTGACACCCACAGCGTGAAGATTTTCGATTCCTTTGCAGTTTTCCATCATCTGATGGCTTTATCTGTGGATAGCCACCACGATGACAGGTGAAATCCCTTCTTGTAATTCCCCTACCAACCCCATCCTTTCCTCGAGTACGATGACGTCTAATTGAAAACCCACACTGTTTTGCAAAACTGCAATAAAATTCATAGGCAGCATCTTGGGAAACAAATCTTTGTCCAATAAATGGGACAAGATTTACAGAAGTTTGTCGTGATAAGATTGTGTCTTCAGGCATTTCTTCAATTGTGCCAATGTCATCTGGAGATAAATCTGTGCCATTTTCTGAAGTTTCTATCACTAAGTTCATTCCTTCAGACATTCTTTCCATAACAGATTGGGGAAACTGCAGATAGAGTGCCTGCACACAATGTGCTATATTTCAAATACAATAACAGAGTTTCCATGTCCAAAGTATTTGAATTTTGAAGCAATGGGGGTATACATGTGTATATAGTGTAGAGATATTATTAAATAAATGTATTTAGTCTTATAAGTGCTACAAATGTTATTGTATATTCTGATTAACAGAAATATTAACGGTGTTTGTTCCCTCTAAACTGCTCTTGCTTTTCCTCTAAACAGAGGCAAGGGGTGAAAAATAAGGAGTGGGCATCCAAGTGATGTCAGCTCTCCAGACCATCCCCAAGTGATATCAGCAAGATAGAGATTTGGGAGAAAGTTAGCCATAAAATTAGAGTAGGTTTCATGAAGTGTAGGGGTGCATATGAACGTTGTATGATCAGAGAATACAATTAGAGTGTGAAATTCATCAAGAAATCTAACATTGTGATCTCTGTTTCTTAGGCTAAACCCTACTAACCTTGGGTCTTTTATTAAATACTAAAATATGGTTTCCATGCTTAACTATTTATAAGCTGAAGAAGCAAGGAATGAGGCTTAAATAACACCTTGTCTCACTGTCTTATGCTCTCTCATGGCTGAGTCTCCCAATCACCTTTCTATGCATTGTAGAATTAGCCCATCTCTTTGGAGTTACTTTCTTGGCACTTTACATTATAATGGTGTTTCCCAGAAACCTTGTAACTATTGTTTGTGGGATGGTATCTTGAGGGTCTCATTAAACAGTGAAAATGCTATGTCTCATGTTCTTATGATATTATGCATTATTTAGCTGGAGAGGAATTCTCAAATTTTTTTTTTTTTATCCTTAGAAGCAGTGCATATCCTCAGGTTTCTGACTATCAGTGCAGCAGAAATTAAAGGATGCACTCCTATTTTGATTTCAAATCTTTATTTGGATCAATCTGAAATGTGTAGTTCTTTTTTTTTTTGGTATTATTACCTGACCTTTTAGACAGAGCCACAGCATACTTGAATTTCTGCTGTACAGTTTGTTTTGACATAAGAATAAAATATAAAAGGAAGATCTTTTTTATAAATAGAGAAAGGGACTACACAAGGCGGGTAGCACATCCACAAAAGTCAAAGAAACAAATATATCGCAGTGACCAAGAATACCTAGATAAATCCATTGACTCGTACAGATTCCCAACATTAGCTAACCAGTCAGCAGCTTGATTAGCCTCCCTAAAAATATGAGAATACACAACACTAAAATTATCATCAATGTTAAAACATTATTCAGTGGGATCCTTGATCCTCCAGGGACAGTCTACTTTTTCAAACACTCTGATTAATCTTGAATCAACTTCAATTATGATCCTTCTGTTTCTTTTTTTTTCCCAAACATGGGCCTCAAAAGCTGCTCATGCTTTAGCCATATTTAAAGTAGTATGGCCAATAGGTTTAATTTAAAATCTAGGATATTCCCAGAAGCATTTCTAGCTAGACACCCAATTGCACACTTCCCATCACCTTTCTTCAAGGCACCAAAGTTGATCTTAATTTCATTTTTTGGGCCCTTCCATTTAATTGGAATCCACTGTTTTCTACTGCTAGAGTCAATCTCATCCTAAATTAACATTTTTTTTGGGATCACATATAAAACATGTTTTAAAGGTAACTCTAAAAGATGCTTTTTCTTATCTAGAATATATAGTAAGTAAATGTAACATTTAACTCTAGAACACATAATGAAGAGCAGTTTTGACCACCATGTAATTAGCAATGCTTTAAACTAACCTAATCCCTTTATGGATTTGATGAGGTTGAATTGGGCTGGCCCAACCCAAGTTGGGCCCTTTAACTTTTACTACACTAAAGAAAAAAGTTCATTAAAAGAAAATGAGGTACAAAAATGGGTGATAAGGAAGAACCAAGGAAGGAATCACCCACTTGGGTTGGGTGGTAAGGAATCACCTACAAAGGAAGGAAGAACAACAAGCTCCCCAATCACTTCTAAGTTCTAACAATAGCTGGCATTTTAAAGGGCATGCCTAAGTGCAGAGACAAGATGCATTATGCCTTGCTTGAACCCAAGGGACCCTTTCGAAAGGCACATGCCTAGTGCACCTTTTTATAAGCTTTTCTGTACCTCCTTTTACATTCCTATGTGTTCTACACCTTATTAATGGTCTGTTACATCTAAATCAGCTTTTATTGGTGCTTGTGCACTAGTATGGTCTATTAACCTCTAAAAGAAACAAAAACAAAGTCCATTTGAATACCTGAAGTCCTAGTTATTGCAGATAGGATCTCAAAGAGCAAATATTCCAGTAAAATAGTAACAATGAATCTTTGATCCCTAACCCCAAAATAGAATTAACTTCAACCAAAATCATAAAATCAAACCTTTCGTATATATGGGACAAAAGTTCAGGTCAAAGGAACTGCCCCCAAACTCCCACATAGGCTTGTTTGGGCCTGCCTCAAAGGGCCTCAACCTCCTAGGATTAGGAATGAAAAGTTTAACATTACACTAGATTTGAGAGCTTTGTATGATTGAATTGTTCAGTGCTTGCAAGCACTTTGTATTGTGCCTTGCTTTGTCTGGATATGCATGCCCCTTGCTTTGCACCTTGGGCACTAGAAGGCCCTTGTGCTTGCCCCTCTTGTTTTTAAAACATTGACAACAACAGCCCGCACCACGGGGATCAACAATGTATTGTCTTTAACTAATTGAATATTGGAGGTGCTTGGCATCTTGTATGTACTGATTCTTCAAGACCCATAACCACACTTCAGTAATCATAACCACCACCAACCCACACCTTAAAAGTAGTTTGTGGTTTATCTATAAAAAATGTATTTTCTCATTTGGGTTCTGTGTCAACCACCACTAGCCTCATCCTCCTCACCATAATACCATCAAATTTGCTCCATCCATGGGATCTCTTAACCCTCTGGTGTTCCATGAAGAGTATCACGTAACCTAAAAATTTCTAGAGTAAACCTTCTCCCACATAACTCCACATCTTTTTTCTCCTTTACCAATCTCCACCACACACCATTTAAGAACCCATATTTGCATCGCCTTCTACAACCTTCCTAATACTTATTAGATGACCTTCTTCTATATTTTGCTTTCTTCCTCTCTCTTTCTCCCAACTCTTTAAATACACCCGTTGCTGCTTCTTCCCCACCTAAATAAAACTCCCCTGATGCTCTCCCATTCCAACCTCTTTCTCAATGACTTTCTCGAATGTGAAACTTTGCTGAACCTCATACACTTCATAAAGGCAGCTCCTACTCTTAATCTTCTTCTTCTACCACCTCCAATGCAATATTTCCCTTTGATCTTCCAGCTACTTCAATTCCATCATATGCCTCACTCCACTGCTTTTGTTCTATTAACTTCTTTTGGAAGTAGAGCAGGTCTTCTGACTCCTATATCTCTTTGTTCCATTAATCATAAAGGCAGCTCCTCCTCTTAATCTTCTTCTTCAACCACCTCCAATGCAATATTTCCCTCTGATCCTCCTGCTACTTCAATTTCATCATATGCCTCACTCCACCATTTTTGTTCTATTACTTCTTTCTGAAGTAGAGCAGGTCCTATTGGCAAACAATACTACATGCAGTGATGTGGGGAGTTTGGGAAGAAAGAAACAATCACTTATTTGAAAACAAGACAAAATCTCATGAGGAGCTAGTCTCTCAAATTTCTCTACATTGTAACCTTTGGGCCATCAATTCTGATCTTTTTAGAGGATTCTCAGTGAATGATCTCAACAGAAGTGCTCAGTTTCTCTTCTCCCAATCAATCTCCCCCCATGCTGTTCCCCATGTGTTAGTAAGAAGAAGGGTAGGAGGGACAATTCTAAACTTTGATGGGAGCGCATCAGGCAATCCAGGAGCAGCTGGAATAGGAGGCATAGTAAGGGATGAAAGGGGTGCTATCATGTGGACTTTTAGTGGTCCAATAGGTGTCACTCACTCTACCAAGGTGGAAGTGTTAGCGGCTCTCACAGGAATCAGAATAGTCAGAACCCTAGGCATTCAAAACTTAACCATTGCAAGAGATTCAGCAAATACTATCAAATGGATAAGAGAAAAAGAAGGAGGTCCGTGGAGATTAAGCCATTTTTTGACAGAAGCTAGAGAATATCTGGATCTTCTGAATGCTTATCTGATTTGGATTCAGAGGGAGCTAAACTCTATTGCAGATGGTTTAGCTAAAATAGGAGCACATTTGGATGTAATGTATAGTGATAGTTTGATTCCTGTGTAATCCCCAGGGGTTTCCCCTTTTATGTTGTACATCTCCTCATGTACTCTCTATTTTATTCAATAAAATTCTGTTACCTTTTCTCAAAAGAGAGAGAGAGAGAGAGAGCAGGTCTTCTGACTCCTATATCTCTTTGTTCCATTAAGTCCCTGTCTATCCTCACAATTTTTGCTCAATGCACCACTGCCAATCTCCAAATATCTATAATTATTTGGTTGTGCCTCCTCTTCACCCTTTCCTTCCTCATCCTGTAATGTGTATTGAGGAATAGATGATTTTAGATATCATCAAAGTGGTGATCAAAAGGTGGTCTTTGATTTGCAGGCACGTTGCTTGTAAGAAAAGGTTCAGAAAAAGTGACAACAGTGAAAAACTAGCAATTATCTTGTAAACACTTCTTACAAGGCTAATGAGACAAATCCTTTTCTTTCATCTTTCAGTAATGAAATGAATCTGTTATTGATCAAAAAAAAAGTCAACCCTAGACCAACCCAAGGTAAGAAACCCTCAAGGCCTCAACCCCAATCCAATCTGAACTTTAGCCTAAACCAAACCAAGCTTGAATTACCTAACCCAAACCAAAGCCAACCAACTCAATTTCTAAGTTCTGAACTTTTTCCCTTTATTCCATGTAAAAAACAGTATAGGAAAGAAAATTTATCAAATCATCATTACTCTAATAGTTATCTTGTACAAAGTCATCCCTAAAAGTTTATCAAATCAAACATAAAATGCAAAGTTGAACTTTTTGGTATTAACAAAATTTAATTCAATGCTTAACATCATAGGCCTACGACCACTGCAAGGCAAATATGAAATTTATTAATTGCATGCTGTTTTTTATTGGTAACTATGATTCTTTTTTCTATCAATACCAAAGGGAATTTTATTAAACCGTGAAATTTTATTAATATAGTGATTGCATGCCATTGGCAATCAAGTTTTCAATAGGACACTTGGTACACCAGGTATTATTCTCATTTAACCAGTATTGAGGGGTCATTGTCAGTTTAGAATTAGATAGGCAAGAATATAGCACGTAAATTCAAATTTGGGCCTGACAAAAAAGATATTTAATGCGTACTAGTCAGTAGAAGTAGCGCTTAGTTGACACTTGTCGACTAGCCATCAACTGTGTACATCCATAAGAGGTTTGAAGAGTCCATGAAAGAGTATAGACCTACATAAGCAGTTACACAATTCAGAATTGCCAACTTATTAAAAAAATAGTGTATGAAAAGATGATTGATCATGTAAACACTGCCAAGAAGCTACCTCCTCTTTCCTTAAAAAATTAACAAATGCAAGGTCAGCAATATCATGTACAACTTACAGCTAACAAGGCTAATTTTCACTTTTATGAGTATATGCATTTTAGCCCTACTGGTGTGTTATTATGACTGTTGCACTACTGCAACAGGGGGTTACACAGAGTGCTGTTTTTAGGAGGATGGATTCTTTCTTCATCTATAACACTATTGATAGGCTATGGCAGTTTGTCAATCTCTCAACACTCACATTATCATCCAAAATTTATTGGTCATTCATGTGTGCAAAACTGACGGGTAACAGCTTATCATTTGGCACTTCTGGCAAGTTCTAAATTCCATGTAAGTTTTTCATGATGTATGTTTGAAGCAAGACAAGAACTTGAAGCTGTACATAAAATTGTATAATTTTATTTGCATGATACTCCCAACAAATGTGTAGTTAATCCTGCAACCACTCAAGCACTTCTGAGATGAGCACCTGCTAGATGAGGATGTAAATTGGGATATATGGATGATGTTCCGGGAATGTTTTCCTTTTTGCGGACGATTTTATCAATTAGAATCTCTTCACATGGGCAAGCACAGGTACCACACAAATAGAAGGTTGAGAGATTCCATTTATACATTGGGTTTTGCTTATGTGTCTTTGGGTTAAACGTATACATGCTTAAACTATTGTTAAGGGGCACTCTAAAGGGAGCACTGTTAGGGCAATCTAAAGAGAATTGGTGTTATTTTAAACTATTGCTTAAAGGGAACACTGTTATCACTTTAATAAAATTACATCCATGGTCCATCTGAGATTTTAAGAGATGGTTTCCCTCAAACCGAACTGTTATTGCTTTGCTGAAAGAAGTATTGTGACTTTTTTTTTTGATAAATTGAAGTATTGTGACTTATTCGATGATATAAAGACAACCAACACACAAACATACAAAATTCAACTTTAAGTTCACCCTGACTGATAATTAATAAATACACTAAAATTGTTGAACTATACGTACATAAAAACATAAAACACAGTATTTCTTGTTGTATACAGAAGTAATTCAATAGTATACTCATCAGCAACACGTAATTGTATCAACAAACTTATATTTAAGGGAAAGTTTTCCCAGAAGATGTTCTATGATATGTGGTTAGCTTAGTAGACAGCTCATTTGCATCAAAGCTAATTCGAGTCAAAAGGAAACTCACTTGAAAGCTAATTTCATGTATGAATTTCTGATCTTCAAATTAACTGAAACCGTTGAAACTCCCAATACATCGTAAAAATCTCTCTGGCGGGCATGCCGAGAGCGACTTTCCATGTCCATATATGAAGATTTAAAAGCGACCCCAAGGGGATTCGGTCATGTCTCGAAGTTCCAACATTCCAATCAAGATTGAAGGAAGAAAAAACGAATCTATAACCCTAATAGACAAAAAATTCTGCACCAGAGAGCACAAAGCCATCATAATTATGATAAATATGAACTCCATTGAAATTGATCGACATATCGAAGAAAAATTGAAGGTCAAAATAAAATAAGTTCTGCATACCGATTCGGGAAGCGCGATAAGATTCCAGTAGGCGAAAACCCTAACGGCCAATAACGAACAGAAAATTGAAGATTAAAAGAAAAGAGGAATTAAGGGAAAAAAAATGCGCAGGGAAGAAACAGGCGGGGAGGATCAGAGAAGGGGAGGAGTAACGCGCATCCATGGAGAACGATAACCATTTATAAGAAGGATGAGCTATCGTGCGCCATATGGATACAAGGGGTTATCGAGCGCATACTCGAGTGTTAGCCGTGGGATACTGGGTTAGTGCTTCGTTTCGGTTTCCAAGAATTCCGTCGGGCCCATGATTAGAGACGTTGAGTAACGGTGAATGCTGATCTGCGCCCTACGCGCACCGAATCAACGGCTCGCGCGAGAAGCGCGTGTTCCCCTTGTCACGGTGGCGTAAGTTAGAGGAACCCTAAACCTAGAAAAGCCGTTTGGCCCGTTTCAGACTTGTGTGAGTGTTCACGTTAATGGATGTCGCTACTCGCTAGTCCCTACCGTGTGGCGTGTGTGTTCTGTGCCCCTGTGCCCCGGCCAAAACTTGTGACTGGCTGGATGCATTCTCCTATCCTATTCCATCATTCAATTCATTCCCTGCTCAGATTTAATTTTTATGGATAAGGTACGCTCCGGAGGTTGAAGGCTTGGAGCGCGCTGGTAGAAGTGAAAATAACCGAAGCTTCCTCTATTATACGCTTGGAGCGAATTGCACTTCATTTTTTTTTCTGTTAAGAATTTGAGGTAAGGAGGAATTAGGGGTATAATTTAATTTGGGCGGGCCCAACCCAAGCCTCATCTAGCCCAACCAGAGCTTTTTACACAGGTTGGGCTTGAGATTTTGGACTCGATCAAAACACGCAGGCCTAACCAAAACTCAGGAGGCTTCGAGCCTAACATTTTATTTTATATATATATTAAAATTGTTCCGTTCATGTCAGCATATTTCTCTTTTGATAGAAGTTATTTATCTATTTTTTTTTATTTTTTGTATTTTTTTCTTATTTTCTTTAGTTTTAAAAATATAAAACAGTAATTATTGCTTATCTTGATTATATTAAACAACCAATAAGATGCACTTTCCCACAACCTAAATAATCTCTTCTCCTAAAATTTCTCCTAAACTACCTCCCCCACTTTCTCCAAAATTATCTCTAATTCCTATTTATCTTTTAAATTATCTCTAATTCCTATTTATCGGAGATAAGACTATTAATTTAGCTAAAAATATGAGTGTTCATGAGTTGGTTCGGACCGGTCGTAGGCTATTTGGCCAACCAAATTGACCTAGTCAGGTTGGAGAGTTGGTTAGTTAAAGCCGACTGACCTTTTTGTGAAAATCGACCCACTCAAGTTGTATCGATTTGGGTTGGTTTTCACAAAAGGTCAATTCGTTCAAAATATTTAAACTCAAAATTTTAATTTAATTTTAAAAATTATAGTGCGATTGTAGGTACATGGTGGTCACTTAAACCATCAAAACAGGGGAAGTGTCAAACTAATACTATGCGAATGTCTGTAATGAGTCCATAAGTCATCGCACATCTACGATGACTTCATAACTCATCACACATTTGTGATGAACTCATAGTTGAAACAGGTTGTGATGAACTTTGGACCTGTGTGGACTTACGATGAGTCTAAATCCATCACAGAACCGCAATGAGCTTCAGACTTGCGATGAGTTTAAAGTCGTCACAGAATCACGATGAACGTAAACTCACCACAGATCATAAACAAATAATGAAAACACGTGCGTCATTAAAAAACGTGTGTGACGGGACACCCCATGAGCCTAATGAAGGTGTGCAAGCTAAATAGTGACGTCACCCATGCCACATCTTTTTAAAAGGGCCACGAAATGAAGTAGCACATAAGACACGTGGCGAAACCCTAGCAGTGTTACCTAACAACTGGCACCAAATCCAATATTCCCTATAAATATGAGTCTAATTCATAAAGAGATAATCATTCTATCACCTCATTTGCCCTAACCTTTAGCCTACCTCCTATACTCAGCTTTTCCTTTGTCCTTCAAGGAGACTCCCGTACGTAACCTAACCACCTTACTCACAACAATTATTAAAAAATAAATTTAAAAATTATATTTATGAAATGAAACATTTTAGACTAAGAAATATGGGAAATTTCACTCTTTTTCATATTAAAAATTACATTTAAAATATGATAGATATATATATATATCCATGGTTAGGTCGTTTTATATAAATGGCCAAAGTTAAACTGATCCAACTTGGTCAAATTGGGAATTTTTTGAACCAAAATCGACATAAAATACTAGAAAACCGACCTTCTTGGGTCGAGTTGATCGGATTGGCCGATTTTATAAGTTTGATGAATAAAGCTAACTGAAATTAATTATTGTTATTTTTGTATTATAAAAAAATATTAAAAGTAGTATATAAAATATGGATAATCATTAATTATTTAAAAAGTTGAAAATATAAAACAATTGTATACTCTTATGTGTTTCTATTAGGGTCATTTACTAGAACACACCTTATAGTTTTACATATTTACTTAAACCTACCTTGTAGTTTTCATTTTACTAAAATATCCCATATATTTTATAATTTGTTTATTTAATCAACCTTTCATTAATGAGTGTTTGTTTTGCCATTAGGCCTATGATTTTTTATTCCAAAAAATACCCTTAACACTTTTTTATACAAAAAACAAAATTGGCCAAATATAGCCAATACAGTGGTTGCTCGTGTCTTATTAAGGGCAAAATGGTATTTTTATTTCTATTTTCTTTTGATTAAATTTATTTCAATGAACATTAGGGTCAACATTGTCATTTTCCACTATCATATAATGGAAGATTGATTAAATCCGTTGCAAATTATAAATGATGTTTTAGTAAAATGCTAACTATAGGGTAGATTTTTAGTCAATCCATGAAATTATAAGGGTATTTTAGTAAATTGGGTTAAGCTTGTCGTAGGCCAAGATTGGTAAATTGGGTTAGACCTTGAGTTGAGCCAAGCTTGAACTCAAGGTTTGAGACTTTGGGTTGGGCTTGGGTTGACCCTCACCCAACCAACCTCCCATGTTGCACCTTAGGAGCATTGTGACATTCCTAATTATATTATTTTTTATTTTTATTAACATATTTTAACTTTTACTAAAATTTTATTTAAAGTTAATATTTTTTTGTTATTTTAAATGGATTAGGGTATCTAAATTAATAATAATTAGTTTAAAATTAATAATTTTTTTAACTTTTAATCTTATTAACAAATTTGTAGTATCATTTTATTTTTCATAGATGAAATTTAAATGGATATCAAATTATAAGAGTTAATTTTGAAACTAATATTTTCTTACTTTTTGTTGTTTTATTAATAAACATGCAATAATTTGTATTAACTTTATTTTTAAATAAAAAATTGTATTAATAAAAATATCAAAAGAATTTTATTAATTCATATTAATCTTATTGTATTATTAACTTAATTAGTTAACTAATTAATTACGTTATTAATTAAATAAGAGTAATTATGTTATTTAGCTTTAGTAATTAGATTATAATAACTTTTTTATGAACCGTCTTTAACACTACCAATGCCCAGCCCTATCCACACCCCAACCCTAATAATATTTATCTTAGCCTGGGACAAGATAAGTTTGCTTGTCTTAATTATAAAACTAGTCGAGGCCCGTGCAATACATGCCCTTTGTTAACCAAATTTGAAGTAGAAAGAGCCCTATGACATTCCCAATTGACCCAAACCGATCCAAGTCCAATTCAAGCAGTAATTTTGCTTAACAAAGTCCTATAATAATTCAAAAGTTCTGTTCCTTTTATTTATTTTTTTAAGATGCACCCACACATAGCCCTAGTCTAATAAATATTTTTGGAAAAGTACGGATAGGCCCAGTGCAGATTTCTGATTTCCACTGTAGAGCTATAAACATTCAAAATGTTAACAACTCACACTCTATGCACCAATGCGTGAATTGGCATCAATTCCCATATGACACCTACCACAATAGTACTTTGGGCCTACAAATTCTGACCCTGGGCTGAACCGTCATTCTCACAAATATTTTCCAACTTGATGAGCCCAAGCCCAATCCAAGTGCAATAAATTCCAGTATAAGTTGAAACCGAGTTGGAAAGATTAAGTCTCACTTTGGACTCGATCTTTAGGCCCCATTCTTAGGGTCGAGTCTAGCTAGGTTGAGTTTAAAGTCAACCTACCCGGCTCAACTTACACTATCCATTTAAATGAATTTTGGATTAATAAAAGTTAATTTTAATATTAATAAAATTTTGTTACTTTTATTATTTGCCAATGAAATTAGTATGATTTTAAATTAATAATAATTAATTTTAGAGTTAATATATTTTTATTAACTTTTATTTATGCTATTTGTAAATGGATTTTATTATTAGTAATTTTATTTTATTCGTTTTTGTTAGATAATTTTTTATTAGCTTTTATTATTGTCAAATGGAATATAAGTATTTAACTTTTTATTGATTTCTGATGAAAGGTGATTTGGCACGACCAAGTAAGAAGGGGACATGTAGACGCGATTTGCTCGAGGGGTGACGACTCAGCCAAACGAACCCGGCCCGCAGCATTCGGAGCTCGGATGTTCAGCCATCTCAGCCCAAAAACCACCTCGACGTAGAGACACCTCGACATCCAATTCGGTTCGGGACTAAAGAACCGAAGTACCAGTTCAGAGCTAAAGAGCCGAAACGCCACGTAATCGACTGGAAAGGCCTCCCCAACGGACCCCAAATTTCTCAGATCACGATGAAACTCATCTTAGCTCTGCCTGAACCGAAGGTAGACGATAAACCTTATCAACACATTGCTCTCCTTAAAAAACGGAACAGATCTTATCCGCACAGCCCGGAGATCCCAAAGCTCTTTCGTAAGGCCCACGACTACTCCATTATATAAGGACATAAAACCCCAAGGCAAAGGTACGCATGATTATTTTACTCACTAGCATTCAAGCACTCAGGTATTCAGCTCGCATCCACAGTATTGTACTGACTTAAGCATCGGAGCAATCTCGTCGGGTTAGCTACCTCACGTTCTCTGATCTACTATTTTGCAGATTGATCCAGCTCGCCGCGCAACTGGAGTTCGGGTCGTCTTCTAGCTAGGAGTATCTAGATCGTGCACCATCAATTGGCGTCGTCTATGGGAAACAATCGAAAGGTCATCCCAACTTTAGTTGCAATTTTATTTTTCAATTTATCCCGATGGACTCTTCCAGTAACACCAGAAAAAGTATCGAGATGAACGTCACCAGGGGGCAAGATCAGCAATCAACCTTCCCCCAAGGTCCTATGGTATGCATTGGCCAGTTTACTATTCCTCTTATGGTGTCAGGAGTCCCGTCACTGTTCGTACCGCAGAGCACTACGCAAGTGAGCGTCTCGCTTCCCCTAGTGAGCGCGACTTTCTCCGAGCCATCCATGGTCCCTCTTGGAATCGGGCACTCCCAATTCCATGACCTCGTTCAGTGCGTCCGGACAATAGAGATCCAGATGCAGCAGGTCCAACAATTCTAGCAGTATCAGTAGTTCCCATCACTACAGCCGAACCAGCAACCGATTCCACCTGGCACCCAGGGTTGCGTCAGGGCCAGAACCCGAATCAGCCTAGAACCAACTAGAACGTCAACCGATCCCCCCATTGGGGTGAGGGGACCACGCAAGTACCGATTCCTCCCAGGGGTCAGGTTTTGCCCCGTGGGAGGAGAGGCGGTCAGCACACTCCTCTAGTCTCGCAAGGAAATTTTAGAAACAGGTCTAGGGATAGTCAGCTCAACAAGGCCAATCTACCTCGACACTCCCAATTGGAAAATGACAGCTCGCGAGGAGATAATAACCATCCCGGAGTTCGAGGTGCAAACTTGAGGCAGGACCCTCCGTCCCTCGCGATAGCCAGTGTGAACCCCACAACCAATAGAACCTAGCAAGAAGGAACTAGGATCTACCTTGCGATAATGTCCATAGTGATGCCGAAATACTAGATCATACCAAAATCAGCAGTACCAATGTCGAGCTGGTGAAGAAGAAGAAGCGGTGACGTCGTAAGACATGCCACTCCTTGGCCAAAAATAGTCTACCGGCGAAGCCAGGCTAGCAAGCAGAGCAAGCCAAAGAAAAGGAAGAAGTGAGCTCGGTGGCTTCAAAGACTGCACCTCCATTACTTTGCTGGTCATCTCCTCTGTCTCCCGAACTCTTGGCAACTCCGATGCCGAAAGATTTCAAGGTGCCCCCGTTAGACAAGTATGACGGGTCGTAATCATGTGTGTGGCTTTCTCCACTACGTTTAGGGGGGTAGTCCGAACTTCATTTTGGAACCTCGCGCCAAACTCCATCAAAAGCTGGTCCCAATTTGCCAACATGTTTACTACGCACTTCATTACCAGTAAGAAGTGCCCGAAGTCGCAAGAAAAACTTCTAAACGTGGTTCAGAGGGAAGGAGAATCAATCAGAAGCTATATAAAGTGCTTCAACGATACTTGCTTGCAGATACCAGACCTCGATCCAGCGATGTGACTCACTGCGGCAAAGAAAGGATTCACCCATAAAGAGTTCAAGTGGCACGTAGTATCTAACAAACCGAAAGATATCACCGAATTCCTCAAGTTAGCAGATCAGTTTATCAGTACCGAGGAGGAGATCAACTGAAAGATCAACAATCCACCGCCGGAAAAGAGGAAAAGAGAAAATGAAGGAACAAGTAATGGTGGACAGAAAAGAAAGGAAAGCAAGTCCTCGAGCAGGGGAAGAAGCAAGTCAAGAAGATGGTCCCCCTCGCGCACCCACAAGCCAGGCCGGTGCTCCAGGAACCCACCTGTGGAGAGAACGAGCTATACGCCTTTGAATTTTAAGCGAGGAAAGATCTTAATGGCTATTAAGGAATCCTCCTTTCTCAAATGGCCTCCTAGGTTAAGGGGAGACCCGACAACAAGAAACCCGAATGTCTACTACCATTTCCACTGAGATCATGGACACAACACGGAGAATTGCAGGAATCTCTGTGACGAGACCGAGGAACTTATCCGTCGTGGGTACCTGAAGAATTACATATTGCGAGAAGAGAGGGGGCAAGCAGACCGAAAAGCAGATCGACAGGGGGACCAGAGGAGGAATGGTCCCGAGGTCAGTAGGCAGAATGAGCAACCACCACAACAGTTGCCAGAGGAAAGACCAGTCCGCGGGGTGATTAACATGATCACCAGAGGGTCCATCATCGCTGGATGTACATTGGCAGCTGAGAGGACCTCGGTCCGCAAATTGGAGAACGAAGATGAAAACCCGCCAAAGCGACATTGGCTCAAAGAATCGATCTACTTCACTGAGGACGATGCGCACAAGATCCAGTACCCTCATGATAATGCTTTAGTAGTGAAGCTAAGGATTAACGACTTCGAGGTAAAACACATCTTGGTGGATTCAAGAAGATTAGCAGACATACTCTTCAAGGAGACCTTTGACAAATTACAGTTACAGCAAAGCGACCTAAAACCGGTAGATACGCCTTTGATAGGGTTCAGCGGCGAGGAGGTTAGACCTCTTGGTCGAATTAGAGTACCCGTGGAAGCCAGCACGTGGACAAACATTGTACGATTTGAGTGCACATTCCTGGTAATCTCAACTCCCTCCCCCTACAACGCAATAGTAGGTCGGCCTATCACGCATGTTTTATGTGCGATAGTATTCACTTACTACTTAGATATGAAATTCCCAACTGATTACGAAGTGGGAGTCGTGCGGGATGACCAACTTGAATCCTACACGTGCTACGTGGCTACCTTAAAAGGAAAAGCAAAGCTGGCAGAGGATGTCGAGCTCGAGCGACTAGTGGAGTATACTAGCGAACGAGTTGCCCTGAAAGAAGAGCTAGTCCACATACCAGTCTCTGCCGTCGAACCAGCCAAAACTCTTCAGATCGGTGCCTCGATCAGCGAACCACTTCGAACCCAGCTAGTAAGCTTCTTACTTGAAAATTTAGATATTTTTGCTTGGTCTGCGACAGAGATGCCCGAGATTGATCCAAAAATTATAACTCACAAACTTAATACAGACCCTTTAGTCAGGCCAATAAGGTAAAAAGAAGCACAACCTTGCCCCGGAACGTTGGAGGGTAGTCGATGAAGAGGTTGGGGAAGCTCCTCGCGGCAGACTTCATCAGGGAAGTCCATTACCCGAGCTGGGTGGCTAACCTGATTCTAGTGAAAAAAGCCAAAGGCAAATGGCCCGTGTCCATCGATTACACCGACCTGAACAGAGCCTGCCCGAAAGACTGCTTCCTGCTGCCCAAGATCGACCGCCTAGTGGATGTGACCTTAGGGCATGAGTTGTTGAGCTTTCTAAACGCCTATTCCGGTTACAACCATATTAGGATGGATCCTGCTGACAAAGACAAGACCACCTTCATAACTGAGCTCGGGTTATATTGTTACAAGGTCATGCCCTTTCGGATTGAAAAATGTTGGGGCAACATTCCAGCGCCTTGTAAATAAATTTTTTGAGCCGTTAATCGGCAATAAAATAGAATGTTATGTTGATGACATGGTCGTAAAGACCCAGTTTATAAATTCTTTGTTGAATGATTTAAAAAATGTTTTTCAAATTTTACAGAGATATAACATGAAGTTAAATCCGAATAAATGCGTCTTTGGAGTCACTTCGGGGAAATTTATAGGCTATATAGTCAACCGACATGGCATCGAGGCCAACCCGAACAAAATAAAAGTGATTCGAGATATGGGACCACCTTGGAAAATAAAAGAGGTCCAGAGGTTAGCTAGCCGAATAGCCACCCTGAGCCGCTTCATGTCTAAATCGGCAGACCGGTGCCTACCCTTTTTTAAAGCTATAAAAAAGAGCAAGGACTTCGAGTAGACTGAAGAATGCCAACTCGCTTTGGATGAGCTGAAAAGGTACTTAGGTACCGCCCTAGTTTTAACTCAACCCAAAGAAGGGAACATGTTAAAACTATACCTCTTTGCGAGTGATGAAGTGATTAGTTCGGTACTGATCAAAGAAGTAGATCGGGTTCAATGACCCATCTACTATGTTAGCAAAATTTTGTAGGATGCAGAAACTAGATATCCGGAGATTGAGAAACTAGCATATGCACTGATTATAACAGCCCAAAAACTTCACCCGTACTTCCAGGCCCATACTATCGTTTTTCTCACCAAGGAGCTGAGCGAATACAATATTCAGTACGAGCATCGACCAACAGTCAAAGCTCAGGTCTTGGCAGATTTTGTACCAGAGTGCACGTTCGACGCAGTGACCCCTGAGTTGACCGAGCTCACTTACACAGCGGGAGCATCAACCGGTGCAGCACCAGCCCCAGTCAGAGTGGAATCGACCTAGGACGAGGAGCCCTGAATCCTTCGCATCGATGGCTCGTCCAACCAGCAGGAAAGCGGTGCAGGATTGATACTGTACGGCCCAAGCGAGGTGAAGCTGGAATATGCTCTTCGGTTCGGATTTGAGGCATCAAACAATGAGGCAAAATATGAAGCGTTGATCGTCGGGCAAACCTTTGCAAGGGAAATGAAAGCAAAGCACCTCATCGTTTGCAGCGACTCACAACTAGTGATCAACCAAGTCACTGGTGAGTACGAAGCCCGTGACCCCACTATGGCAGCTTACTTGGCCAAAGTTAGAGAGATACTACGCAGCTTCGTCTAATGTTTTATCAGACAAATTCCGAGGTCCGAAAATGCTAAGGCCGATGCCTTGTCACATCTATCTAGAACAAGCAGTAACACTATGCAAACTGTGTACATAAAGGACTTACCTTGGCCCAGCATTTTCGGGGGGGGACCAAAAGAGGTCGCTCCCATGTTACAAGCGGAACCGAGCTGGATCGACCCACTTGCGAGTTATATGCTCTACGGGACCCTACCTGCAGAACGCAATGCGGCTCAGAGGGTAGAGCACCAGTCAGCCAAGTACATCCTTATAGACGGACAGTTGTACAGAAGATCCTTCATGCTCCCTTACCTGCGCTGCTTGCAACCCTCAAAAGCTGAGCATATACTTCGCGACACCCATGAAGGCTTATGCGGTGGACACTTGGGGGGCAGAGCCCTCGCACAAAAAGTGTTAGCTATTATTGGCCCACAATGAAGGCAGATGCACTCGAGCTCGTCAAAAAGTGTGACAGGTGTCAGAGGCATGCCAACATACACCACCAACCTGCTGCGGATTTGAAATACCTCACCAGCCCGTGGCCCTTTGCGTAGTGGGGAATCGACATCCTTGGTTCTTTCCCACTAGCAACAGGGCAGAGGAGGTTATTGGTTGTAGCAATAGATTATTTTACAAAGTGGGTGGAAGACGAACCCTTGGTAACGATCACGTCCCGTAACATATAAAATTTCTTATGCAAAAGAATAATGTCGCTTCGAACTACCCCGGGTGTTGATTTTCGACAATGGGAAGCAGTTCGAAGATGTTAAGTTTCAAAACTGGTGTCCCGAGATGGGAATTTAGCAAAACATTACCTCGATAGCACACCCCCAAGCGAATAGACAAGCAGAAGTAACTAATAGGGCGATACTTTGCAGACTAGAAGCTCGCTTAACTCAAGCCAAGGGATTGTGGGTAGGCGAACTACCCAAGGTCCTTTGGGCCTACTGAACTACTATCAAGATTGCGATGGATGAGACCCCCTTCAACCTCACGTATGGCACAAAGGCGGTGATCCTAGCAGAGATCGAGGTACCCACGTTACAATTGGAGGCTTATGATGAGGAAACAAACAATGACAAGCTCCATACCAACCTAGACCTAGTAGAGGAGGTGCGAGACCTGACCTACATTTGGACCGCAACCTACCAGCAAAGAGTAGCTCGATACTATAACGCCCTGGTCAGAAAGCGACAGTTCCATGTCGGCGACCTAGTTCTTCAAAAAATTATGGTACCTGAGCCCAGTGTAGGTAAGCTCGGACCAAAATGGGAAGGTCCATACCGTGTAAAGTGGGTATTCGGGGAGGGTACATACGAGCTCGAGACTTTGGAAGGGAAGTAGGTACCTCGAGCATGGAATATCGATAACCTAAGAAGGTACTACTTATGAGCCCGTGACTCCAAGGAAAATTTTCTCTAAGACTATGCGACCACCGAACTGATAAAAAAAGATGACTGACTGGGGAGAGGACAATGAGTCACTCCTAGAAGCCTAAGGGCTATGGCGTCGAGCTGACAAAAGATCTAGGCACTACAATAAGTCTAGGTCACCTCTTTGGCATAGACAAACAAGTCCTAGTCGCCTCTTCGGCATAGGCAGACAAGTCCTAGTCGCCTCTTGGGCATAGGCGCAACGATCCTCAATCGCCTCCTCGGCTTGGGCAAGTATGTAGCCCGTGCATAGATAGGTCAGGTATATACCCTACAGTGTCTATCCACCTAAACGTACAGCAAACACAAGGATTGTTCCTTCCTAGAGTCTAGCTCGCTAGACTGGTACTTCGGGATAACCAATTGCCTTTAAGTAGTTCATGCATAGACAAGTCAGGTGCATACCTTACAGTGTCTATCCACCTCAACGTACAACAACGTAAGGTTAATCCCACTTGGGGTCCAGCTCGTTAGTCTGGCACTTCGGGATAACCAACACTTAGAAAATTTTTAGAAAGATTTTGCATAAGATTTTTTGAATCATTATATTTCATTAATAGAAAGGTTCCGAGTACATGCTTACTATAACTAGGCTCGGAGGCCCAGGACATACACTATATGGGGGGGGGTCCAAGAAAAGAGGCATGTTTAAACATCAGATCTGCCAGAATCCCCTCCAGCAAGCAGGTTGGTCTCCATGTAATCCTCCTCCATGTCATCTCGGCCTGCCTCCCCTGACGGTCTCGCCTCGAGAAGTTCGTCATCGCTTTTTCCCTCGGAGGAGTCAAGTTCCTCATCAGCCTCCTTTGTCATCTCAGGAGTAACGGTGGACATAGAGATAGATCCGAAGTCGAGCTCGGGAAACTTCTATCGCATCAACCACTTGTAGAGCTTGAAGCCCGACCGTTATGAGCTAGAGCCATACTCGACCTGGAGGTCGTGAAACTCAGGGGACTCCTTGAACTCCATGATGGCGCGATCTCTTTCTTGAATCCTCGCCACCTGAATGGCGGTGTCAAAGATCTCGGTGCACTCCTTGATCATCGCCTCAAGGTTTTCATTCTCCCGAAGGAGAGCTTCCTTCTCCCCCTTGGGCTTCTTCTTCTCCTCCGTCAGCACTAGGATCAGCTCCTCCTGGCTCCGAGCTCCATTCTTGACTCTAAGAACTTCACCCCGAGCTAAATCTATCTCGCGGTAAACCTTATGAGCGTTCTCTTCGACCTCCCAAGCTCGCTTCAAGCGGATATGAGATTGGTAGATGAGCGAGTGGATAGCAGTGTTCACCTAAAAAATAGAAAGCAAGCGTAAGTGGCATTGACTGAAGAATAAGAAAGTAAATGAAGGGGCAGGTTACTTACCACCATATAGTAGGAGGCTGCCCTCCCTCCGAGCTGGCTTGTTGGCATGTCAGCCCACTCTGCGACCTTTGCAGGAAACACGACATCCTTGCTCTTAAGGACCCCGAGCCTCAGAGTCATTATGCTCTCCTTTGCTGAAGGGGGTTGAGGCTCAAGCACCGAAGTACCTTCAAGCTCGCGAGGTGGGGTCCCCTCATCCTGATCCTCGTCCAAGTCAACAACCGGGGGTTGGGGATAGACCTCCTCCCCTTGGAGCTCGGTAGAGGGTGGCTGGTGTTGCGACCTTGGGATCGGCAGGAACCGAAGAGGTGGCCTCCTCTTGACGGGACCTCTTCGAAGCCTTTCTCTTCTTCCCCCTTTGAACACTCCTCAAAAGGTTAGCGGCGTCAACACCTGTCATAGCTTTTGCAAGAGAGAAGAAAAAGAGTTAGCTACGAACTGAAGTGCGGAAAGGAAAAAGGAGAGGCAATGTGTTTGCCGAGGTGGAGGCCTACTGGGAGGACTCAGCCCAGCTCGTACAAGCTTCTCCTCAGCCAGGAAATCTTCCATCTCAAGGCCGAGGTCCCTCTAAGAGTGGATGACCGCCCTAGTCTCTGCATCCAGCCACACCCCAGGGTCCTTAATGGCCACTCGCCAGTGAGTCGGGAATGGCCATTCTTCAGAGTTCCGAACAAAGAAGTACCTCCTCTTCCAGGCCGATACCTTGTTTGGGTTACCGAACAGGACCTTGAACTCGGGGCGAGGTGAGATATAGTAGCTTTGTCGGGTGACCCCAGGCAGGCAAGAAGAGTTCTTTTTAATGGAACAAATCAAGCTAAAGATGTCTAAAGTAAGAGGTCGGTTATACTCGTGGAAAAGTGAGATTATACCAACAATGGTACAGATGCAGTTCGGGTGTAGCTGGTTAATGGTGACGTTAAAGAACTTAATAATTTCTACGATGAAGGGGTGGAGCGGGAAGTGCAGCCCGGGTATGAGCTGCTCCTCAAAAACCGTGAGTTCGTAATGATCGTGAACCCAAGGGTATTGACCCAAAGGAATGCTAAAAACAAAAGTGTCGGGGAGACAGTAACGAGCTATCAAGGACAACAACCTGTCCGAGGTCATTGTGGAAGGGCCGAAGTTGTCCAAATCCCAACCTCGAGTAGAAGACGAGACCCCCTCTCCAGAGGTCGATCGCTCTACCTAGGGTTCGGGTTCCTTAAGCCGAGATGGCCCGACGTCAGGTAAAGGTATTTCTCCTAAAAGGTTTAAAGAGGAGCTCTCTAGCGCAGAGCTAGCCTCACCGACGGGAGTTGAGGACCTGCACCTCAGCACCCCCGGGCTCACTAGAGTCACTAAGTAACATATCTATGCGAGCACCAGACATATTGGACAGGAAAAGGAAAAGGGAACAACTAGTGAAAGAAGACAAACTCATCAAAGAAGACGATAATGACCTCACACACAAGGGAAAGAATGGCGAGCTGAAGGACTCCAACGAGATCTCAGGAGAGCTCAGTTACACGACTTATGGCAAAGGAAATGGACCCTTCGGCCCCCTATTTATAGTCCACCACATTCGGCAATCAATGGTTGAGATCTGTACGATCCGACGGCTCCCATGAAAACCAGTTGCACGCTACCTGAGGACAAAATCAGTTGAGCGTGCCCTTTGGCGTCCATGGAATTTATAAACAGTGTGACGCCTGCACGTGACTGAGACGCGATCTGGGTCATTTCGTGGTTAAGCTAGATGATTGAACAGGTCCAATCAGCAGTTCGCCCTTCAAGTTGACTAGACTTCATACCAAACCCACCTGGACTCGTCATGGACTCCCCGCACTGGGTCAGGACCCCTGGCACGGGGAGTGGGGGGCAATTGATGAAGGGTGATTTGGCACGACCTAGTAAGAAGGGGACACGTAGACGCGATATGCTCGAGGGGTGACAACTCAACCAAACGAACCCATAGCATTCGGAGCTCGGATGTTCAGCCACCTTGGCCCAAAAACCACCTCGGCGTAGAGACACCTTGACATCCAGTTCGGTTCGGGACTAAAGAACCGAAGTACCAGTTTGGAGCTAAAGAGCCGAAACGCCACGTAATCGACTCGAAAGGCCTCCCCAATGGACCCCAAATTTCTCGGATCATGACGAGACTCATCCTAGCTCCGCCCGAATCGGAGGTAGACGATAAACCTTATCAACACATTGCTCTCCTTCAAAAATGTAACAGATCTTATCCGCATCGCCCGGAGATCCCGAAGCTCTTTCGTAAGGTCCACGACTACTCCATTATATAAGGACATAAAACCCCAAGGCAAAGGTATGTGTGATTATTTTACTCACTAGCATTCAAGCACTCAGGTATTCAGCTCACATCCACAGTATAGTATTGACTTAAGCATCGGAGTGACCTCGCCGGGTTAGTTACCCCGGGTTCTCTAATCTACTATTTTGCAGATTGATCCAGCTCACCGCGCAACTGGACTTCGGATCGTCTTCCAGCTAGGAGTATCTAGATTGTGCACCATCAGTTTCCATTAATAATACGAGGGCGTTTTGATAAATGACCCTTAATTAAATTAGAAGAATTACATTAAATCAGATATATCCAATAGTATTTATTAAGAGTTGTGTTGAATAGGGTAAGTCTTTATAAATTAACAAAATTACCTTATCTTTATTAATTGCTTACACACAATTACATTAGTAGAATTAATTTTAAATAGAGTATGTCTTTATAATATGTAATAGGGTAAATTTTTATTAATTTTACATATTTATATTAATTTGTTGTTGGATAGTATCATAATATTACACTAGTGGGGACCTGTGCGATGCACGGGATTTATTAAGAGAAAGCTAAATAATAGAAAAGGGTCATATACTAAAATACCCCTTATAGTTTCATGGATTTACTAAAATCTACACTATAGTTAGCATTTTACTAAAACACCATTTATAATTTGCAATGGATTTAATCAATCTTCCATTAGATGACAGTGGAGAATGACAGTGTTGACCCTAATGTTCATTTAAATAAATTTAATCAAAAGAAAATAAAAATACCATTTTTGCCCTTAATAAGACATGGGCAACCACTCCATTGGCTATATTTGGTCAATTTTGTTTTTTATACAAAAAAAGTGTTAGGGGTATTTTTGGAATAAAACATCGTGGGCCTAATGGCAAAACAAACAATCCTTAATGAAATGTTGATTAAGTAAATAAGTAGTAAAATATATGGGATGTTTTAATAATATGAAAACTATAAGGTAGGTTTAAGTAGATATGTAAAACTATAAGGTGTGCAGGAATGGCAACGGGGTGAGGATCATATTCCCATCCCTGACCTTGATTCTGAAATTAACCCCCATCCCTGATTCTCGACAGGGATGGGTTCCCTGTGGAGACTTGAATCCCCCAAAATGTTTTTCGGATAATAGTATTTTTTAAAATAAATTTATTTAAAATAAATAAAAAATTTTAATTATAAATAATGTTTTAAATATGTTTTGATATATATATATATATATATATATAATATAAATAATATAATAGTATATTTAATATATATATAATCTGGGTCGGGGTCTAGGTGGGGCGGGGACCTCAATTCCCATCCCCGACCCCGACCCCGACCTCGACCAGGGATTCCTATTAATCCCCATCCCCGCCCCGCCTCACCAATACAATCCCCATCAGGTCGGGGAAGTCGGGTCCCCATTGGGGATGGGGAAATTTGCCATCCTTAAAATTGTGTTCTAATAAATGACCCTAATAGAAACACATAAGTGTATACAATTGTTTTATATTTTCAACTTTTAAATAATTAATAATCATTCATATTTTACATAATACTTTTAATAAAATTTTTATAATACAAAAATAACAATAATTAATTTCAGTTATGTTTATTAATTAAGCTAGTGAAACCAACCCAAGTTGGTCAGTTTTCTAGTATTTTAAGTTGGCTTTGGTTCAAAAATTTTCCAATTCGACCAAGTTGGATCAGTTTCACTTTGGCCATTTGTAAATCGACCAAAATTAAATGATCTATATATATATATATATATATATTTATTTTAAATATAATTTTTAATATGGAAAAGTGGGAATTTTCCCATATTTATTAGTCTAAAATGTTTTATATTGTAAATCTAATTTTTAAATTTATTATTTAATAATTGCACTATTATTTTTGAAATTAAATTAAATTTTTAGGTTTAAACCTTTTGAACAGATTGACAAAATCAAAAGTCGACCCAAACCGATACAACTTGAGTGGGTCGGTTTTCACAAAAGGTTAGTCGGTTTCAATTGACCAACTCCCTAATCTGACCAGGTCAGTTTGGTTGGCCAAGTAGCCTAAGACCAAACTGAACCAACTCATGAACACTCATAATTTTAGCTAAATTAATAGTCTTATCTCTGATAAATAACAATAGTTTAATCTCCAATAATTATTGAAAATTTATACCAAAAATACACAATTATTGAAAATATATTGATAATGAAAAATACAAAAATTACAAAAATACAATAAGTACTAAAAATATATTAACTTTGTCAATAAATAGTATAATCTCAAATAATAGTTTAATCTCTTCTAAATATTAATCAATAACTTATAACAAAAATACAATAAATTAAATTTAAAATTTTTAATAATAGTAATTTAATCTCCAATAATTATTGAAAGTTTTCTATTAAATAACATAACAAAATAAATTTATACATAATTATTGAAAATATATTTATCACAAAAGACAATAAATATTAATTTTACTATATATAATTATATAATAAATACAGATTAAGGATTTAAAATTATTCTTAATAAAGATTATTTTTTTGAAAGTTATTTTCTTGAATTATTACTTGATATAAGTGAAATTAATTATTTACAATATTATGTACAAATATTAAATTATTATTAATTTCAATATTATGTTATAATTATTTTTCTACTTTTTAGAATTTTTTAAATTTATTACATAATTTATTTATTTTAACTGTTTAAAATCTAGTTATGTTAAATATTTTTTTATTTAAAATATTTAGTTATTTAAATACTTAAATAATATGCAAAATATTTAAATTTTAAAATATTAATTATTTATTGAATTATTTATCCATAAAATCATAATCTATACTATTATTACATAATTTCATTATTAATTTTGTAATATATTAAATTTTTATTGATTTAAATATTATGTTATAATTATTTTTCTACTTTGAAGAAATTTTTTAAATTTATTACATAATTTCCTTATTTTAACTATTTAAAATCTAGTTATGATAAATATTTAGTTATTTAAATATTTAAATAATCTATAAAATATTTACATTTTTTATTATTTAAAATGTATTTATTTAAAGATATTATATATTATTAAATATTTAAAAAACATTTAAATTGATAATCTGGAAAAACATAATTTAAATTGTTAGTACATTATTTCATGATATATTTTGTAAAAAGAAAATTATTTTTTGTGTTTTTAATAAATACTTTAAAGTTATTTTATAATTTTGTTAGATTATTTAAATAATTGTTAAAATTTTTAATCCAAACTTTCTTTAGATAGATATTGATAAAAAGTAGGGGAGAGGATAAATAGGAATTAGAGATAATTTAGGAGAGAAACTCTCTAATAAATTAGAGATAAATAGGAATTAAAGATAATTTAAAAGATAAATAGGAATTAGAGATAATTTAGAAGATAAATAGGGATTATAGATAATTTTGGAGAAAGTGGGGGAGGTAGTTTAGGAGAAGAGATTATTTAGGTTATTGGGAAAGTGCATCCATTGGTTGTTTAAAAAATGACATGGAATTAAAAAAATAAAAAATTCAAAAAAGGAGATTATTTAAAAAATGCATCTCATAGATTACATAATTTTATTATTAATTTTATAATATATTAAATTATTAATAATTTGAATATTATGTTATAATTATTTTTTTACTTTGAAGAAATTTTTTAAATTTATTACATAATTTTGTTATTTTAACTATTTAAAATCTAGTTATGATTTAAATAATCTATAAAATATTTAAATTTTTTGTTATCTTTATTTTGTTTATTTAAAGCTATTACATATTATTAAATATTTGAAAAACATTTAAATTGATAATCTGGAAAAAGCATAATTTAAATTGTTAGTACATAATATCATGATATATTTTGTAAAAATATAATTTTTGTGTTTTTAATAAATACTTTAAAGTTATTACATAATTTTGTTAGAATATTTAAATAAATCATATTTTTTTTAATACAAACTTTCTTTAAATAGATATAGATAAAAAGTAGGGGAGATGATAAATAGGAATTAGAGATAATTTAGGAGAGAAACTCCCTACTAAATTAGAAATAATTTTGGAGACAAATAGGAATTAGATATAATTTAGAAAATAAATAGGAATTAGAGATAATTTCGGAGAAAGTGAGGGATAGTGGGGGAGGTGGTTTAGGAGAAATTTTAGGAGAATAGATTATTTAGTTTATTGGGAAAGTGCATTTCATTGGTTGTTTCAAAAGTGACATGGAATTAAAAAATGAAAAATTCAAAAGAAGGAGAAAATAGGTAAATAGCTTCTCTGGAAATTTAAAATCTTGAAAAGAAGGAAAATATTGATGAGTTTTCGTTTTTAGGGTAAATTACAAAATCTTTCCCTAAAATTTCTAACAATCATAAAAATTTCTCCTTTAGTTTCAATTTAGCAGAAACCTCCCCTAAATTTTTAAAGAATTTAATAAAAACCTCCCTTACGTCATTGACCCCAACGGTAAACATATAAAATTACAAAATTACGTCTAATTAATCGCTAGACATCATTAAAAATATTTTAAAGTGCCACAATTACCCTTATTCGATTAATCTCTCATTTATGCTTTAGAGCTAAATTGTTTTAAACTAAAGCAACTGTTAAGTAAAAGCCAAAACCTCGGCTAAAACATAATTAACTCCCTGTCCTCTCCTCTCTTTCAAGTCTCAACTTTTTTTTGAAACCCAAACTCCAAACTATCATCCACTCCACACTGTCCGGTGAGTGTGGTGGGCCTGGTGGCTTGGCCTACTCCCCCCCTCTCTCTCGTCTTTTCCTTTTATTTGTATTTTTCCCTCTCTTTTGAAACGGGGCCTGCAAAATCCAACAAACCCAACTGGGTTATTATTAAATCTTCACGAGCGCAACAACCGCCAACACTCGTGCCTTTAAAACCTATCCCGACTTGTTCGAGTTCGACTTCAGTCAGGCACGCTGCGTCCAGGCAACGTTCAGGCATCACCGCCTGGACTGAAGCCAAACTCAAACGCGAATTTTGCTCCTTTCCTCTCAAGTCCTAGGCAATCTGCCTATTCCTCATTTCTTCTGCTACTGATTTACTGTGTATCAAAAGTTCAGAACGATCACCAAAACCTTACTCGTCACTCTGATCTTTGTCTCTGGATAGTTGTAGTATTTGAGGCCGTTGTTTCAGTTCTGCCATGGCGTTTGCTCATTATCAATAGTTGTGCCTGTGGACACTTCAAATCCTCCGAGAACCCTGGTTATATCTTCTTTTTCTTCAGCTTCCTCCATTGTTAATACCACTATCTTTTTGAATTCTTTCTCTTCTGTTCGGACCAAAGTGCGTGAGCCTTCACTCCTTTCGAGTTTCCGTAGAATCGCACAAGCAGGTGTTCTCCTTCTCTTTCATTAATAAGCACTTCTTCCCTTTTTTATTTTATTTGCGGGGATTTGTCCGACTTCTCTTTCATTTTCAATGGTGTGGAAGTTGCTGAGGATATTGTTGCCCGGAATTGAAATTTAGAAATTCGATTTCATGATTTTTTTCCTGTACTCTGTGATTAGTTTATTATCCAGTTTCAATAGTTTTTAGTACTCTGTTCGGACCAAAGTGCTGAGATCCGTCGAATCCGCCGGAGCACATCTACGGGGATACAACGGACCCTGGGGCTTCCAGCATCAGCTGAGAGCGTGAGTTTCGTCTACGACAAGAGAGGAGAGGAGAGGAGAGGAGAGGAGCAAAACTCGCGTTTGAGTTCAGCTTCAGTCCAAGCGGTGATAGTTGTGCAGTTGCCGCCGGGCGGATGGGAGAGAGAGCGTGAGGTTCGTCACATGAGGGGAGAGGAGAAGAGAGAAACCCCTCATACGATTGGAAGACACGTGGCGCGTCTTTCTAATGCGCAAGTGTTGCCTGGACACAGAGTGCCTGGACCGAAGCCGAACTTGACTTTTTCGTGATTTTCAGCCTCTATCTTTTCCCTTTTGGGCCTTCTGTAATGGAAGACGCGTTGGACGATGGTGAGTTCTAGCTTCCTTCTTAGCTTCTTACTCACGATGGCATACTCATGGAGAATATCAACTACAATAATAGTAACAGGGGCTTTGTCTTCCTTTTGAGTTCTCCTACGCCTTTGCATGTTATGGATCTCCCTCAGCTCTCAGCTCCCCAGTTGAGTCGGTCGTGGGTTCCACTGAGATCGACAGTGATGAGGATGGCTACTTGATTGGGTTAACCACGCAGATGGCTCATTCCATGCTGCGAGATGTTGATAAATTTTCTGCCCCTGCTTTTGCTACCGAGAACCATATGACATGGGCTATGGCTGGTTCCCCACAATCAATGTTGTAGCGTAGTTGGAAGTTGGTTGGGTCACAGTGGGGGTTCCAGCCGTCAAAGTCCCAACGGCCCTTCACATGTTTCTTCACCACCGTCCACGCCATTGAATGGGAAAGAAGATGCGTGGGATTTGCTTTCCGCTGTTGCGGGGCAGGTTGTGAGGATGAAGATGAACAATGAGATGCCCCAGAACCACCAAGCACATGGACTCCTCGGTCCATTGGATGAGATGCCCCAGGATGAAGATGAACAATAAGATGCCTGGTATTTGATATTGATGGTGATGTCGGATTATACTTGTATATCTCAATCATAGATAAAAGTTCACATACTCTTCCTAAGGCAATTATATAATACACTAAAAAGATTATCCTCACAAAAATGTCAAGATCTAAATTTTATAATATGCATATAATGTTGGTTGTAAATGCATCGGGTTGAAATATTAATGCACCAAATAAATGATAAAATTACATTCAACAATATTTTATACAAATATGGTTCATCCCAATGAAACACAAAATTTATGAAGAATAGGAGATGCCACTCTTAACTGATCTCCTGTTTTGTAATAACCTAAAACCTATGAAAATAATTATTATTAATGGTTAAAAATAAACAAAGCTATTATGTTAATTTAGAGAAGTAACCATTGAATAGCAGAAGTCATTATCTTGACTATTAAATGACTTACATTTAAGCCTAAAAATATTTTCTTCTTACTTTTTGACTAATAGGAGATAA